>NC_091625.1:97497024-97801469 GCF_027580195.1 Bos mutus
ATTATTATAAATGAAATTTACCAAGAGTCATAAATGCGGATAAAATCTTATTAACACAACACCAGTTTCACTTACACTACTGTTAAACCATCTTCTTATAGGATTCCCTGACACCCATATTTTCTACAGTTTGTTTTCTCTGCCTTTTCAAATGCAGGTAAACAGGCAATGTCATCGTGGGCACTGGGTAATAACCATGCGACGGGTGTGTGTGAGCACAGACTGTCATCTACTGTCCTTGTGAGTCTCCCTCTCTCCCCGCCCCTCTTCTGCTCTGCACCTAAGCAATTTCCTAGCAGGTCATTCTCTCCAGAACCTATCAGTTCTGCAAACTGCTTTCATATTAATTTTCCTAAAGTAAATCTTTGACCGGATCATTCTCCCTAAACGTCTCCTCATTACCTTTTGGATGAGATTCAGACACCTTTGCTTAATAAATCTGGCCCCTCCATTCTTTGTGAGAGACTGACTAATTCTATCTTCACCTTCCCCTACTGCTCATTTCTGAAAGCTAAATCAGGGCCTCACAAGACACACCTTTTCCTTCCTTTATCAGAATAGTTATCTGACACTTGGAAACTAGGCAAAAAATGTGGACAGCTGGTCCTTTGGATATCATGGAGGCAAAACCCACACAGTTCATGGAATTCTCCAGGCAAGAATACTGGAGTGGGTAGCCTTTCTCTTCTCCAGAGGATCTTTCCAACCCAGGGATCAAACCCAAGTCTTCCGCATTACAGGCGGATTCTTCACCAGCTGAGCCACCAGGGAAGAACTTTTACCTGTACACCTTATATATTTTTGGGATAGAGAAGATAATGAACGTCCTAACAGGGACCATCTCTCACATGTACTCAATAAATACATCTATTTCTTCTCCTTTGGTGCTAACAACATCTAAAAATGCATCATTTCTCCCTACTTCTAGAGGCCCTAATTCTCCTCTTCAGCCTTTTGGGGTCCTGATGTACCACCACCACCTCCAGGAAGTCTTAGTGATTCCATTTGTCACTTGTAAATCTTCTGCCCCTGCATCCCCATTACCTTAAATTTACAATTTTCTCTGGATGCTTAAATCACTTTATAACCCACCATAAATCATAGATATTTTTATCAAACTTATTACACTTTAGATTTTTGAAGATCGAGAATACATCTCACTGTATCGTCCTTGTGTCAAGGAACAAAAAAATTGCACGGATATGAAGGAAGTCAAGTAACTAGATTTGAAACTAACACCGTGGTAGGATAAAGTTTTCTAGCTTGCAGAAGAAAACATCACAATACACTGACCCTGAAATAATTTCATCTCTGTGACAATACAGGAGAAAAGTTCTTCCCGACCCACTACAATGACATGCATATTGACAATTGTTTTTATGGTGCCAGGATTTTAAAATTCAATATTTCTTAGCTTCTGTTACTTGGCGATGCTGAAGGAATGTTGTCAAAAGAGTAAATATAAGTTGATTATAAATCTTCATTTCAGGGCAGGATGTAGGAGAGGCTACATTACAGCAGCCATGTTGGTGTCAGCATAAGGAAAACAGAGTCTTATTTTAATAGTAGTAAGACTATTGAAATTTCTGTACATAATTTGTACAGATTTAAAGATGGTAATCTTGATGGTCATCAGTGAATACATGATTGAGGCTGGAAAAAAACAAAACACTGAGGACCATGAACTAGTCCTTCTGGACTCGAAATGGAAAGAATGGCCTCCTCCCAGTGGCCGTTGTCACTGTTTGCAGGGCTCAGTGTGCTTGCCTGAAAGGTCTGCCCATTTGCCAACCAGACTTTGCAATCTGAAGAGTCTCAACTCAGAACAGTCCCATTTACACCCAGTTTGTCTGGCTTGCCAGGTGATGGCCCGTGGTGCCATCACCTGCCCAGACCACCTGGTGCTTTGGAAGCCATCTAGTTGCGATTTTGTAAACAGTCTCCCTGAAGCTCCGGACTCACCCTTCAACTTTGAAGACTCACTGTCAAGCAGCCAGAAAAGGTTGATGAATATCCTCACTTACACATAGAGCTAGACTTTACTACCTGATAAAAGCAGGGTGATTGCTATAAGAGGCAGCAAGTCTTCCTTACAAATAAAACTCCTCTGTTGGTTATGTATTTCAGCTTTAGGAAGATCGTTCTGGAGGATGAAATAAGAGCTTTGGAAGAAATTAATGCTTCGGTGATCAACAAAACCTATTAGGTTAACTCTGAATTGCAGTAATTATCATGACCTAGGAATTATACCTGGAGAAGACTATAATGGATAGAAGATAGAAAGATAGATAAATAGATAGATAGCAAAATAGATATATTTCCTTTTAGCTGCTAAAAGGAGAAAGGCCAAGAATGTGGCAGGAAGAAAATAAAAAATAGAATATCAAAGAGATTTCCACATGCAAAAATGGTAGCAGAGAGGAAGCTATAAAGCAAAAGGAAGAAAAGTATCTAGAAGAAAAGGCACATACAGTAACAGTCAGAGAGATATGGAAAAGAAAAACAAACACTAAGAGAGAAAGTGCGGGTTCACAGAACACCACTCTCATCTGTAACCTCTTGGATACTGCTGTATAACAGCCACGTCATATGTTCAAACTCTGCTTAGTCACTTCAGTCATGCCCAACTCTTTGTGACCCCATGGAATGTAGCCCGCCAGGCTCCTCTGTCCATGGGATTCTCCATGCAAGTATATTGGAGTGGGTTGCCATGCCCTCCTCCAGGGGATCTTCCCAACCCAGGGATTGAACCCAGGTATCCCGCACCACAGGCGGATTCTTTACCATCTGAGTCACCAGGGAAGCCTCACATGGTCAGGAGTGTAATACAAATGGGGCTATCCCCTCTTGACACGCCCTCCTCATGGGGCATAACCACACCCCACAGCCACCACTGGCTCCCCGTCCAGCTCTTCTCTTATATCCATGGCTGCCTCTCCCTCTCCCTAAGTCTTTTCGTGGGGGAGGTGAGGGGGTGCAGAAAAGCAGACACTCACATAGCCACATATTCTCTTTTCCTCCCCTTACCTTACATGTGGTGTAGTCAGAGTAGTATTCAAATATCCATGGAAAAGAATAATCACCTTTGGCTCAAGAAAAAGTAGGATCATGGTATGAAAATGTCGACGAAGGAAGGAGACAGGAAGTTGGAATGAAATTCCAGCACAGGGGTTTAGGGTAACAACAGAAATGCAAACACCATCCACACACAAACTGAACGCAGCACCCCCAGGGGGGTGACCCACCACAGCCACAGCCACCTGGACAAAGACTCGCAGCCCACAAACGTCACAGAATCCTTGCACAGCCCTTCCCGGAGGGGAGTGGGACCGTGACTGCAGGCCCTACCAGAACACCAGAACCTACCAGAGCAGCTCCCAGACCCCACAGCTGTAGCCGACCCACTGGAGGAGCCTGTTCCAGCGGGGCATGAAGCTAGGTGGTGTGTGGCGCCTCCACGGGGAACACCAGGCCAGAATAACTCAAGGTCTCCAAGCAGGGGATGCGGGGTCCTGAGTAGGGCGTCTTGTCCTTCTGTTCAAAGGGGCCACAGATCCCGGAGTCACCCACATCAGGAGACTGTTGGGACTTGCTTCTCTGTTCTGGGGTGCAGGGCAGGAGGCGGGGGAAGGGGCGTTGAAGCGGGTGATGGTCTAGAGCCCGGAAGAGGACTGCAGCTGGCTAAAAGGATGGGGCTCTTCTGGAGCGCCAGCTTGCACGATCACGTATCTGGGGTTGGGGCATGGAAAATAACTAGTTTTGGTTGGTTGTTATTTCTGAAGTTCAATGAGTAATGCAGATGCGCAACAAGCTACGGAAACCATTCACAGGAACATTCACGAGACTCGGATGTCAGCTGAGTGGACAGAAAACAGTCATTCCAGGAAGAGAAAGTGCCCTTCCGCACGGGGTGCCACTGAGATGCTGCAGAGACGCTGAGGACACAGGTGCGGCGGGGGGCCTGGTGCAGCAGGTGGGCGGGCGAGGCTCAGAGGCCTCTGCGTTTGCTCATCCCAGGCAGTGAGTTAGAGAAAAGATCATCCTCTTACCTCCCGTCTGACCCATGCCGCCAGCACATACGCCTCTCCACTCAGACAACTCTTCTTTAAAAATAGGTCAGACTCAGCTTATCTTTATAGCAAGTTGTCCATAAAGCCTACTAAAACTAGGAGACTCAGAGGTCAGTAAAGTGCGTCTTCCTCTACACTGTATACAAAACGACCACACTGTTTAGTAAAAATAACCAACATTAACAAAGCATCCACTCTGTAGCTCTTCAAGGTCCTCCACCCTTCATTACTGGTTTTATTCTCTTTCTACATTGCAGTGCACATGGCAAAACCCGGCCAAATGGATCTTTGTGTAGATAGGGGTCTCGGCTTCTGCCGGCGACGAACAAGAAAAAGCAATCCTAGGTACACAAATGCTTTGAAGTTTCAAAATAAAGATGAAAACACACGTGCATCATTCAACTGTCCTCCGTTTCACGGAGGGAAAAAGCACACGTTACGGAGATAATGTCTTTTTTACTCCATTTCACAAAGGAAGAGCCACAATTAAACTGCTTTTATTTAGGTTGTTAGTGTTTCCCTGCTTTGATTCTTTGTTCAGGACGTAATTACATTTTAGAGATAAAATGATGTTGGGGGTGTGCCATGAAAACGACAATAAATGTCACTGACCTGCAAGAAATACACAATATTGTGGTCACTGTTTTATAACTGGTTCTTCATTGCATGAAACTTAATTATAAACCTCTACTCTGAGCTGTATGACTGACATCCTGGCTCGTAACGACACTACGAAAGCACACTATTCATGTCCTTTAGCTTCCAGTGCCTAGTAGTTTTATGGCATCTTCCATTAACACCACATACCATTTACTGAGGATCTACTATTGTGCCTGCCTGACGTGAGACTCCATTGAAGATTCCTGAAAAGTTTATGTATCTATTTCTTGAGTTTTACAGGTAGAAACCTCTGAGTTGCAGAAATGTCACCTTTCCAGAGTTGTGTAGCGTTCTAAATGTCACTTGTAGGATTTAAACCCAGCTCACTGTGACTTGAGTGCCCTTGCTCTTTTGGGTATAGAATGATTCAGCCTTTGAAGCTAATTTGACACTTGAAAGGTAGCTTCTCTAAGAAACAGAATCGAAGGTTAAAAACTGTAAACGGGGCAGGGGGAGGTTACATTTAATGTCATATTGGATTTAGGAATAACTGGATTCAAATACCAAGCGGGCAATTAACAGTTTATGATTTAAGACAAGACTTGAAAATTTTCTGAGCCTCAGTATCTCTGTTTATAAAATGGGGATAACAACATATGACTCATTTGTGTCATTTTTTTTAGATTCCATGTACAAGTGATGTTGTATGATGTCCATCCTTCTCTGACTTCACTTAGTATAATAATCTTGAAGTCCTTCTATGTTGCTGCAAACAGCATTAAAAATTATCTAAAAAATGATACATATGAACTCATTTACAAAAAAAGAAACCAATTCAGACTTTAAAAACAAACCAATGGTCATTAAGGGGAAGGTGTGGGAAGAGATACATTAGAAGTTTTGGATTAGCATATATATGGTTGTTCGGTTGCTAAGTGGTGTCCAACACTTTGTGGACACATGAATTGCAGCATGCCAAGATTCCCTGTCCTTCACCATCTCCCAGGGTTTGCTAGAACTCAAGTCCATTGAGTCGGTGATGACATCCAACCATCTCCTCATCTGTCTTCCCCTTCTGCTCTTGCCTTCAATCCTTTCCAGCATCAGGGCCTTTCCCAATGAGTCAGCTCTTCACAGCAGGTGCCCAAAGTATTGGAGTTTCAGCTTCAGCATCAGTCCTTCCAGTGAATACTCAGGACGGATTTCCTTTAGGATTGACTGGTTGGATCTTCTTGCTGTCCAAGAACTCTCAAGAGTCTTTTCCATCAGCACAATTCGAAAGTATCAATTCTTCAGCGCTCAACAGTCTTCTCTATGTTCCAGTTCTCACATGCATACATGATTACTGGAAAAACCATAGCTTTGACTATATGGACCTTTGTTAGCAAAGCAATGTCTCTGCTTTTTAATATGCTGTCTAGGTTTGTTATAGTTTTTGTTCCAAGGAGCATAATTTATGATAATCAACTGTACAGGACCTACTGTATGGCACAGGGAACTCTATTCTTTATTCTGTAAAACCTATATGGGAAAAGAATCTGAAAAAGAATATGTATATGTATATGCATGACATCACTTTGCTGTACACCTGAAACTAACACAATATTGTAAATTAACTGTACTCCAATGTAAAAGAGAAATTAAAAAATAATCACAGCAAAAAAAAAAAAAAAAAACAACAATATATGCCTCAAATGATGGCTGAAGACAGTAGTCAATGCCTGGAATATATTTCTAAATCTCCTGATTGAGAATGGTCAGGGATGAGCCCAGCTGGGCCAGAATGCATGGAGAGGGAAAAAAGGAAAAAAAAATCTCTGCATAAACACAAACGAGTCAGGAAATCAACTGAAGGTAAAAAGTCAAGATTCAAATACAAGGAAACCTGCAAGAGAGAGCAGCGTCCTGGTAGTCCCAGAAGGCCCACTTGTAGCAAGGCTAGGGAAGAGCAGACAGTCCTTCAGATCAGATGAGATCAGTCGCTCAGTTGTGTCTGACTCTTTGCGACCCCATGAATCACAGCACGCCAGGTCTCCCTGTCCATCACCAACTCCCGGAGTTCACCCAAACTCATGTGCATTGAGTCGGTGATGCCATCCAGCCATCTCATCCTCTGCCGTCCCCTGTTCCTCCTGCCCTCAATCTTTGCCAGCATCAGGGTCTTTTCTAAAGAGTCAGCTCTTCACATCAGCTGACCAAAGTACTGGAGTTTCAGCTTCAACATCAGTCCTTCCAATGAACACCCAGGACTGATCTCCTTTAGGATGCCTGGTTGGATGTCCTTGCAGGAAAAGAAACAGGCAAATACTGTCCCTGGTAAAAGCCCAATGGCTTACTTCACCCTTATCTTGAATAAGGGATACTTTTTGAATGTATTATAGATAGCATCTAATTCTAAATGATCCTGAGTTCTTTTGGTTAACTGTCTCATTCTCTTGTAATATTTGTTTTCAAGGACTTAACTGAGTAATTAAGGAAGAGAATGGTAACGTAACCAATCGGAAAAATCTCTCCTCCTTATGTCAGTACATGATGGTGTGAAAGATCTGTTCCTGTTGGCCTACTTTATTTTAAAAGAATCTGAGGTACAAATAATGCATAATCTCAAGATGTTTATTTATGAAGTGAGTAAGGAATACTTTATTTTATTCTTCCTCCTCTCCAGTGCCAGATGAGTATCTTGCATTTCCTCTTAGTTGAGGATATTGGCAGCAAAATGAAACGGACCTGCTTCAGCTGGACTGTTTATCATTCTGCATCTGAGCATTTCTTTGACAGTAACTTGGCTGATGAAGCAAATCTGCTGAAGTACAACAGACTGTAAGACCTTCCTGAAGCCTCACTTTCTGACTTGACAGCTATCTTAAGCAAAAGCCATCAAACTTTTCAAGGAGGTGCACCTGACTCAGTAGTTCTGAATGTACTCAAATGTGAAGAGGCAGTGAAGACCTGCGCCTGGACCATGGCACAGGGTGCCATCTGTGTGATGGCCCGGTGGCCTGGCTTCAAAGTGAGGCTTTGAAGAACTGCTCAGAATTTTTCAGTCAAATGTCTTAGTTTCATAAACCATAACTGACATAGAGGATGAATGCTGTAGTTGTTCAGTCATTAATTCTTGTCTGACTCCTGTGACCCCATGGACTGCAGCACATCAGGCTCCTCTGTGCTCCACTATCTCCTGGAGTTACTCCAATTCATGTCCATTGAGTCTATTTTACCATCTAACCACCTCATCCTCTGACCATGCCACCCTCGTCTCCTTTTCCCTTCAATCTTTTTCAGCATCAGGATCTTTTCCAATGAGCATGCTTGACTGGCACTATTTCATTACTAATAATTAGATTTCTGAAAAATGTTGATAAATGAAGATTACAATACTAATGGGATATGAGAGAAAAGCAACGCCAACACATTTCTGCATTGGTTTTGAATGGTAAGCTTTCAGGTGAAGTTGAAAAAAAACATTTCTGAAAGCCATTTTAACAAATGCAAATTAAGGGGAAATTGTAAAATGACAGGTATTTTGCTTTATTGTTTTGAGAGCTCAGCTTGACAATGACATAATCCCTAAGAAGAAAGCATTATAAAAAGAAAATGTTATAAGTGTAGAGAATTCAGACAGTGACTCAATTACACGTCGTCTCTGTGCTAATCGTTTCTAACATGAGACGTGTGTGTTGTGCTAAGCCGCTTCCATCATGTCCAATTCTTTGCATCCCCGTGGACTGTAGCCTGCCAGACTCCTCTGCCCATGGGATTCTCCAGGCACGAATACTGGAGTGCGGTGCTGTTTCCTACTCCAGGGGATCTTCCAGACCCAAGGATCCAGCCCAAGTCTCTTATGTCTTCTCCAGGGACAGGAGGGTTCGCTACCACTAGTGCTGCCGGGAAACCCTACTGAGCCCTTAACATGACACATGTGTTGTGTTTAGGGACAAGAGACCCATGCTAGTAAAGATAAGAGCAGATTGCATACTTTCAGTTCCTCTTCTCTTCTGAAGCCATAAAATTTGTTAACAACTAGTTTCCACGCCCATGTAGCACGCAAAAGTTTTCCTTTGTATTAAAAATAATATTGACAGAAACAAAAAGAGTGCATTGTATTGGGGTGTTTGAGCGTCAAAGATACTTGACTTTATACCCTTGGGCAATTTGGGAAGCAGAATTCTCTGCTGGTCCCCAGTGTCCAGTATAACTTCCACCACCACCCCTCTTGGAGTGTGCGGGGGCACTGTGAGAAGAAATCAAACGTCCCTTCCTTTACTGGTGCTCATTACACGGCAAATGTGAAGGGATTCTGCAGAGGCACAGAATGTCCCAATCCATTCATTCTGAGTTAATCAGAGGAGTCTAGATAAGCTTGATCATATCAGCGGACTCCCACATAAGGGACCCAGGTCTTTTCAGCTTACAAGCTGATAGCACAGAGGCTATGTGGGATGGCGTCAGTCTTTGAATTCTCCACACTTGTAACATTTTCTTTTGGAAATGCTTTCTTCTTAGTGGTTATATCATTGTCAAGCTGAGCTCTCAAAACCATAAAAATGAAGGAGAGATTCCTACTGATTGAAGCAGCGAGCTGCCTGTGGTGAGAGTGCCCACAAGAGGCCCGTGGCCGAGAGATGCTGAGCAAAGGATGGGCCGCCTGCCAGCAAAAGAGCAGGGACCTCAGCCCTGCAACTGCAGAGCCTGAATCATGTCAACAGCCAGGAAAGCCTGGAAGGGATCCAGAACCCAGAAAAGAACAACTGGATAGCAGCCCGCGAGACCCTGAATGCAGGAGCTGGTTACACAGTGCCCACATACCTGGGCTACAGAGAACTGAGGGATGGTAAGCGGGGTGGCCTGGAGCCCCTGAGAGCGGGCATCTGTCACACAGCTGTGTGCTCACGCACTCGAGTCCGACTCTTTGCCATCCCATGGACTGCAGCGTGCCAGGCTTCCCTGTCCTTCACTATCGCCCAAAGTTTGTCAAATTCATGTCCATCGAGTCGGTGATGCTAACGATTGTTACGAAGCACAACAGACTAAAACAGGTGAGCTGTTTGCTTGGCCTACCTAACACTGGCTTCACAAACATAAGTGGAGATCAGAATAAAAGGTCAGTATAATAATTCAGTCTGATTACATGCCTGTGACTCCTAGAGCCAGACATCCTGGAATGTGAAGTCAAGTGGGCCTTAGAAGGCGTCACTACGAACAAAGCTAGTGGAGGTGATGGAATTCCAGTTGAGCTATTTAAAATCCTGAAAGATGATGCTGTGAAAGTGCTATACTCAATATGCCAGCAAATTTGGAAAAATCAGCAGTGGCCACAGGACTGGAAAAGGTCAGTTTTCATTCCAATCCCAAAGAAAGGCAACGACAAAGAATGCTCAAACTACCGCACAATTACACTCATCTCACACGCTAGTAAAGTAATGCTCAAAATTCTCCAAGCCAGGCTTCAGAATACGTGAACTGTGAACTTCCAGACGTTCAGGCGGGTTTTAGGAAAGGCAGAGGAACCAGAGATCAAATTGCCAACATCCGCTGGATCATGAAAAAAGCAAGAGAGTTCCAGAAAAACATCTATTTCTGCTTTACTGACTATGCCAAAGCCTCTGACTGTGTGGATCACCACAAACTGTGGAAAATTCTGAAAGAGATGGGAATACCAGACCACCTGATCTGCCTCTTGAGAAACCTGTATGCAAGTCAGGAAGCAACAGTTAGAACTGGACATGGAACAGCAGACTGGTTCCAACTCAGAAAAAGAGGACGTCAAGGCTGTCTATTGTCACCCTGCTTATTTAACTTATATGCAGAGTACATCATGAGAAATGCTGGGCTGGAAGAAGCACAAGCTGGAATCAAGATTGCCGGGAGAAATATCAATAACCTCAGATATGCAGATGACACCACCCTTATGGCAGAAAGTGAAGAGGAACTAAAGAGCCTCTTGATAAAAGCGAAAGAGGAGAGTGAAAAGGTTGGCTTAAAGCTCAACATTCAGAAAACGAAGATCATGGCATCCAGTCCCATCACTTCATGGGAAATAGATGGGGAAACAGTGGAAACAGTGTCAGACTTTATTTTTTGGGGCTCCAAAAAATAAATTTTAAATAGATTTTAAATAGCTCAACTGCAGATGGTGATTGCAGCCATGAAATTAAAACACGCTTACTCCTTGGAAGGAGGGTTATGACCAACCTAGATAGCATATTGAAAAACAGAGACATTACTTTGCCAACAAAGGTCCATCTAGTCAAGGCTATGGTTTTTCCAGTGGTCATGTATGGATGTGAGAGTTGAACTGTGAAGAAAGCTGAGTGCCGAAGAATTGATGCTTTTGAACTATGGTATTGGAGAAGACTCTTGAGAGTCCATTGGACTCTCAAGAATCCCTCATCCTAAAGGAGATCAGTCCTGAGTGTTCATTGGAAGGACTGATGCTAAAGCTGAAACTCCAATACTTTGGCCACCTCATGCGAAGAGTTGACTCATTGGAAAAGAGCCTGATGCTGGGAGGGATTGGGGGCAGGAGGAGAAGGGGACAACAGAGGATAAGATGGCTGGATGGCATCACCGACTGGATGGACATGAGTTTGAGTGAGCTCCAGGAGTTGGTGATGGACAGGGAGGCCTGGTGTGCTGTGACTCATGGGGTCGCAAAGAGTTGGACACCACTGAGCGAGAGTCCGACTCAACTGAACTGAAGTGAACATGATAGGAGCTCAGTGAAGACTGTTGGTAATAGTAATGCTACCAGTAGCATGGGGATTCTCAAGTGGCACAGTGGTAAAGAACCCGCCTGCCAATGCAGGAGACACAGGAGACCGGGGTTCGATCCTGGGTCAGAAAAAATCCACTGGAGTAGGAAATAGCAACCCACTCCAGTAATGACTCTGTCAAAAATTTTTTTTAATTCGTCTTAAAATAATAAACTATGATAAGTCTTCATGTTTTGCTTGTATGTTTTCTTGCTTTTTTTTCTTTCTGAAAAAAATTAACTTTTGGTTGGATATACTGTTATATCTCAATTCACATATGTAATTAAATAAAGTATCATTACTCATAATAATAATTATCAACTATTTTTTAAACCAATATTTGAACATGCTGTCACTCAGCAGTGTATGAACCAAAGGGATTTTTCACTAACTCATTTACAACTTACTTCTGGAAGGCAGTGAGAAAATCTAATCAGAAAGTAGATGGACTGAAGAAGGAATGAATGTTTAAGTTAATAGAAATATAAGCAACATAAAAATTCAGATGATTTTAAAAAAACATTATGTCATATTTAAAGAGAAAAATAAAAATGCATAGCAAAGTGTATTATTGATGAAGAAGATACCTAAACTGTAAAAGGACTGAAGGTGAAGTCTGCTTAGAAAGTCATCCTGGATTTGGCAGTAAGCATTTTGCTTTATTCCTATAGAATCAGCAGTCTGAGGATAAATCATCAACAGCCAGTGAGGGCTTCCCAAGTGGAGCAGTCGGTAAAGAACCTGGCTACCAGTGCAGGAAACAGAAGAGACATGGGTTCAATCCCTGGGTCGTGAAGATCCCCTGTAGTAGGAAATCCACTCCAGAATTCTTGCCTAGGGAATCTCATGGACAGAGGAGCCCAGCGCACTATAGTCCATGGGGTTGCAAAGAGTCGGGCACGACTGAGTGACTGAGCACAAACACACACCAGCCCTGCACTGCACACTGGCCGGCTATTTATATTTGACTACAGGAGACAGGCTCCGTTTTAGGAAGCCTGAAATGTTTAATAAAGATGACAACATTTAATCTTTGAAAACAAAAAAAAAAAAAATTAGGTCACTGAAATTGCATAACACCTAAGGCCCTGTCCAGGGACGCTTGGAAACGGGTGAATGAGACACTGCCCACAGCTCTGCACTCGCTCCAGGTAGGGCCTGGGTACCCGCTCTGGCTCCCAGCCACCACATACTCTTCCCATCTGTCACTGTCTACTGAGCACGTGCTCAAATGGCCTCACCCCTATTTTTGGAATCAGACGAGGTCCTCACTAATAGACCACAACCTCAAACAAAATAAACCCATAATACACCAGCAAAACAAGCAGGCTCCCGAGGGAAATGTGTACCTTCTTTGGGGTCAAGCACATGTGCCTAGACTATCTGCTCCCCTCTCCAGAATGGATGATGTGGGGTAAACATGGGGTCACCTCGGTTTCTAGCAAAATGCAGAGCCCATCTATATCCCGGGGCTGCCGGGAGGGTTCACATGGTCCACACAAGTCTTGCAGAGCACCCCCCAGGCACCCACACGCTGGGAACTTCCCCTCTGCCTGATAATCACACAGATCCAGTGCCGAGTAAGGGCACCCAAAGCAGAGACGCCCACTTCTCTACAGGTCTAAGACTCTTCTTACACACTTTCCAGGCTTCAATATATTGAAAATCATAGAGCAGCAGATCCAGGGGTTATGAATCACATAACGATTTCCTAGTGTGTGTTTATGAACAGGAGCGCTTTGATCGTTCTGTATAAAGACAGGCAAACTCAGCTTCCTTTCCCTCATTGATGCCACATGTATTTTGGATGATGTGGTCAGGTAGACATGCCCACAGGCTCCAGGGGGGCTGTTCTCACTTTGAACATAATGGTTGATGTTACACGGAGATTGGATGCTAAATATTTATGTAATCATGAATATGGGAATACTCTACTCATATTTTTTAAAGACATTACTTTCTTCATGAAAGCTCATGAGTGGAAAAAGCATGAGCCTCGATGCAAAGAGAACCATATTCAGACCCGGTCTCTGTCACTGTCTGATCAGTGGCAAGTGAACCCCGCGCCTCTGAGCCTTGATTTCCTCATAAGAGAGTCAATTCCTAGGCAGGTTGATAAGAAGTCCAGGGTCCCTGAAAAGGAGGAGAAAGGGGGCCTGGGGCTCTCGAAGTGGAGATAGGAGGCTGGAATTCTCAAGGAGGAGGAAAGGACAAACATCTATTTTTTTTCTCTATAGTCCTTAGTCTTATTCACATAAAACTTTTCCTTTAAGCCCCAAACTGATGTTTAGAAAAAAACAACTCAGTTTAAACTCTGTGCTAAGGATTATATACCAACAATGTATCCTGCTTGAGGAGTCTCTCCTTCCTGAAAACCTTCTGACTAATTCTGTTATCTTAAAATGTAAATTATGAGAGTGGGTCTAGTAAGATTTATTGTAATAACTAATTAAAAAAGTATATAACTCCCTTGCTAACACTAGCAAGGGGGGCAACTCTCCATCCCCTTCTGATGTCTATGTCAGAACCTTTCTCTGTCCCTTTTCATACTTTAATAAAACTCTGCTACAAAAAGCTCTTGAGTGATCAAGCCTTGTCCCTGGTCTCCAAGTTAAATCTTCGAGGATCACGAATCCGACACCATTCACAGAAAGCTGCTGCTGCTGCTGCTAAGTCACTTCAGTCATGTCCAACTCTGTGCAACCCCATAGACAGCAGCCCACCAGGCTCCGCCATCCCTGGGATTCTCTAGGCAAGAACACTGGAGTGGGTTGCCATTTCCTTCTCCAATGCATGAAAGTGAAAAGTGAAAGTGAAGTCGCTCAGTCGTGTCCGACTCTGAGCGACCCCATGGACTGCAGCCTTCCAGGCTCCTTGGTCCATGGGATTTTCCAGGCAAGAGTACTGGAGTGGGGTGCCATTGTCACAGAAAGCTATGACTCATCTAAAGTGGAAACACTGACCTCACAGGTTGGTGAAGACTAAAATGAAAAAGAATACACACATACACACAGGACAAAGGTCCATCTAGTCAAGGCTATGGTTTCCCAGTAGTCATGTATGGATGTGAAAGGTGGACCATAAAGAAGGTTGAGAGCCTTATGCCTTGATGATTTTGAACTATGGTGCTAGAGAAGACTCTTGAGAGTCTCTTGGACTGCAAGGAGATCAAACTAGTCAATTCAAAAGGAAATCAACCCTGAATATTCATTTGAAGGACTGATGCTGAAGTTGAAGCTCCACTATTTAGGCCAACTGATGGGAAGAAGTGACTCATTGGAAAAGACCCTGATGCTGGGGAAGGAGAAAGGGGAAACAGAGGATGAGATGGTTGGATGCCATCATGGACTCAATCCACATGAGTTTGAGCAAGCTCTGGGAGTTGGGGAAGGACAGAGAAGCCTGATAGGCTGCAGCCCATGGCGTTGCAAAGAGTCAGACA
The DNA here is from genome assembly GCF_027580195.1 of Bos mutus. Taxonomy (NCBI): domain Eukaryota; kingdom Metazoa; phylum Chordata; class Mammalia; order Artiodactyla; family Bovidae; genus Bos; species Bos mutus. Next base: position 97,511,889 of record NC_091625.1, read on the forward strand.
CAACTGGGCAACTGAACAACAGCAACATCTATATGCATACACATAACTTCGGATCAGATACAGAGATGCATATTACTTTGCTGTAATATTTGTAAGATATATATTTAGGAAATGCCATATGTGTGTACAAATAAAGGGAGGAAGGAGCACTGATCCTAAGGGAAATCTATTGTTTAGGAATTGGGGAGATGGCATCAAGAAATGCAAAAAATAAAAAATCAGGAAAAATCGGGCACTTAGAAAGAACTTGAGGAAAAAGAGTCAGCAGCAAACCTAAGAAAAAGAATGTTAGGGCCCTGGGGAGAGACAGGCAGGACAGCGGCCTGAGAAGCCTGCTTCCAGGCTATGCTGAGTCCTTCCTGTTGCTCAGGCACATCTGACTCTTGGCGACACCATGGACTGCAGCCCGCCAGGATCTTCTGTCCAGGAAAGGAGTGTGGGGTGGGGGAGGGTTTCTTGTTTGTTCTTGTTTTGTTTTGTTTGCATGGCTTCCCTGGTGGCTCAGCTGGTAAAGAATCTGCCTGCAATGTGAGAGACGTGGGTTGGATCCCTAGGTTGGGAAGATCCCCTGGAGAAGGGAAAGGCCACCCACTTTCCCTGTATTTTCCCAGTATTCTGGCCTGGAGAATTCCATGGACTATATAATCCATGGGGTTGCAAAGAGTCGGACACAACTGAGCAACTTTCACTTCACTTCACTTCACTCCCTGGTGGTTCAATGGTAAAGCATCTGCCTGCAATGCCGGAGACCTGGGTTCCACCCCTGGGTTGGGAAGATCCCCTGGAGATAGAAATGGCAACCTACTCCAGTATTCTTGCCTGGGAAATTCCATGGACAGAGGAGCCTGGCAAGCTAAATGAAATAAACACATAAAGGAAATAAAACAGGGAGGGGGAAAAAAAATGAAGAGATGTGAGACGAACAAGTATAAGAAGATTAACTCTAGCCTGCTAATTCCTGGGCAAGCCTGACTCACCACTTCTCCCATGGGCTCTAGTTAAATTAGAACTTCAAAATCGAGCCCAGCCTCATTTCCCTACTGGCACAAGGTACAGCTGGTGAGGAAGCCCTAGAGCTCAGAATGGGACACTCTGTCGCCTGGTGCCCAGTGAAAGGACTGAGGAGCCTGGCTACCTGTATCATCACCATCCCCAGCTCTCCCAGCCTTTCCAGCCCAGACAGAAGGAGAATGGTGAATGAACAGGTTACCTATCTGCGTTTGTGTGTGTGTGTTTGTGTGTCGTTAGTCATTCAGTTGTGCCTGACTGTTTGAGACCCCATAGACTGCAGTACTCTTGCCTGGAAAATCCCATGGACGGGGGAGCCTGGTAGACTGCAGTCCATGGGGTCGCTAGGAGTCGAACACGACTGTATAACTTTCAAGTAGACAACCTGAGCGACTTCACTTTCACTTTTCACTTTCATGCACTGGAGAAGGAAATGGCAAGCCACTCCAGTCTTCTTGCCTGGAGAATCCCAGGGACGGGGGAGCCTGGTGGGCTGCCGTCTCTGGGGTCGCAGAGTCGGACACGACTGAAGCAACTTAGCAGCAGCAGTAGCAGCAGATTGCAGACCACCAGATTCCTCTGTCCATGGGATTTTCCAGGCAAGAATACTGGAGTGGATTGTCATTTCCTCCTCCATGAGATCTTTGCGACCCAGGGATAGAATATGCATCTCTTGCTTCTCCTGCATTGGCAGGCAGATTCTTTTACCATGACAGCCATCCTGAATCATTGCAATTTGTTAATTGCAATGTTACTTTAATCATTGCAATTGTTACTTAGTGCAACCTTAATCATTGCAATTGTTACTTAATCATTGCAATAATACATGTATGATATTAATATACAACTTCCTACATATCTGTGTATTTAAGCAGGCAGCACACTTCTCCTATACAAAAGTCTGAATTTCGGTGCATGTTAGTTCTGCTTGCATCCACTCTCTTCAGTCACTGACTAGTTGGTTTACTTTTAGCTCAGCAACTTTCTGAAAATATGATTTTTTTTCCCTCTTAATGCAGTGAACCAGACCACTGAATATTTTCTCTTCAGTTCAGTTCAGTCGCTCAGTCATGTCCAACTCTTTGCAACCCAATGACTTGCAGCATACCAGGCCTCCCTGTCCATCACCAACTCCCGGAGTTCACCGAAACTCATGTCCATATAGTCGGTGATGCCATCCACTCATTTCATCCTCTGTCATCCCCTTCTCCTCCAGCCCCCAATCCCTTCCAGCATCAGAGTCTTTTCCAATGAGTCAACTCTTCGCATGAGGTGGCCAAAGTACTGGAGTTTCAGCTTTAGCATCATTCCTTTAGAATGGACTGGTTGGCTCTCCCTGAATTCCAAGGGACTCTCAAGAGTCTTCTCCAACACCACAGTACAAAAGCATCAATTCTTCTGTGCTCAGCTTTCTTCACAGTCCAACTCTCACATCCATATATGACCACTGGAAAAACCATAGCCTTGACTAGACGGACCTTTGTTGGCAAAGTAATGTCTCTGCTTTTCAATAGGCTATCTAGGTTACTCATAACTTTCCTTTCAAGGAGCAAGCGTCTTTTAATTTCAGCCCCAAACATAGTCTGACATTGTTTCCACTGTTTCCCCATCTATTTCCCATGAAGTGATGGGACCTGATGCCATGATCTTCGTTTTCTGAATGTTGAGCTTTAAGCCAATTTTTTCACTCTTCTCTTTCACTTACATCAAGAGGCTCTTTAGTTCCTCTTCACTTTCTGCCATAAGGGTGGCATCATCTGCATATCTGAGGTGATTGATATTTCTCCCGGCAATCTTGATTCCAGCTTGTGCTTCTTCCAGCCCAGAGTTTCTCACGATGTGCTCTGCATATAAGTTAAATAAGCAGGGTGACAATATACAGCCTTGACGTACTCCTTTTCCTAGTTGGAACCAGTCTGTTGTTCCATGTCCAGTTCTAACTGCTCCTTCCCGACCTGCATATAGGTTTCTCAAGAGACAGGTCAAGTGGTCAGTTATTCCCATCTCTTTCAGAATTTTCCACAGTTTGTGGTGATCCACACAGTCAAAGGCTTTGGCATAGTCAATAAAGCAGAACTAGATGTTTTTCTGGAACTCTCTTGCTTTTTCAAAGATCCAGCAGATGTTGGCAATTTGATCTCTGGTTCCTCTGCCTTTTCTAAAACCAGCTTGAACATCAGGAAGTTCACAGTTCATGTATTGCTGAAGCCTGGCTTGGAGAATTTTGAGCATTACTTTACTAGCATGTGAGATGAGTGCAATTGTGCAGTAGTTTGAGCATTCTTTGGCATTGCCTTTCTTTGGGACTGGGATTGTTGCAAGAGGCATCAGAGGGCAGACTCACAAACCATAATCATAGAAAACTAGCCAATCTGATCACACTAGGACCACAGCCTTGTCTAACTCAATGAAACTAAGCCATGCCCTGTGGGGCCACCCAAGACAGGCGTGTCATGGTGGAGAGGTCTGACAGAATGTGGTACACTGGAGAAGGGAATAGCAGACCACTTCAGTATTTTCTCTTAGTTTTCATTATCTGGAATAACAGTATTTTTTTCCCTACCCTTTCTACATCCATTAAAACCCAGTTGCTGAAAATCACAGGCTTTCAAAAGCCAAAACACATCCAGCTAGTGTTATAATGTAAGACACTCTGTTAATGATCGATAAACCTAAAATCCACAAACATTTCAGTTTTACTTTACAAATGGTTCAAATATGTGAGTCCCAAATGACGAAATCATAGTGTTGATTTTCACTTTGTACTTGACCTCTGCATTAAAGCTCAAGGCACTGATGTCAGATTTTACATTACTTTATCTTACTCTCTTCTTGCCCTTTAACTGGAAAACATGGTAGGGGAAAAACTTTGGACTGCCATCATTCCCATTCCCAAAATGACATATAAAGGCAGAAGCAAAATTACCTACTTAGTCAAAGGTAGAGAGAGCATTATCAGAATCCTTGGTGTCCCTACAGGAAGCCCTCTTAGAAAGCCTGAGATGATATCTATGGCTTCCCTGGTGGCTCAGTGGTAAGGAATCCACCTGCCAATGCAGGAGACGTGGGTTCGATCCCTGGGTCAGGAAGATGCCCTAGAGAAGGAAATGGCAACCACTGCGGTATTTTGCCTGGGTGATCCCATGGACAGAGGAGCCTGGAGGGCTGCAGTCGAAAGGGTCACGGAGTCACACACTACTTATCGACTAAACTACGAACTACCAGTGTGTGTCTATCGGAAAACTTACAGCAGGAATACATCAATATGTCAGAACTGCATTAATGAAGTCCAGAAAAATAGGCTCAGAGCGGGCTAGTTTTTTTTTTTTTTTTTTTTAAAGTAGTTCCATTCAATCAGACAAAGTACTTAGTAACCTGGCTGGAAGTAAATGATCTATTATGAGAGTTATTTTCACATACTTGATTGTTAATGAGTAAAGTCCAAATATATTAGTGTTGGCAGGATTGGATTCTCCACATCAAAGTTACGGCAACTTCACTACTGAGTCCATCCAAGGAGTTGAATATGAAGCAAAATTTCAGCACAGGCGAGACTGACATTTCACAAATAACATGTCTTTCCTCTTTATTTCTATTTAAGAAAGTATATCTTGGTACAGTGAGGACTAAGGATACTTAAAATCTACCATTTTGAGGCAAAACTATAATAGATTTTCTACTACTAGATAGGGCTTCCCAGGTGGCGCTGGTGGTAAAGAACCTGCCTGCCAGTGCAGGAGACCTAGGAGACGCGGGTTCACTCCTTGGGTGAGGAAGATCTCCTGGAGAAGGACACAGCAGCCCACTCCAGTGTTCTTGCCTGGAGAATCCCAGGGACAGGGGAGCCTGGTGGGCTACAGTCCATGGGATCACAAACAGTCGGACACGACTGAAGTGACTTAGCACGCCTACAGTATAGACAAGACTTCACCAATTTTATCCACCAGTGTTTATGTGGGTATATTTCCTAAAATTGTACAAATGCCACACTTTTAATCTTTCACAATATGATATTACCAAGAACTTGCTTTTCTTCTGTTATTGTTCAGCTCACTCATCTTCATATATGCTTAATCCTTAACAGTCACTTGTGTTATTTCATTTTGTTCTGACTTTTCTTTTTTCTCATTTCCCTTGATATATTTATGTCTGTTACTGGTTTCTGAGAACTCATTTATGACTAAGGATGTCATGCAGTGAAAATGAAATACCATATTCTGTTGCCAAAAAGAGAAAGTATATCTCTTGATAGACATATTCTACTTCAAATGCAAAAATCACAAAATTGGCAAACTCAAATCAAATTATCTGTAAAACTTATCATAAGGGCAGTGGAACTGATTCTATAAAACATATTTTATTGGAAATAGGAATTTAGAAGACTATATTTGTGATCTGAAAACCATAAACGAGTCACTGATATTACAACTGACCATCTATGAGTCCACGGGGGCTGGAGATGGTCCTTTACTCTTCATAAGTGGTGAATATTGATAATCATGGCCATGGAATGTGTTATCTGCATGAATGTGAATTTTCATTTAAAAATTTGACATAAAGTTATGATTCACTAAAATGGAAAACAAGAAATTCAACTGAAAATCTTTTAGCCCATTGATCTCTCATTTTGCTGAAAGATAGTTAAATGGTTTGAAATTAATGCCTGATAAATATGTGAACTCATTGAAGTTATAAATATCTTCAAAGAGCTATTCAAAGTGTATGAAAATCATTTTTAAATGAGCTGAAAACATGAAAATTAGCTCTACTTAATTGCCTAGGCTAGCCCAGTATTGTACTTTATTTGTTGGTTTACAAGCATCATTTCCAGCCTTCTTGAAAAAGAACTTGCATGGTTCTGGTTTTTCAAATCCTTCTAGATTTTACAGAGTCAGGCGCAGTCACTAGGGAAAGATCCTCCAGTCACAGAAGCCGGCCATCGGGACTCTGTGTGCACCCCCAGGGGCTCCATCACGATATTTCATGTTCAATTCTTAGTTAATCTGTAAATATTGGGAGGCGCTATGGCCCAGTCCCGGGACCTCTTGTTTTTTCTGTCTATACTCACTAGCTAGTTCGTCTTCTCCAGGGCCATGGTTTTGAATATCTACTCTATGATTTGTGCCAAATTTACATTTCCTGCCTTGAGCTCCATATTCACACAATACATGACCTCTGTGGCTCACGTGCATTCATTAGCATCTCAAAATTAATATGTCCAAATTAGCACTCATGATTATTTCCACAAAGCCTGCTTCTGCCCAGTCTTACCCATCTTAGAAAAAAGGACACCACCATACCCTAAGTGTTTAAGATAAATCCCTATGAACCATCCTAAATTCCTCTATCTCTATCATACTCAGCCCAAGATAGATGCTATCTTCAAACTCTTTTCAGAACTGGACCACTTCTCACCTATACATCCAAGGATGCATAACCCTAATCTAAGCTACTGCCATGCCTTCCCTTGAGCCTCATGAATGCTTCTGCTACTTCCATGTCTCCCTGGCCAGGCCATTTCTCCATCTGAGGGTAGAGCAGTCTTTTAGAGACATAAATCAGACCCCATTGCTCCTTCTCACCCGCATTCTTTACACAGCCTGTCAGGATACTACCTTACCTTGCCTCTCCAAGCTCACGCCTGGCACCTGATCCAGCCACAGTATCCTTGTGTGTGTGTATGTGTGTGCGCTCACGATCAAACCTGCATCTCTTATGTCTCCTGCATTGGCAGGTGGGTTCTTTACGCAACCTTTATCCACCTCCATTGAGGTGATGCTGAGTGCACAAAGAAATGTAAAATACATTGGATGACTACAGTGAGGTCGAAATGAACTTCTTCAAAAAGGGTGGTCTCTCTAAGCAGAGCTGTAAATGTATGTAGGGAGCATTGACCGGTTATGGATCTATGTACACAAGGACACAAAACGGACTGGAGCCTGAACAATCAAGGAAGAGGAACATTGGTATCAGATCAGGATACATCCCGCATCAGCCTGCAGTTTAACCTGAGAAGTTCTGGAATGAAGTTCTGGACTATACTATGCTCATGCCTACACAGAGGCTTCCCTGGTGACTCAGTGATAAGGAAATCAGCTGCCAGTGGAGGAGACGTGGCCTTGGTCCCTGGGTCGGGAAGATCCCCTGGGGAAGGAAATGGCAACCCACTCCAGTATTCTTGCCTGGAGAATCCCATGGATGGCGAGCCTGGTGGGCTACAGTCCATGGGTTCACAAGGAGTCAGGCATGACCGAGCGACTGAACAACACCATACACCACACTCAGTGCTCTCTCTCAGCCTATGCACTTGACATCCCCTCTCTCTATGCTATTCCTCTCAGCACTGCATGCTGGTTCTCTAAATACATTTACAGCTCTGCTTACAGACACCACCCTTTTGGAAGGAGTTCATTTCCAGCTCACTCTCTAGTCATCCAACGTATTTTACATTTCTTTGTGCACACAACATCACTTAAATTACATATATATATATATATATATATGTATTAATGTATCTACTTTGTTAACTGACTCTCCACTGCACTGTCAGCTTCTTATAGAGTGAGTTCTATTTGTATTGTTTACCATTATTTCTAAGCACTTAGATCCATGCTGGCACAGATCAGACAACTGGAGAAAATGTTAATGAATGTACATACTTTTTCATAGGCTATGTTATAAACAATTCTGAAAATCTATTATTATAATATAAAGTGATGTACAAATATACATGACTGAATAGCAAGCTTGGAAGTTTTAATCAAGTATGCATATGCGTATGTCTTACTTCAAATTGTGGTGCTGGAGAAGACTCTTGACAGTCCCTTGGACTGTAAGGAGATCAAACCAGTCAATCCTAAAGGAAATCTACCTTGAATATTCATTGGAAGGACTGATGCTGAAGCTGAAGCTCCAGTTCCTTGGCCATCTGACATGGAGAGCTGACTCTTTAGAAAAGCCCCTGATGCTGGGAAAGATTGAAGGCAGGAGGAGAAGAGGGCAGCAGAGAATGAGATGACCAGACAGCATCACCAACTCAGTGGACAGAATCTGAGCCAACTCCAGGAGAGAGTGAAGGACAGGGAAGCCTGGCGAGCTGCAGTCCATGGTGTTGCAAAGAGTTGGACACGACTTAGCAACTGAACTACAACAATGTCTTACTTCAGCATCACAAGTAACTCTGGGCCCAGTGAACTCATGACGCAGTTAGACGTGTGCATCTGTTGACCATAAACTTAGAAGCAGTTTTGACAACGGCAAATGTTCACAGAGCAGGATGTGTCGGATACATTTGGTTTATTCCGAGTCATCTCTCGGGCTGGAAATGTCTGCTGAAACACATGGGAAGAAAGACACCCTCTTGGAATTGAATGCTCCTGCCACCTTTCTGCTCTGCAGAGGATGCCTCATCAGTTTTAACTCTGAGCTCTGCAATAATCCTGGAAGACAGACAAATGGACTGCAGCATGCCAGGCTTCCCTGTCCTTCTCTGATCCCTCTTCTACTATAAGCCAAATCAACTTGGAAATAAAATATTAAGAGTGCTAAGATATCAACCCGGAGAAGGCAATGGCACCCCACTCCAGTACTCTTGCCTGGAAAATCCCATGGATGGAGGAGCCTGGTGGGCTGCAGTCCATGGGGTCACGAAGAGTCATACACGACTGCACAACTTCACTTCCACTTTTCACTTTCATGCATTGGAGAAGGAAATGACAACCCACTCCAGTGTTCTTGCCCGGAGAATCCCAGGGACGGGGGAGCCTGGTGGGCTGCTGTCTCTGGGGTCACACAGAGTCAGACACGACTGCAGCGACTTAGCAGCAGCAGCAAGATATCAACCACGTAGACAAACACCAGCCCCACCCCGGACACTCTCCGTGGAGGCTTCCTTATTGGCCATAAATTCCCATTCAAATAGTAACACCTCTGATGGCTTATGGAGAAAGCTTATTTTTAAGATAGGAAAACCTAATTCATTACCCCACTGTTCTAAAGAATACTGGTATTACACATGGACTTCAAAACGATACAATTAAGTCTTAATAGAAAAACATACATTTTAAAGTGGGGAAGAAATCCTTGAGAAGAAATTTAGCAGCAATGTTACATGTTTCCTCTAATTCCCCAAAGCCATTGAAGATGAAGAAATGCTCCTTATTTATGTTCAGAACTTCAAGAAAGTGATGTGATGTGGGAGCGAATCCTGGAAAGACAGAGACGACAAGAACAACTGTGTCTCGATGTGTGTCCGGAATGGCTGACACTGTTTGCCATCGTTTGAGAAAATAACAATCCTGATCATAGTATGGTCCCCAAAAAACTCCTCCTGTGTGGAAACTCCATTTAATCACTTAGTATTAGGCATGCCAAGGTTTCTATATGATGAAATTAAGGTAATATTTCTTCATTCATAAATTGGAGAACCTAATTTAATCACATTAACCACTGTCCCATGTGATTAAATGCATCTCAGAGACAGAAAAAAAAAAAAAATATCAAACAATCTCGCTGGGCGATCTCTCCCAGAGAAGAGAGTAAGACAGGAAAAGACACTCCTTTGCACAAAACAGCACTATTCTGGGATTTCACGGGTCCCAGCAGCAATGAGCGGCCACGGCCATGGTCAGGACCAGGCTATTGTGTGGACACCAGTCCTAACATCCCCCTGTCCAGTGCCACCTGTCACCACCTGTCACACACAACTGCATGGAGATGGAGGTTGTCACCTTGGTGACTTTCACACCCTTCACCTCCCACCCAGGTTATATTCAGGGCATTTGAGAATCTCTTCTTCCCCCCAAATTTAATTTTTTTTTTTTTATGGGGGTACAGCCAATTAACAATGTTGTGGTAGCTTCAGGTGAACAGGAAAGGGACTCAGCCATAAGCATACCCGTGTTCATGTATCCATTCTCCCGCAAGCCCCTCTCCCGTTCAGCCAGTCATGTAACGAACTAGAATCTATTTCCAGCTTGGTTTCAGAATAAGAACTTGCTCTCACAGCAAAGGGAGAGAGGACTCATTTCAGGATTCAGAGGAATAACGAGTGGGCAAGTGGCTACTCAAGGATTTACTGAACCTGACAAGTTCTCTGTCCATGGCCAGAATACTCCTAACCCCAAGTCACCACCTTTCTGCTGAATTTAAAGGGCCCGTTCAGGGGCTGTGTGTGAGGTCCCTGTGCAGACCCTCCTAGGTTCTTTCTTCTGCAGTGATATCCAAGCCTGGGGAGGAGGGCTGAGGACTCAGAGAGACAGCTCCTGCTGCTCACCATCCCATCCCTGGCTCTCACCAGCCCTCCTCACTAAATACACCAGAGCTTACCAAAGGGCCTGTGGGGATCAGAGAAAAGTGGATCAGTGGATTACACTTTCACAGCCTTGAACACAGGCAGAAAATGGAGCCCTAGTTTGGTGTAAAATCACCAATTTGCTTCCAGGTTGACATAAACCATAGCTTTGACTAGACAGACCTTTGTAGGTAAAGTACTGCTGCTGCTAAGTCACTTCAGTCGTGTCCGACTCTGTGCGACCCCATAGACGGCAGCCCACCAGGCTCCCCGTCCCTGGGATTCTCCAGGCAAGAACACTGGAGTGGGTTGCCATTTCCTTCTCCAATGCATGAAAGTGAAAGTAAAGTTGCTCAGTCGTATCCGACTCTTAGTGACCCCAGGGACTGCAGCCTACCAGGCTCCTCCATCCATGAGATTTTTCCAGGCAAGAATACTAGAGTGGGCTGCCATTTCCTTCTCCATAGGTAAAGTAATATCCTTGCAAAACATTGATATAGGGATGAAATGAGTTAACACTGCAGGAAGACTTCCAACAGAAGACTCCTAACTTCTAACAGAAGGATACTTCTAACTTCCATCAAAATACTTTGATGGAGTATTTTAGACTCCTATGTACAGGCAGTCATGTAAATACTGCAAAAATACTGAAAACCATCTTATTATTTCACCATTAACTAAGAAAAGAAATGTTTTTAATGTCTTCACTATCTACATTAAAATGGTTATTCACTAATATTGGCTAATATTTGTATGTGACAGAAAAATCTAAGCTTATTTTTAAGGTGAAGCGTATGCATTTATGTATGTATGTATTCTTTGAAACCAAAGGGCGAGATCCCCAGGCATTAACCAGGGACAGATGTGCCACAGGCCTCGGGCTTAACTGAGTGAGTGAGGCCAGCAGGAGGAGGGTGGAACCTACAGCAAGTCCCAGCTGGGTCCCAGGGAGCCTCGTCTGCCAGGTCTAGGACTTTGAATTTTGATTTGTTAAGTTCGTTTGATCCATTGAAAGGTTTGACTCATTTGATTAATTGAAAGGATTTACCATGAGAAAAATCGCATGAGTCACATTTTCAAATTAAGTTCAAGTATCACTAATGTAATATAGTGTATTGACCAGCTGTCCTGTAGCAGTAAATTGTAGTATTCCAGTCACACCGAGGCCTCGGTTTTCTCATCTGCAAAAAGAGCGGGCTGGGCAAATGACCAGTTCTATGTAAGACTTAAGCACTGGAGATATCTTACTTAGGAATTCCACTGCAACACTTAGGTTTTTTACCTGTGTTAAGTCAATGAACTAGAGAGCAAGTGTGTGAAAAGGGCTTCCCTGGTGGCTCAGACGGTAAAGAATCTGCCTGCAATGCAGGAGATATGGGTTCAATCCCTGGGTTGGGAAGATTCCCCAGAAAATGGAACGGCAACCCACTCCAGTATTCTTGCTTGGAGATTTCCATGGACAGAGGAGCCTGGCAGGCTATAGTACACGGGGCCGCAAAGAATAGAAAACAACTGAGCGACTAACACTTTCACTTATAAAAAATGATATAAAAGGATAGGTGTGTTATTTTGTGATAAGAAAATAGCTGAATCAGAGGCTTAAGTGGTATTTGGCTTTTGACTGATTTTTCAAATATGAAATACCAAAACCTACTGCCACATCCTACCCGCCAGGACGTTTTTAAAAGTCTTATTACCAAGGGGTAAATTGGGAATCAGAATGTATTCCCAGCTGCATAACTATGAGGTTGCCTGGTTTTATTTAGTCAATTAATATTCTTATCTGAAGGCAATGTTGAATACTGTCTGAATGTCTGTATGGTTTAGAGCACTACCTAAAAAAGCATGATACATCCTCCTCTTTCTGATATTATGGACAAATGATGTAACTACCCATGAATAACACGTATACAGAACACATATTGACAAGGCTGAATTTCACCCAAGCTCCATGCTCCTGCAAACAGTGAAGATTTAAGAAACTTTCATCACCACTTTTTGTTCCAGAGAACAGCTTACTGTGGGGAACCACCCTTCCCCATACAAGCCATGATGCGTCCCCACTTGATTATCGATGACAAGGAAAGACATGGACCCTCCAACTTCCTGTTCTTTGTTTTGTACATGATTATCTGAACTGCCGGTCCCCACTGATCACGCAGGAGACAGTGCTTAGCAACCAAGCCCCTAACTCTGGCCGACACTCAACCCAAGTCAGCAGCCTCTCCTGAGACTACTGTCTGATCTACTCTCCTTATAAAGTTACCCCTGAAGATCCCCTGGAGAAGGAAATGGCAACCCACTCCAGTACTCTTGCCTGGAAAATTCCATGGATGGAGCCTGGTGACTCCATCCATGGAATCGCAAAGACTGGGACACAGTTGAGCAACTTCACTTTCACTTTCACCCTTCTTAGCCAGTTCTTTCTAGCCTTGTCTCTTCCTTTCTATAAAAGAAAACCTCTTCTTTCAAACTCCTAAGCAGCTTGTAGATCTTCTGGTCAGAATGGTCATACAATTGTAGCAGTCCTCTTGACCTCTTGCAATGATTTATTGATAACTCTTTCAAATAAAGTCTCTTCTTAGTAAATGGGGATGCATTTTTTAATTTGACAATATTTATAAGGAATGTTTTCTTAAGAGGTTAGAATAGTTTTCACAGTTTCTCAGTTTTGTTTAAGTTTCCCTCTAGAATTTGGAAGAAAAATCGTATATAAGACGTATACAAGGAAACTGGCAAGTTATTAGACAACAAAAAATTAAATCACCAAAGAAATTTATACAAAGCATAGGGCAAGACACAGCACATTAAAAAAAGTCAGTGAAACAATAAAAACAACAACATGTTAACAAGGAACCCACAAAGGAAAAATGATTTACATGATCATTTCACACTTTTTACCCCTTCACATTATGGAAATTTCTTTGTTCACACTATCTCCAGAAGTCTGTTAAATGTTTGTGATGCTTCAGTGCTTTTCCGAAGAAAATTTTGTCAGGAATGAAAAAGCCTTACCTATCAATAACAGAGGCAGTGGAAAGATCAGAGGAAAAAAATTAGTCTGTCCAAAATACATGGTTTCTCCCTTAGCTCTCCATCACGGAAGCAGGTAGAGAAGGACAGCTTACCCTATTCCATCTTTATATGTGAGAATTTTAATAATAAGGAAATAGTGACCCAAGTATTTAAATAGGTCATGAATTCATGTAATCTTCTATCACTCTCAATGTGAGATGTCCAGTAAACTCAGATGATTCAATATACATAAATAGTCATTTTATTTCAGTATCAAGGGTAGAATTCGATTAAAACGTGCTTTCAAGTACTAGCTGTCAAACCAGAAGCAAGGCAGACAGCCCCAGCCTGAGACCTAGAGGAATCTCCTTGGTCCCTGGGGCATACGACATGAGAGCCCAAGGCCAGGTTGTCCAAGCAAATATGTGTCTCAGCAAAGAGCTGACTCATATGAAAAGACCCTGATGCTGGGAAAGATTGAAGGCAGGAGGAGAAGGGGACGGCAGGGGATGAGATGGTTGGATGGCATCCCCGACTCAATGGACATGGGTTTGGGTGGACTCCGGGAGTTGGTGATGGACAGGGAAGCCTGGCATGCTGTGGTTCATGGGGTCACAAAGAGTCAGACACGACTGAGCGACTGAACTGAACTGAACTGAACCAGTATAATATGTTCTGCCTAGAATGATGTTTTGAAAAAAAGCAATAGAATCACTGACCTTAGAGATTTTAAAGATTTGGGCTGATATCCATCTCTTACTTTTCAGCAGAGAATTTTATGTGTTGACCTGAATTTCCTTGCAATGTTTGAAACTGAAAGTAGATAATGTGTGTTAAAGTTAAAAAGCTTAACAAATTATTTTGCTCCATTGCACCCTGTACTTTTACTTCAGTTCTGCCAATTGTCCTTTATTAGGCCTTAAAATTACCGTCACCATTATCATCACTATTTTGGTCAATCATGTAGGGAAATATACCTGGATTTGGATTTTGTTAAGAGGTCTGGAACACTTTAGAATTCTATAAGAATTTTAGTAACTATATTGCACCAACTATTAAAGGTATAATTTAGGGACCTCCCTGGAGATCCATGTGTGCAGGGGGCATGGGTTCTATCCCTGGTCAAGGAACTATGATTCTGCATGCTACTTAGCATTACAGCTTGTGTGTGTGTGTATGTGTATATATATATACATATATATATATATAAAATATGCAAATGATATATAAGAAATGCATCAAGACTTTCATTATTTTATCCCAACAGCTATAGAATCACGTAATGAAATGACAAATAACAAAGATACATCAGGTTTTCTTCAATTCAGATGGTGACATTTTATTTAGTTCCAGTAGAATTCTTTCTAGAAGGCATTTTTAAAACGCTGAATTTCCTGCATATTTTCCCCCGCAAGTAACTAATTTAACAGTCTCCACTCTAAAATCATTTATGTATTTATTGATCGTACAGCCCTTGGATGTCTCTAAAATAGACTTCTGCATTTAAAATGAGAAGCTACAAAAGAGATTTTTTAAAATAAGAAATAGCATATAAGAGAAGGAAAACAAAAGTAGATATAAATTGATCTTTGACCCTCCCAGGATTCAGAGCAAAATGTATACACAAACATACCAAGCCATCATCTTATTGCTGGATAGTTTTTCCTCATTTCTCATGAATCCAACAGGTGCAAGTTTCTTTAGTATTTATCGTGAAAATGCAGTTTCCCGTTAACAATATTAACGCTATTATATATTTGCACCAAAAAGAGAAATTCAACTGGGAAACTAAGAATATTGTTTAGTACATACTGAAAGCAGATGGTCTGAAGTGACCTCCTAGCCACAGAGTAAAATATGCTAATTTTGATGAAGTATCCTTTTATTTTCTTATTAGTCCACGTCTGTATAAAATTTCACTAGATATTTACCCTTTATGAAGTATATTTAAACAAATGAGTTGTCTCCTAAATATAATCACTTCTTAAACAACAATTAACTATTACCTTATGCAAAAATATTTTCTGGTAATATATTCACAATGTTGTGGTGAATTAAAAGATCATATTCACATCTACAAATACCTTCCCTATCTGGCCATGAAAAATCTCTGAGTTACATCAGACAAAAGCTAACTCATATGTGCTCTCACATCCTTGCCCCTTACCTTGTCTATGAGATCATCAACTTCAATTAACATGAAAGAGACTTAAGAACAGGAACATAATTAGACACTTTCCTGAGAGGTAATTATGTCATATAATGATGACTATTCCTCAAAGTGCTCCTGAATTCATTAGAAGAAAACATTTCTTTTCCACGTGAATATTGCAAACTTCCGGGGTATGGGGAAAGGTGATGTTCTCATCAGAGTTCAAAGCATATGATACGAATGGGGTCCTCCACATGACGATGTCTGCAATCAACTACCAAGTGTGTGTTCTGTTTTCTGAGATGGGCTCAATTTATCATTTTATTGAAAAGGTTTCATTATGCTAATGTCTTACAAAATCACCCTCTGCCATTGCTGGAAGGTCATGAGGGGATATAAATTTTCACATTCAGAAGCATGAGGTTGAATAGCAGTCTCCAAGGGTTAATAAGAAGTCATCCAAGTGCGCTCAAGGACTTATCAATGGCAACTCGGATGCTTGTCTAGTTAACAAAAGGAAAAATAGGAGAATATTCTAAGTTAAACATTAAAAAAATATAAACCTAATGCGATAAGTATAGGGGTATTAAAACTTGGCTTCAAGTGTAAGGCTAGCTATTTGGAAAAAAAAATCTTCAGCTAAATTTTGATTTAACTATGAATTTGAAGTTTCAGTAGATCAGACACATATTAAATAGGTCTGTGTTACATAATATCTAGACTGTTTCAGTTCTCTACCACCTCATCTACCATTTTCAAATACTCTCACAAATAAGCCTTCTAAAGGTCTAATATATGTGCAAGATTAATATGTATATTTTTGTGTAACTTTGTGTTTATAATGTGGGTGTTTAGGTTTTTGTCTAGCCCTCAATCCCACATCTGAGTCTCAGGAAAAGAAGTAGGATGAGCTACTATTCATTTCAAACTGCTATCATTCCCTAGAGTAATGTTTGTTTCTATCTTTCTAAGAATTATTGATTCCCTCCAATCACTGAGGACTGTGAACATAATTCATGAATATATTCCATTATCAATCCATCAATAATTTGTAGTTATGGGTAATGACTGTCAAACAGCTGAGTAAAAACACTTATAACCAGATAGCTCCCTTTGGACCAATTATTATAAATCAAAGCAACACTGAAGGAAAACAGTTGCTCTTAGAAATACTTGTGTGGTATACATTTGGCATCCAGTGTTCTAGGGAAGCCTGAAAACAACAGTAACTGCTTGCTGGACTGGCATTCTGTTATGGCTGGTTCCGTTACTGTGTGCCCACAGAGGTTTATATTCTATAAAATGAGTGTTCTTTAAATCCGGGAGGCCGTTTTGAATGGATCACTGATCACATTGTGATGCTATTCTCAAAGAGGTGATGACTAAGAAGCCAGGTATGGTTCAGGCCTGGGCAAGAGCAATCTCATACTGTGTTAAAGTACAGAGATGGAGTTATACAACATGTTCTTTCATGACCTGGAACTAATTTGAAAGAAAAAAAAAAAAAAGTTTTAGAAACATGTCTAAAATGGTTTGAAAACACAGTTCATAAAATTGTGTTTGAACAAAAAAAGAGAGAAACAATTATATAACTCCTTGACAAATGCATATTATAAAGTTTCTCATTAACTCAAAAAATATTGAAAAGTGGTTTTCCTATGGCTGTTATGCATTTCCTGTCAACTGATACATGTGTTCATGTCAAAGGCAAATCTGGGAAAAGTAGACATCCTTAACACGGGAAACCATTACTCAGCTATCTTATAAAAATGGAGATATTCATTGAAGGTTTCAGGATAGGGTGGCTGTTGTGTCAAAGTGTATACCATTAGTGTTAATTTTACAAACCAGGCCAAATCAAGTACTCATGAACACCTGGATCAAATTCAAAGACAATGGAATTTTGAACCAAAAGATTTTGGTTCAAATCTTAGTTTCAACAAGTTTTAGAAATGGATCTTGGACAAAACATTTTGTCTCTACTCTCAGATTTTGTGTAAAAGAATAATAATTATATTCCAAGTAAAAATCAAGTAAGATAACATACATGTAAAAGTTTCATAAATTAAGTGTTAGAAAAATAATAGTTATTCTGTTTAGAGTTAAAAACAACATGTCTCTTCAATGGATTTAGGGCAATGGTTTGTGGGAAGAAATACCATTGTCTGTAACAATTCACACATTAAATAGAAATGCTTTAGTTTCACTTTCTCAATATTCAAAAAAATATATATATGAAACTTGGAATTAGGTCAAAGAGATTATTTTTGTTTCTTAAGTGCTATGTAGATCTATTCCTTGGATTATTTTACAACATTGTAGGGATGGGAGTTTATTTCCATTAGAGATGCAAAGAATTTCTATCTCGTGGAACAGATGGACTCAAATGTTATCTACTGCCCACCAAGAACTTAACAAATTTTGTATCTAACCAAGCAATCTTATTCTATCTACCTAAAATCTCTAGGATTGCCCAGAGAAAAATCACCAACCTCAGTTATGCAGATTAGACCACTCTAATGGCAGAAAATGAAGAGAAACTAAAGAACTTCATGAAGTGAGTGAAAGGAGAGAGTGAGAAAGCTGGCTTAAAACTCAGCATTCACAAAACAAAGATCATGGCATCCAGTCCCATCACTTCATGGCAAATAGATGGGGGAAAAGTGGAAACAGTGACAGATTTTATTTTCTTGGGCTCCAAAACCACTGTGGAAGGTGACTGCAGCCACAAGATTGAAGTATAAGTGCTCCTAGGAAGGAACACTATGAGAAATCTAGACAGTGTATAAAAAAGCAAAGACATCTCTTTGCCAACAAATGTCCATATAGTCAGAGCTATGGTTTTCTAGTAGTCATGTACGGATGTGAGAGTTGGATCATAAACAAGGCTGAGCGCCAAAAAATTGATGCCTTCCAGTTGTGGTGCTGGAGAAGATTCTTGAGAGTCCCTTGGACAGCAAGGAGACCACACCAGTCAGTCCTAAATGAAATTAACCCTGAATATTCATTGGAAGGACTGATGCTGAAGCTGAAACTCCAGTATTTTGGTCATCTGATGCAAACTGCTAACTCATTGGAAAAGTCCCTGATGCCAGGAAAGATTCAGGGCAGAAGAAAAGGGTATCAGAGGATGAGATGGTTGGCTGGCATCACTGACTCAATGGACATGAGTCCGAACAAACTCTGGGAGATAGTGAAGGACAGGGAAGCCTGCCATTCTGCATTCTCTAGGGGTGGCAAACAGTCAGACATGACTTAGTGACTGAACAACCACCACCACTCTAAATTCTTTGAAACAATTTATACAGTTACCTGTTTCCCTATTAAATAATTAGTTGAATAAAATGTTGACATCTGTTCATTTCATATTGGCAGGACAGTCATAGTTTTACCTATTTGAAAATCAAACTTTGGCAACTTTAGAGGACTCAAGTAAACTGCCTTACCAGAGACTTCATGGACTATAAAGCCAAGGCACATCTTTTCTCGGTTCCTAAGGAGTATCTTGAGTAAAAAGCAATGTTAACTCTACCAGCCCTGTTACTCTGGGTTTCCCCCTTTCTGCCAATTTCATGCTGCTGGTTTATTCACTCCTTGCGGGTCACAGTGAATGGGAAATGGTTTTACTGTCTGACTCACAAAGTATGAAGATGGAATTAACTCTCCTCTGTTGAGTGTTGCTGCTAACTCATTTCAGTTGTGTCTGACTCTGCGACCCCATGGACTGCAGACTGCCAGCTTCCTCTGTCCATGGGTTTTCCCAGGCAAGAATACTGGAGTGGGTTGCCATACCCTCCTCCAGGGGATCTACCCAACCCAGGGATCAAAGCTGCATCTCCTGCATTGCAGGTGGGTTCTTTACCACTGAACCACCTGGAAAGTCCATTAAATTATATATAAATATATATATAAATTTATATATAAATTTGTAAAATATATATATAAATATATATATACATACCATATATATATATTGGTAGGTAGAAAAGGAACTTTGCTTAGTCTCTAAGTTGTGTCCCCTTTGCGACCCCATGGACTGTAGCCCACTAAGCTCCTCTGTCCATGGGAATTTTTTAAGGCATGAATACCAGAATGGGTTGCCATTTTCTCCTCCAGGGGATCTTCCCGACCCAGGGATTGAACCCACGTCTCCTGTGGCTCTTGTATTGCAGGCGGATTCTTTACCACTGAGCCACCTCAGTTTTTTTTTTTTTTTTTTATTTTCCTACCTGTGACCTCAAATCAATTAAAAACTTTTCACTTGCTGGGAAAGAAAAGAGGTCTCTGAAATGCGGACTGGTAAGTTGCATGGTTCTGTGTTTACTTTCGGCCTGTTACTAAAGTTGTCGGATTGAAACGACGAGTCCTCTTTGGGGCTGTGTGTCCACATATCTGATTCGGAGAGCTCTCTGCCGCTTGTCAGGTGTGGGATGTTTGCCTGCCACCAAATGTGATTAATAAATCATTATGTCTCAAGAATTACAGATGTTTCTATCTGGTTCGTTTAAGGATGCAAGTACCTATACAAATGAAATATTCACAATATTCACAAAAAGAAAAGAAAATGAACTTTGAATACTTTGAATGTGCTAGACATTAAAAAGAAAAACATCCTTCTTATAGAAAATACTGGGCTTCCCTGGAGGCTCAGTGGTAAAGAATCCACCTGCCAATGCAGATTCTATCCCTGGGTCTGGAAGATCCCCTGGAGAAGGATATGGCTACCCACTGCAGTATTCTTGCCTGGGAAATCCCATGGACAGAGGGGCCTGGTGGGCTACAGTCCATGGGGTCACAAAGTGTCTGATACAATGTAGCAACTAAACAACAACAACAGCAGGAAATACTAGCTGAGGAATCTCTGAAGAATTCAAGTTCACACAATGAAGGTGGGTCCGTGGACATGTGGATTGTTTTAATAATTTGGATTTAAGAAAAACATCTCTATTCTTAGATATATCAGCTTGAAATATGGGACAAGATTTTTATATTTTATAAAAAGTTAGGTCTTGATTTTCTATGAAGAGAGTAGTTAATCTGAATGCCCTTCACTTCTCATAAGGATTTATTGATTAATTAATTTAACATTACATGATATTTATTAAAAATATACTTTTATGCATTTGAATTTGACTAGGTTGGGTCATGATTCCGACAAGCGTTTTATAACAATTATGTTTTATAGTGTCTCACCCAAAATATAAGTTCTTAGATCCTTATATAACTTAAAAACCTAGATTAATATTAAATCATACTATTTAATGAATAATATTTAGGTAGTTGGATAACTTCTATTTAGACTGAATACAAAAGCATTGATACCTAGGTATAATTTTAAGTTCATATACTTATGGTTCTTAAGTTTTATATGATATATATTGCTTATATATTTGATTTATGTTAATTTAATGTCAATTTTTGTTATTTCAAACATTTACTTAGGGCTACATGTTGTTCATGTTACTTGTGTTGCTTTTACAATTCTTTTATAATTGATATATTAAGATCCTTTTCTTCTTCATTTACCTCACTTTTAACTTAGTAGACTATGACTTTGTTTACTAAACTGAAACATTTATGAATAGTGTCTGATTTTCACTGGTTCACAAGTTTCAGAAAAAAATACCTTTCCTGAACCTCTTTACTTTCCATGGCAACACAGTTATTTGCATAGGTTTGATAAAAATTTGTTCTCAACTTACCAGGATATAATTGCGCAAATTGACTGTGTAACAAAGGGTATGCACTGAGAATGTTGTTTGAGAAGAATTTCCACTTCATCACACTATGGCATGACAGCACACAATTAAGGGATGATAACTGGTTTTATACTTATAGCCAATACCTACAGGGCCATCAGAGAAAACAAGTTTGGTACCCGGAAAACACAGTCCCATTCACACGGTCATAATTGCTGTCCAGTGTACTAGATAACTTCACAGAGGAACGTTTATTAGCCAGTGTGGTATCTAATCCAGCAATCTCATCCAAACATTTCTTCATTACACGCACACACATACACACACACAAATGCTAGGAGGGGTTTTCTTTATTGCGACTTTGAAAAATTTATACAAAAGTAAATGATAATAGGAAACAGTACAAGAATGCATGAAGGGGAAGAAAACTTGGCATTTCATTAAGACTGCCGTAACTTGAATATTAACATATGGGAAAAATAAGCAGCGTGTTGGATACTGTGATTTAGAGATGGCACTAAATGACATCACTGCAGCGTGGAATAGAAGAAGGTGTATCATAGTACTTGTGCGCACACGTGAGGTGGAGCACTTGGGAATAAGATTCAACTACTTGTGTACAGGATTTTCAAGTCAGAGTCCCTTGTAATGTTGATTGCAATGATTAAGATAGCTGTTTGTCTCTGACAGAAGAACTGGATCTTGCTTCAGAAATCTATACTCTTCCCACAATTCAGAATCTTGGACCCAGATGAATTACATTCTCTAGTCTCAAAGTGCATCAACAGATTAACCAAGGAATGCTGACTTTATTCATGTAACATATTTTTAAGCATCTACTACCTGCTAAGCTCCAGGTTAGGGAATACACACAGCATGGAAGAGATGAAATCTCCTCTCTTGAAGTTTACTTTCCAGTGGGGCTTGTACAACCTGTGTGAGCCACTCCGCTGTTTATGGTCCTAATTGTATACTGTAAATTTAGTAAATTATGTTAAAAGAGCACATTTCTTCACACAAACAAGAAAATGATTTGCCATGAATTCCAAAGGAAAAAGATACCCTTGAAAAGGATAAACATAAGACAGAAAAATAACAGTCATGAAAAATACTGGATTGTTCTGTAAATGAAAGGTAACAAAAGATTTGCGGTAATATGAAGCAAGTGATAGAAATGTGCCCTACATGAAGCATACCTAAATTACTATCACTGAAGATGTGCAATATTTCTTATTGGCACAAAGACATTAGATTAAGCAAAGGAACCAGAGCTATGGTTATAACTTCACCAGAATAAGGTGACACATCTAAGATACAGTGGCTATGCCAGGAGTATGAAAGCATTAAATACTTCATAATAATCTTCATCACTTTCATATATGGTCAAGTTGTATTATGCTCCCTTAGAAAAAAATTCTAGTTCCCAGTACTCTTGGTCCATCTTTTCCTAAGATTGCATTTATTTGTTTAACATATGAGACACCACCAAAATTTCAGTCATGTCACCATGGGAGTTAATGCAGTAAAATAATATTTTCAAATGATTCAACAATTTTTAAAGAAAGGTGTCGTCACAGCCATCAGCGACAAATCAAAGAATTCTGGCTGGCTTTTATCACCAAAATCTTCATATTGGCATCAGAAATCCACGCAACAAGCAGGTTTACAAATAACTCTTCAGGCAGAAAATCACTTACTAAGCTGTGTCTTTCTATTTGTGACAATAAAGAAATTGCCTGGCAAACAGTAGCAATCCTCGAAGGCTGGAAAATCACATTTGCCTACACCATCTTTCTAGGTTAAAATGCTTGCCTTCGTTTGTCAGTGGGTTAGTGAAAAGTGTCTAGTCTTTGAAAGGCAGAACATCATGAAAATGTATACAACTTTTTTTCTTGAAGCTATGTAAAGTGAATACTATCAGGCCCATATAAGGCTCCACATGGGCTTCCCTGGTAGCTCAGCTGGTAAAGAATCCGCCTACAATGCAGGAGATCCTGGTCAGGAAGATCCCCAGGAGATGGGAGAGGCTACCCACTCCAAGATTCTTGGGAGTCTCTGATAGCTCAGATGGTAAAGAACCTGCCTGCAATGCAGGAGATCCTGGTTCAATTTCTGGGTCAGGAAGATCCTCTTGAGACGGGAGAGGCTACCCACTCCAGGATTCTTGGGAATCTCTGATAGCTCAGATGGTAAAGAATCCGCCTGAAATGCAGGAGACCTGGGTTCTACCCCTGGGATGGGAAGATCCCCTGGAGGAGGGCGAGAAAACCCAGTCCAGAATTCTTGCCTGGAGAATCCCCATGGACAGAGGAACCTGATGGGCTACAGTCATGGGGTCTCAAACAGTCGTACGCAACTGAGAGACTAGGCACAGCACAGCACAGAGATCGACATATTAGATTCACAAAAACAACAAAAGGCTTCCCAGGTGGCTCAGTGGTAAAGAATCTGCCTGCCAATGCAGCAGACATAAGTGACAAAGGTTTGATCCCTGGATTGGGAGGATGTCCTGGAGAAGGAAATGGCAAGCTTCTCCAGAATTCTTGCCTGAAAACTCCCATGGACAGAGGAGCTTGGCAGACTACAGTCTATGCGGTCGCAAAGAGTTGGCAATGACTGAGCAAATGAGCACGCACGCATGCAAATATCAAAAAGAGATATCAACAGCACACGGTGCCCAGTGCTGTGGTTCACACCGTGACTCTGGTCTGAAACAGGTGCCCCACCTGATCAAACCTGAGTCTGTGTGCATCGTCTACTTGCTGACTTAGAACCTGACCTCTGCAGCGTCATTAAGCGCAACACTAATTTGTCCCCATACTGCTCTCATCCATCGCTGATGTCAGGGCCAGGTTTACAGGGTCCCCTGTGGTCCACATCTGTGACTGATCCCCAGCTAATCTGCTCTTTCAAAATACTGCAAGGAGCCAAGGGGTCCTCTGAGCAAGTCCCAAGAGAAAAAAGTTAAAACAGCATCATCCTTTTCCTTTTTTTCCCTTATTGAAACTTCATTCCTGTCTATGTTGTGCCCAATGATGAAACACAGATTGTCAAGAGCCAAAAATTATTTGCATTTTCTGATGGAATATTCTAAAAGGAGTAGTGCATTGTCTACTGGAACATGAGGAGACAACCCAACAACACTGTACATGACCGAAAGCCGAAAGGCAACGAAGCTTAGACGCCTAAGAGAACAGCCAGAGGAGTTTTGTGATTCCTCATTACCCTACAACACTCACTGTTCTAATTTGCTCCTAATCCTGTGGTAGAAGTGACGACAGTCACAAATAAATAAGCTATGGAAAATAAAAAGCCCCACTTCAAAAGCAGAATAAGCAGAAAGAAAGTAGTCATGAATAGTCTCCAAAATATGGAAGTCTCCAAAATATGGAATGAGGGACCTAAGTTCTGTTTGTTTGTTTTTTTTTAAATAAATTGATGTGGTGGCCCTGGATCTATAAATTTAGATTAATTTTAGTTTCAGGGCCAATATCAGGCCTTTTGATCATGTGAGCTGAAAAGGGAAAGCGTAATAAAAAACAGCTAAAAGTTATTAAGTGCGCAGTATATGCCAGGCTCCGGTGGAAGCACTGGTCATGAACCAGCCAGGGTCGAATCTACGAGGTAGGTAACTCATCAGTCCCTATATTATAAATGGGGAAACTGAGGCCCAGCATGTCTCAAACTTTAATGTGTGGAATTGACCTGTGGACCTTATTAAGCGGCAGATTCCGATTCAGCAGGTCTGGGATGGGGCCTGAGGTTCTCTGCCTTTTTGACAAACTCCCAAGCGATGCTGATGCTGCTGGTTCACAGGCCCTACTTCGAGCAGCGAAAAGTAAACTGTCCAAGGTCACAGAGCTGGTAGGAAGCAGATCCAGGATGGGGCTCAGTCAGCCTGGCTTCAGAGCCTGGGCTCTTTGCCACGGAGCTTCGTATCTGGGTCACAGACATTGCTCCCTGGGATACTGCGCACGGTTCAAGGACTGGAAGCAAACACCTGTCCCCTTCTCTAGAGTATTTTTCAGCAACAACAAATATTTATTAAGGGCCTACTACCAAGAAACGGGCAGTGTGGGAAACACTCAGGATACATGAAGCCTTCCAGGCTGAGGATTTTCATTTAATCCACTAGCCAAACAATTGACCGTTTGGTTCCCAAGCAAATTACAACTCCACTGATGGACTGAATGGCTTCGCTGGTGGCTCAGTTCTAAAGAATCTGTCTGCAATGCAGGAGACACAGGTTCGATCCCTGGGTCAGAAAGATCCCCTGGGGAAGGTCAACCTACCAGAGTATTCTTTCCTGAAGATGGACTGAATATTCTGGTTAGTTTAATTGCCCTTCACAGAGAAGTCAGAGCATGAACTGTCAACGAATCGGAGTGTAATAACACACCTCTAACACCAGAGGTGTTAAATTCAATTTAATCTTTGGGGATTGAGGAAGAACTTTCATGATCATACAGACATTCAGGAGTATCACTTGGAAAAGTAATTATCATTCAATAGATTTACAGAGTGTATGTTTGGGCTTCATTCTATGGTATCACCTAAAGGGTGAATGAAAAAAGAAGGTCATGATGGTTTGTTTACTTGTCCTGAGGGTTTCCGTTTCCATTATAAAAAACACAGGGAACTTTGTCCTATTTATGTGGCAGCCTGGATGGGAGTGGGGTTTGGTGGAGAATGGATACATGTATATGTATGGCTGAGGCCCTTCTCTGTTCACCTGACTCTATCACAACATGGTTTGTTAACCGGCTATTCCCTAATACAGAATAAAAAGCTAATTTCCTTAGTTGGAACAAACATTTCTGAATTAGGTGTAAAATTTTTGGAAGCTCCCAGTCGCATACAAACCAAGACCTTCAATAAATGTTTCACAAAATTTAGTAAGTTTTAAATGAGTTTATTATAAGCAGTCAGTTTTTATCACTTAATTTTTAATTTTTTCTTTATCTTCTTTCTAACCAAATCACACACACACACAAAACGAATCCAGCCACCTGCCTGCATTTCTGGCACAGTCTGGATTAATTAGAACGCTCCAGTAAGTCCCAAGACAGACCTCACCAGCTGAAAACTCGCTGCCTCGGCTCCCTCTCTCTTGTCAAGTGCAAATCTGACCATCCTGGCACGGGGCAGTGTCCTCGGAAAGTCCTCGGAGCTCCAGGAGCAAAAAGGGGGCACTGAGGCCCCGGGCCCCACACCCCCCAGAGGCCGTGCACAAAGGAGCACACAGTCACGTCAGTCCTCACTGAGTCCGGGGTGCAACTCTCCTCCCACTTTTAATCAAACTACTACTCTGCAGAGAGGACTTCAGAAAAATTGAAAATGGCCCAAGGTCCCAGCACACATCGTGCCAAAACCTCACAACTTCAAAACCGCCACTCCCCACCACTCTCCCCTACGGCTCATTTCTAACTGCTCATGTTCTAAAAGGGACAACATTAACCCAGAATGCTTCCACAGACTCAGGTGTGCCCCAGCTGGTGGGAAGAAAGTGCAGGGTGAGAAGGCCGGCCTCCAGGCGTCCTCCCTATTTGAGGCAGAGAGCTCAACCCTCCCAGCCCGCACGGAGACACGCTGAGGTCAATGGCTCACCCATGTAAGCATCTGGGGTTTTCTCTTTGGCGTATTCTTTGTCACTCAGACACTAGGCACTCCAATCCAGCCTTGCTGCTGCTGCTGCTAAGTCACTTCAGTCGTATCCGACTCTGTGCGACCCCATAGACAGCAGCCCACCAGGCTCCCCGTCCCTGGGATTCTCCAGGCAAGAACACTGGAGTGGGTTGCCATTTCCTTCTCCAATGCATGAAAGTGAAAAGTGAAAGTAAAGTCGCTCAGTCGTGTCCGACTCCTAGCAACCCCATGGACTGCAGCCTACCAGGCCCCTCCGTCCATGGGATTTTCCAGGCAAGAGTACTGGAGCGGGTTGCCATTGCCTTCTCTGCTTTACTGGACTGCATATCTCTTTTGTATTTAAAGAAAAAAAAAATGTGTCATGAATTGCAAAGAGGTGAACGAGACTGAACACCACCAACTGGTTGACACATATACTGATCTGTATGGAGTGCTTGATGATCTAACCTTGCCTTTATTGACTTCTGAGGCTTAGACTGTGATAGGTGCTCTGAATACTCCATGGCAGGTGACACCATGCTATCTGCTGCTGCTGCTAAGTCACTTCAGTCGTGCCCGACTCTGTGCAACCCCATAGACGGCAGCCTACTAGGCTCCTCTGTCCCTGGGATTGTCCAGGCAAGAATACTGGAGTGGGTTGACACTTCCTTCTCCAATGCATGCATGCATGCTAAGTAGCTTCAGTTGTGTCTGACTGTGTGCGACCCTATGGACAGCAGGCCACCAGGCTCCTGTGTCCACGGGATTATCTAGGCAAGAATACTGGAATGGGTTGCCATTTCCTTCTCGAACTATACTGTCTACATGCATGTATTCACCATATAACCCTACCATATGTGATGAGATAGAATTGTGACCAGGACCAGCCATACTCCAGGCAGTAAAGGTAGGAAGTGTAAGAGACATATTTGTATCTGATGCAAAAATGTGAACAAGTAATTAATTACACGGCAGTACGTCATCCCTCAGTGTCCATGAGGTGTTGGTTCCAGGAACACCCCCAGACATCAAAATCTGGGGATGCTCAGGTCCCCTATACAAAATGGTGTACTTTTTGCATATAACCTGCACTTATTCTCCCATGTATGTTAAAACATATCAAGACCTGAGTTTGAGAAAACTCTGGGAGATAGTGAAGGACACGGAAGCCTGGCGTGTGGCAGTTCATGAGGTTGCTAAGAATTGGATGCTACTTGGCAACTGAACAAGAACAACAGATTACTTAATAACATCTGCTGCTGCTGCTGCTAAGTCACTTCAGTCGTGTCTGACTCTGTGCGACCCCATAGACGGCAGCCCACCAGGCTCCCCCGTCACTGGGATTTTCCAGGCAAGAACACTGGAGTGGGTTGCCATTTCCTTCTCCAATGCATGAAAGTGAAAAGTGAAAGTGAAGTCGCTCAGTTGTGTCCGACTCTTAGCAACCCCATGGACTGCAGCCCACCAGGCTCCTCTGTCCATGGGACTCTCCAGGCAAGAGTACTGGAGTGGGGTGCCATTGCCTTCTCCAACTTATAACATCTAATACAATGTAAATACTATGTAAATCATTGTAAATACAATGTAAATGCTATGTAAATAGTTGCTAGGTGATTATACCATATACAAGTTTTGCTTTTGGGGACTTTATGGAACTTTTTTATTTCTAAATATTTTTCATCCCTAGTTAGTTGAATCTGCAGATGTGGAACCCAGAGGTGTGGAGGGCTAACTGTATATATAAAGTACAATAAAAAGGAAAGAGCACCTCATTCTGCTTTTAGGAATGGTGCTCATACTTCTGGGAAAGGACCACAGGACTATTTTCCTTACCTCAAAATCCCACCCCAAATGTCCGGTTGGCAAAATTCCCACAACACTGCAATATCATTTTATGTTTTCATTTATAATATTGAAACAGCATATAATAGTAAAATTTTCTATGTTGTAGAAAAAAATCAAATACCTGGCAGAATCATGAAGTATTTGTAATAACTGGATGTGATAGTGACTTTATGCTGCTCTAGTATGACTGCCAAAATTTTGTTGTTTCAGGGGAGATTTAAGGTTGCCTGATGCACAACGGAATTCACAGCCTCTGCTATGTACAATACATATTTTCAAGTATTTGAGACTTGAGTTTTGGATAAAACGAGAATTAAGTCTGAAGTTTATCACTTTATTTCATTAGTAGTTTTCCCTAATTGATTTGTATGTGGCAACTCCTGATAATTCACAATCTCAGAATAATTTTCATCTCGTACAACATTCGACCAGTGGCAAAAAATTACTAAGAAGAACATATTTTCTAATAATCGTGATGTATCTATAGTATGGGCCCAAGGTTCAAGTCTTAAAAGCAATTTAAATTATTTTTAATAGACTTCATTTCTCAGAGCAATTTTAGGTTCAGAGCTGTGTTTATATGTGCTGTGCTCAGTTACTCTGTATGTCCGACTCTTTGCTGCCTGACAGGCTCCTAGGCCCATGGAATTTTCCAGGCAAGAATTCTGGAGCAGGTTGCCATGTCTTGCTCCAGGGGGATTGAACCCACACCTCTTGTGTCTCCTCCACTGGCAGGTGGACTCTTTACCACGAGCACCACCTGGGAAGCCCAGGTTCAAAGCAAAACTGATCAAAAAGCACATCAGAAAGAGAATTACCATATAGCGCCTTCCCCACACAGACCAGCTTCCTTACCCTCAGCATCCCCCACCAGAACAGGGCATTTGTTACAACTAATCAACGTGCACTGACACATCATTATGATTCAAATTCCAACATTTACATTAGGGTTCACTCTTAGTGTTGCATATTCTATGGGTTTTATAGTCTTCTCAGTTTGATTTCTTTCACTTAGTTATACGCATTTAAGGCTCCTCCATGTCTTTTCATGGCTTGATAGCTTGTAGCCTGCCAGGCTCCTCTATCCATAGGCTTTCCTAGGCCAGAATACTGGAGTGGGTTGCCATTTCCTCCTCCAGGGGTCCTTCCCCATCCAGGGATCAGAACTTAGGTCTCCTCATTGCAGGAAGATTCTCTACCATCTGAGCCATCAGGGAAACCCTTATTTCTTTTTAGCACTAAACAATATTGTCTTGATATTCCATATTTTATCTACTCACTTGTATAAGAACATCTTAGTTGCTCCCAAATTTGCGCAATTGTGAATAAGGCTGCTATAAACATCCATATGCAGATGATTGTGTGGACCTATGTTTTCAACTCATCTGAGTAAACACCAGCGAGAACGACCAGTTATCTTTCTCACCAGAAAGACACGCTCAGGTTGCACTTATTTGCTGCATCGACGTTTGCAGCTGCAGCCCAATTCTCCACCCTTTGGAGCCCTCTCACGTTTGGTGGGCACCTCAATTCTTCCTTGCCTAATTCATACCCTCTGGAAATGCGCAGAAAACTGAGTTTATTTCTTTTAAATTTCTTTCTAAAGGCAGAAGGTTTCAAACATGTTGTCAACCAGAGATCTTTTCTCTATTCTTTCACTCCAAAGGAAATACACTGTAGATGCTTCACATATAAAACTGGTAATTATGAGACTCATCTGCTTACTATGGGTTGATGTGATTGGTCCACCTGTCTTTCCCAACCTTTTCCCCACCTAGTTGAAGACTCTAGGTAGGACTCAGAGTTGAAAGGTGGGGAAACATTTGCTATAGGGCACCCCACTCCAGTACTCTTGCCTGGAAAATCCCATGGACGGAGGAGCCTGGTAGGCTGCAGTCCATGGGGTCGCTAGGAGTCTGACACGACTGAGCGACTTCACTTTCACTTTTCACTTTCCTGCATTGGAGAAGGAAACGGCAACCCACTCCAGTGTTCGTGCCTGGAGAATCCCAGGGACGGGGGAGCCTGGTGGGCTGCAGTCTATGGGGTCGCACAGAGTCGGACACGACTGAAGCGACTTAGCAGCAGCAGCACTACTCAGAGTAATGGCAGCACTAGGATTTCTGAGTCTCGTTCTTGGCTAACGGAATCGGACCTTTTGGCTCTGGAATAAGCATTGAACAAGCATGCTCACTAGTGTTTGTCAGTTTGCAGGAGAAAAGGGGATGACAGACCATCAGATGGTAGGATGACATCACTGACTCGACATACATGAGTTTGAGCAAGCTCTGGGAGTTGGTGATGGACAGGGAGGCCTGGCGTGCTGCAGTCCAAGGGGTCACAAAGAGTGGGACACTATTGAGCAACTGAACTGAACTGAACTGACCCTGGCCTCATAGAGACACGCGTAAGGAACTAGAGTGCAAAACAGAAAACAATGAGAGGAATGAGCCTTCTGAAAAGGAGATGATTCCACTTCAGAAGGTTAAGGGATCACTCCATGCAGTTGAAAGTTTTCAGCTGAAAACTTAATTTGACCTGCACAACGCCCCTTATTCTGCCTGTTCCTTACCACATGCAACATAACGTTTGCCTCCCCTATAGCACAGGAAAGGTGTCGGGAGAGCTCACTCCTGAGCTGAGGTGAGGCAGGAAGAAACACAAGAGGATGCTGGCGAACTGGCGTGCCAGCGAGCGGTGCCAAGGGCATTCCTAGCCAGCAAAACACGTGCCACCGACAGGGCACCACTGGTCAGTGGGCAAATGAGAAACAGGGCAATGAGAGGTCAGATATATGAGGGCTGTGTGGAAAGTCAGGGTTAAAAAGTCTGTCACCAGAAACAGTCAGGAGCCTTCAGGCCCTTCTTACACTGGTACTGTACAGCGTAAATTTATACCAGTTTCTTAGAGTGATTGTGTTGGCTCAAATGATTATACATTTCACTTAAAATATAAGCAGACTATTAGACATCTAGAAGAATTTTCTGAGTATACCTGAACTTTCCATAGTATACCTGTCACGATAGAAGGAGAATATTTTGTTCACTAGAAGTATGATCTACAGAGAGAACCAGTGGAAGGTGTCAATGATTACAAATTTATTAATCATAAAATAATACTCTCAAGAAGACTGAAGGCAATTTTATAATGAAATAAACAAATAAGACTGAACTTCTAAAGTCTTCAGATAAATAACCAGTGACCAGATAGTAGAGTCACATATATTAGGAAACACTAAAGTATCTGAATACTTACAAATGACAATTATTCTACTTATATTATTATTAATGTTCAGGTAATACATGTAAAGGTTTAATTTTCATCTGAAGATTTTGAATTGGTTCATACTGATTTTCAGTTCTACTATGGCCTTCTCCTTTTCTGTTCATTATATCAGTTTTGGGGAGTTTGATATTGAAACTCAAACTAAAAATCTTAATTTATCTACTTAAAAAAATAATGGTAATACATAGTGAAACTATATGCAACTTTGTTCTTTATTTTTCAAGTCTCCTGTAAATGTATTATCATACTTTCAAAATTTATGAAAGAAAAAAGAAAGGGGGGAAAAAAGAGATTTCCTATCAGATATGTTAGGACATCTAATTCCAAACTCTTCATCTCTAAGAACTTTTTTTTTTTGTAAACATGTTAACCTGTGTCACACTGTGGGAAATTCCCTCATATATACCTTTCAATTCATTACTTCTCTCTTCGGCATTGATAAATTGCTCTTTTCACCAATCTGCTGAGGATTATTTTTTTAATTCTAGTAGTTAAATTTATATTCTATTCAATAGCTACCTTTTTCTATTATGTCTTCTGTTTTGATTTTCACTGTTTTTTAATTTTATGTCTTAATTAACATTAAACATACCTGTTTTGTATTCTGTTTCAAACTGTTCTTTTATTTTCTCACATTTTCTGGGGAACGAATCTTCTGGCTTACCTTATATGCTCTCCTCCACTCAAAGTAAAGTAATCCTTTATTTGATTTATAATGTGTATCATGAGGACTCCTTCAACAGAGCTGGATTATCTCAGGAGGTGTCAATGCCACGCCCTCTGAGCCCTCTCTGAAATGCCTTGGTCCACATCCTGCTTGGAACCTCAGAAGTCCCAAAGCTTGGGTCTGGTATTTATATTAATTCCTCATTCTGGACAACAAGTGTGTTGCAGAGGTTTAGGCTGGTCTCGTTCCCCCTCGTTCCCCACTTGTTTTTTTCAGTCTCCTTGATGCCCAGTACATGGGAAGGAAGAAAACCCCAACACAACCACCTCAGGCTCAGCACGACGGTGACTCATGCACTTAAATTCTTGGTTTATCCACTCCTCTAGTCAAAGACAGCTGTGTTTTTTCCACTTATTCACTTATCCCTGGAAATTTTTTTGTTTTTTTTTCTTAAATCTGATTTATGATTTTATAAATATTTACTAAATTTTACTTAGCAATTTTAGCAAGAGGCATCCGCTTTGCTGGTTCCAGACATCTCTGACCCCGTGAAAGTCAGCCCAGCCCAGGGCTGCTGCTGTCTTCAGACGCTCCATGTGGGAGGGAAATAAACCGCTGCCCTGGAAAGTGACTGTTACTATCTCGTGTTTCCTGTCACCTACTCAAAAACAGTCCTGTTACACCTTTGACTATTTAGACTGGAGAGGAAAAACGAAGGGAAACATAGAATATTGTCAAAATAATAAAGAGATTGTCATTCTTGCTAAAGCAAACTTTTGAAATAGGCTGCACAATAGAGACAAGGAAAACTTCTTTAAACACAAAAGGATATGATTGACACTGTCATTTTTTCTTATGACCTGAAAAATGACTAAAATTACCTCTGACAGGTTCTCTTTCTACTTAAAAATAATAATAATAATCATAACCATAATCAGTCAAAATGCATTGTAAATAAATAAACAAGAAGAGAGAAAGCACAAGTGAGCAGGACATACAGTGCCTATACTGTGAGCCCGGCACGAGGCGCCGCCGTGAGCCCATCGCCCCCAGAACCTCCAAACAACCAAAGAGGACGATCGCTACTGGCCGACACTTTTCTCATCCCTTAGGTTCATTCTTAATTGGAGAGCTCTGCTTTGCAGTTCTTGTTAAATGCGTCACCTCAAATCTTAGAGTGACAACGGACTCTAGTCATGCCTCCTTCCAGTGATTTGGAACGTGTTGTGATCTATGTATTCACACGCACAGTGAGGCTGCTCTCTGCGGAGACTTCAGCACGCAGAACCCCGCCCGAGCCGCCGAGAGAGGCATCAGTTACCTGGCCTGCGGGCTGACGAGGCGCCGCTCTCCTCGCCGTCCTGCAGTATAACAGCCAGGCCCACCGAGTCCGCGGGGAGCACCGAGCTGCTGAGGTCCACGCGAGTCAGGCTCTCGGGCTCCCTGTCAGAGCGCCCCCAAGCGGGCCGCGGGCTGTGCCCTTCTGGGCCTTTTCTCCACGGTCTCAGCACAATGTGAACGATGCTCTGCTGATCCAGGTCACAGCTCTGAGTGAGGGAGACAAAATCACAAGAATGAGCAGGCATTGAAGCACAGGTGGAGCTGAGCTTGTCTTCAGTTCTACAAAGCAGTATGTTTCAAAACTGACTTACCAGAAAGGACATGCCCTTATCATTATCAAATTTAAATACTAGCAGCCCTTTCTGATTTTTTTATCCCCCTTTCTGTTTTAAAAAGTACAGAGAATTTATTAGCAACTACAGGGCAATTTTCTCTAGAATTTACAGTACACTTATTTCCAGTAGACCCCACAAATACTCCAGAATCACTCGCAATCACACCACCAGGCCAATGAAGTAAGAGGAGAGGCTACCAGCACTATTCTGATCTTGCACTATTTCATCCTATCTCACAATTAAAACCAGTGAACATCTACAAAAATGTCCTGCAACTTATATTGATTTGTATGAACCACAGCGAGCATCACTCCACTGGTGGGAAGCTGAAAGCATTCCCTCCGAGACCAGGAGCAAAACAAGGGTGCTCACTCTTGCCACTTTATTCAACATAGTTTTGTACGTCCTAGCCATGGCAATCAGAAAAGAAAAAAAAAAGAGAGAGAGAGAGAATCCAAACTGGAAAAGAAGTAAAACTGTTGGTGTTTGCATGACATGATACTACACATAGAAAATCCTATAGATGCTACCAGAAAACCACGAGAGCTCCTCAATGAATCTGGGAAAGATGCAGGGGAAAATTAATAATAATAATAACTCATGGGAATCTCTCACAATCTGATATACTAACAACAAAAGATGAGAAAGAGAGACCAATCCTATTTAATATCACAACAAAAAGAATAAAATGCATAGGAGTTAGGAATAAACCTACCTAAGAAGACAAAAACCTGTACTCAGAAAACTATATGATACTGATAGAAGCAATCAAATACAATAGAAACAGATGGAGAGATACAGCATGCTCTTGGATTGGAAGAATCAGTATCACGAAAATGACTGCACTACCCAAAGCGCCCTACAGATTCAATACAATGCCTACCAAATTACCAACGGCATTTTTCACAGAAGTAGAACAAACAATTGTATGCTGTGTATGGAAACACAGTAGACCCCAAATAGCCCAGGCGACCTTGGGAAAGAAAAAGGAAGATGGAGGAATTGGGCTCCCTGACTTCAGACTATACAACAAAGCTACAGGAATCAAGGCTTTAAAGTTCAGTAGAATTAAATCTGGACATCAGCTAATTTGCTAAGACAGAAGCTAGACCAACAAGTCAAGTCTCAGTTTAGAATATCTATCAGGTAGAAGCAGTTGCTCATGTGTCTGTCACTTCTCCCACAGAGCAAGGACCCTGCTCTCTCAAACCGCCCCCCACTACTGTCATTCTCCCTCATCTTTGGAAATCTAAAGAACACCCATACAAAATACAACACTACTGGTAACAACCGTAACACCCCTACCCACCCTCAAGTGCTGTGTTGTCACTATCATACTTTCACAGGGGCTTCCCTGGTGGCTCAGACGGTAAAGCGTCTGCCTGCAATGCAGGAGATCCGGGTTCGATCCCTGGGTTGGGAAGATCCCCTGGAGAAGGAAATGGCAGCCCACTCCAGTACTCTTGCCTGGAGAATCCCAGGGACCACGGAGCCTGGTAGGTTACCGTCCGCGGGGTCGCATAGAGTCGGACGCGACTGAGGACTTCACTTTCACTTTCACTGAACTGTATTTTCTATGTCAAAGACAAAAATGGCAATTATTTAGGAAGGCATTTCAAGGTCTTTTTTTGTTTTTTTGTTTTTTTAATGTAATGGTTAACAAATGTTTTGTATGGCTATTGCGAACAATGAGATACTGTGGTTATAGACAGCATGAGCTTAGGGCTTTCAGTGGGAGTCAGAACAACCAAAAATCATTCCCACTGATTTCTCCCTCTTGTGTTCTTGGTCACCTCCATAGTGATGAATGAACACAAACGCCAATTTATATTAATGGGATGAGAATAAAAACTGTTCCTTCAACTTGATCTTTCGTTTAAAAAAATAAAGACTTTGAAAAGACAGGCACTTTGTGATTTATGCTTTGAATTTATTTCACATTTCTTACGGCTACTTTTTATTATGATCAAAGATATGATGCTACACAGAGATATTGAAAGGCCCCCCTCTCTGGTTGCCAAAGGCTGAGGAATACAATTACTGGGAAAGGTCAATTAGCCGCACACTAATTAGCCGGTGTGGGTCTCAGCCCTGTCACCCTGGATGTGCCTCCCACTGCAGGCCCGGGACCATTTCACTGCTCATTAGGACCTGCACAGAAGGAGCTCTGCAGGGAGGGGAGGGGACAAACAGAGTCAACTGACTGCTCCCCTTAGCTGTGCAGTAAGAGGTTTATTGTGAGAAGAGGTCGGTGCTGTTTGCACAGCTGAGTTCTTTCAGGGCTTCCACTCGTCCAAGATCACACTTTCCTAAATACAAAGGACAACAAGCTAGACAATTATTTGCCTAAAACTAAGTTAAAATTGTTTTATATTGAAAACTTTATAAGAAATGCCTCCCAAGTGTCCTTTCAAAAAACTAAGATCATGGCATCTGGCCCCATCACTTCATGGCAAATAGATGGGGAGACAATAGAAACAGAGACAGACTTTTTCTTGGGCTCCAAAATCCATTTGGACAGTGACTGCAACCATGAAATTAAAAGATGCTTGCTGCTTGGAAGAAAAGCTATGACAAACCTAGACAGTGTATTAAAAAGCAGAGACATTACTTTGCCAAGAAAGGTCTATTTAGTCAAAGCTATGGTTTTTCCGGTAGTCATGTAGAGATGTGAGAGTTGGGCGACAAAGAAGGCT
Source organism: Bos mutus (assembly GCF_027580195.1). Classification (NCBI taxonomy): domain Eukaryota; kingdom Metazoa; phylum Chordata; class Mammalia; order Artiodactyla; family Bovidae; genus Bos; species Bos mutus. Next base: position 97,548,849 of record NC_091625.1, read on the forward strand.
GAGCGTTGAAGAATTGATGCTTTCAAACTGTGGTGTTGGAGAAGACTCTTCAGAATCCCTTGAGATGAAACCAGTCAATCCTAAAGGAAATCAGTCATGAATATTCGTTGGAAGGACTGATGCTGAAGCTAAAACTTCAAAACTTTGGCAACATGATGCAAAGAACTGAAACACTGGAAAAGACCCTGATGCTGGGAAAGATTGAAGGCGGGAAGAGAAGGGGACGAAAGGATGAGATGGTTGCATCTGACATCGCTGACTCAATGGACTTGAGTTTGAGCAAACTCCAGGACGTGGTGAAGAACAGGGAAACCTGGTGGACTGCACTCCATGGGGCCATAAAGAGTCGGATACAACTGAGCGACTGAACAGCAACAGTCCCTGCCCACACGTCTACCCTCTACGATTGTATCTCCACTACTCTCTGCCACATGTATGTGTTGTGTGTACGTGTGTGTGTGAGTTGCTCATTCATATCTGATTCTTTGCAACCCTGTGGATTGTAGCTCACCAGGTTCCACTGTCCATGAAATTCTCCAGGCGAAAACGCTGGAGTGGGTTGCCCTTTACTTCTCCAGGGAATCGTCCCAACTCAGGGATTGAACCCACATCTCCTGCACTGCAGGCAGATGCTTTACAATCTGAGCTACTAAGGAAGCCCTAACCGTAGGTATACGTATGGCTGATTCATGTTGATACATGTCAGAAACCAACACAATATTGTCAAGCAATTATCCTTTAAAGTTTAAATGTTTAAAAGTTTAATGTTTAAAGTAAATGAATGAAAGAACAGGATGGCCTCTGGATGACAGCCACTCCTCTGCCCTTCCCTTTTCTTGTCTTGCTCTTCCGCTTTCTCCTGCCCCCCTTCCCTTGTACCCATTCCTCCTCTGCTGTCATTCTAACCCGTGCTTTCTCACAGCAGGGAACTCAAGCATGCCTGTCACTGCTCCTTCACAACCAAAGAGAAGCAGGGGTGCCCCTTGTTTGGTTTCAGCCCAGTGTTCAACTAAGAACAGCCCACTATACAACTAAGAACCAACAACAACACATCCGTTGCTTGGAGGTTGTAAGAAATTGGTAGTCAGTTGCAACGGAATCAGTGTGTTTTCTCTCATGGCTTTTAAACAGCCTATTAGACAACAAAGAAAATGCTTACCTGGAATCAGTGGAAAGCCAGAGTGGTCGTGTTTTGAACTACTGACTACTTTAAATCCCCTCCCCCACCCACCCCCCCAAAAAAGTCTTGAAAAACAGAAGAATCTCTCACAGGAGAAGTAGCAACAGGTGTTTCCTTACAGAGACACACACCTACCGCAGAGCTGTAAGAAATGACTCTTGAGGGGAGAAACATGATCAGGGGCTGCTTATTTGTGAATACTAAAAGTTTCTCCCTGTGTCAAGGAGACGCCCTACTGCCACGTAATACAATGTAGCCAAGAGCTCCTCACCTGGGCTCATTCAGTAAATTGGGCCTTTCAGGTCCCTTGGGCACAGGCCTGAATTTGAGTGACTTCACAGACAGAAGGAAATAATTAGTCAGCCTCTTCAACAGCAAGGAAGAAACGAGAGCTGACAGGCATTCATATTTATTTTTTTAAACAATGGGCACAGAGATAAACAGTTTCACACCTTGCTATAAATTCCTTAAATTTCCAGCTTCAGGTTTAAAATCTGAGATATAAATACAACACATTGTTACTTATGTCAGCTCCTGTTTCATAATGTGAATATCTTATGTCACGTCCAACAATTCTTTCACCAAGAATAAATAAACCATGAAACTGCTATCCTCTTGCACACCTGTATACCAAGCAGATGCCTCCTTGAGTTGCTCTCCAGACACTGGCTGGTAAGAAGGCATGTGAGTCAGTTCTAATGAGATGCATGAACGTAGAGCCTATTACAGGCAGAGAAGTAAGTCAGAAAGAGGAAAATGAATATTGTATATTAATACATACCTATGAAATCTAGAAAGATGGTGCTGATGAACCTATGTGCAGGGTAGCAATGGAGGCACAGAGTGAACAGGTGGGAGGAGATGGGAGATGGGAGGCAGGTTCAAGAGGGAGGGAATGTGTGTATGAATGGCTGATTCATGTTGATGTATGGCAGAACCAACAGAATATTGTTAAGCAATTATAGTCCAATTAAAAACAATTTTTTTAAAAAGGCATTGAGAACTTGAATGAATTGGGACAAATGCCTAGACTCTGTCATTTGACTGTAAGAAAAGATAAATGGTATTCATTCTTTCTGTTTCAGCAGTTGGTCCTAACTGACTCCTTAGTGAAAGACTTTATTTTCTTGGACTTCAAAATCAATGCAGATGGTGAATGCAGGCATGAAATTAAAAGACACAAGTTCCTTGTAAGAAAAACTATGACAAACCTAGACAGCGTATTAAAAAGCAGAGACACTATTTTGCTGACAAAAGTCAGTTTAGTCAAAGCTATGGTTTTTCCAGTAGTCATGTATGGATGTGAGAGGTGGACCATAAAGAAAGCTGAGCACTAAAGAATTGATGCTTTTGAACTGTGGTGCTGGAGAAGTCTCTTGGACTGCAAGGAGATCCAACCAGTCAATCCTAAAGGTAATCAACACTGAATATTCATTGGAAGGACGGATGCTGAAGCTGAAACTCCAATAAAATGCCCACATGATGCAAAAAACTAACTCATTGGAAAAGACCCTGATGCTGGGAAAGATTGAAGGCAGGAGAAGGGGACAACAGAGGATGAGATGGTTGGATGGCATCACCTACTCAATGGACATGAGTTTGAGTCAACTCCGGGAGCCGGTGATGGACAGGGAAGCCTGGTGTGCTGCAGTCCATGGGGTCGCAAAAACTCAGACATGACTGAGTGACTGAACTGAACTGAACCTCTCTTTCATTTCAGTTTTCTTCCAACTAAAGGAAGTATAGTGGATTGAATAGTATCTATTTAAAATGCATGCCCATCAAGAACTTTAAAATTTGAACTTACTTGAAAAGAGGGGGTTTGTAGATGTAATTGCATATGGATCTCAAGAGGAAATCATCTTGCATTTAGGGCCCACCCGACAAAAGTCCATCTAGTCAAAGCTGTGGTTTTTCCAGCAGTCATGTATGGATGAGAGAGTTGGATCATAAAGAAGGCTGAGCACCAAAAAATTGATGCTTTTGGACTGTGGTTTTGGAGAAGGCTCTTGAGAGTCCCTTGGACAGCAAAGTGATCAAACAAGTCAATTCTATAGGAAATCAATCCTGAATATTCATTGGAAGGACTGATGCTGAAATTGAAGCTCCAATATTTTGGTCATTTGATGGGAACTGCCAACTCATTGGAAAAGTCCCTGATGCCAGGAAAGATTTAGGGCAGAAGGGGAAGAGGGTGTCAGAGGATGAGATGGTTGGCTGGCATCACTGACTCAGTGGAGATGAATTTGATCAAACTCCAGGAGACAGTGAAGGACAGGGAAGGTTGGCGTGCTGGCAGTCCATGAGGTGGCAAAGAGTCGGGCACAACTGAGCAAATAACAAAAACAATTCTTTCAACGTTTAGTTAGAGGAGATTTAAGATCTTTAAGAGGGAGTGGTGAGGAGAACTGTTGGTAGCAGCCCCATCACAAGCCTTCTCATCTTTGCTTCACTTTGATTAGGTAAGAAGCACCGTGGTCTTTCCAGGATCATTGAGTTTAAACCTCTTATCCCAGGGTGACTAATAATAGCTCTGCTTGAACGTTCAAAGTCTCCTAGTCTGAAGGACAAATCATATGCTCATCCTACTCATGGTTGCCTATTTATGACACACAGTAGATGCTCAAAAGTAAATTTTGTAGTGCTTAATAAAATAATGACAATAGCAAGCATGTCTACCATTTTGTGAATGACCTAAATGCCAGGCATTGTGCTTAGCATGTTTTCATTGTACTCTGTACAATGCCATGGTGAGATGGGAACCACTAATAAGCTCATTTTAGAGATGAGATAATTGAAGGACAAAGGCATGAAGTTGCTGCCAAAGGTTATATGTAAGTACCAAGTGGATGAGCTAGAATAATCACTAAAATTCATTTTGGCGTAGTACTCACTGCTTACAAATCCCTGTTATCAACACATTTAACCTCACCTGACACTTTCACCAACTCTATCTCAAGTATCATGTTCAGTATTTTCACAAAGCCACTTACAGTTCAGGAAGACAATGAATTAGCCAGGATTACACAGACATTTCTAAGCAGGTGGGCTTCTATCCAGGTTAAAACGTGCATAAAACCATCTGAGGTGCCAAGGAGAAGAACAGCTTTTCCTAGTCCATCTTGGACCTGCAGGTTCAGAATCTGGGGAGTGGGGTCGGGGGCGGGGGGCAGCAAGCTGCTGCACTTCGAGCCATCCTCCCCAGACTCTTTATGTACAGTCAGGTTGGGAATCTCTGCCGAAGACCAGAGCCGGACTTCAGCCTCTTGGTCTCAACTTTGCTTCCGCACTTGAAACTTTCCATTCTGGGTGTACAGGCACCCTGTACTGAAGACCTGCACCCTCCTTCACCTCTGCTCCAGATGGCCACCTGGTGTCTCAGAGATTCAGGAGGCAAGACAAGGATGCTTCAACCTAGCCTAAGACAGACTCTAGAACAATGCAAAACAATTTGTAGGACACTCAGGCTTTCCGATGAAAATGTTTTTTTAAAAGTATGCACAAGAAGAAAACAGCAAATGGATAAATATTCACAGATAAGAGGCCAATTATATATGTGGACACTACATTTGTATACATACATATTTATGTATACACACATGTGTGAATAAATTTGCATGTGCACCTGTATGCACATCAGGAGCTTCCCTGATAGCTGAGTTGGTAAAGAATACACCTGCAATGCAGGAGACCCCAGTTCAATTTCTGGATTAGGAAGGTCTGCTGGAGAAGGAATAGGCTGCCCACTCATGTATTCTTGGGCTTCCCTTGAGGCTCAGCTAGGAAAGAATCTGCCCGCAATCGGGGAGACCTGGGTTCTATCCCTGGGTTGGGACGATCCCCTGTAGAAGGCCACCCACTCCAGTATTCTGTCCTGGAGAATTCCATGGACTGTATAGTCCATGGGGTCACAAAGTGTCAAACATGACTGAGTGACTTGCACTTCACTTCACTTCATGTATGTACATGTACACACACAAACTGACATGTTTGCTTTTAAACTGGAAAATATTATGGAGAATTTGCTAGTTCTTAATCGTTTGCTAAAAGTTCAAAGGCTACAAACTGAATATAAAAATCACGGAAGAGATTAAAGAGGGCAATACGTATAAATCTATAACTAAATACAAGTGTGAAATGTAATATTCATTCTACAAATATTTTGTGATCATGCTATTTAGCAGGTTGTGCACTATTCTTTATAAAGTAGCAACTAAAACAGTTATTAAAACAAACTAACAATTTTCCTCCCATATCAATGTGTTATTTTTGTTTCCTGGAAACTAGATACATGATTCTAAGATTTCATATAGAAAAATAAATGTGCCAGAATATCTGGAAGCATTCTGTAAAGAGGAGCAACGATAGGTGTGGCCAAGGGAGGCATTAAATGTAACGTAATGTCTCTATTTTCAACCGTATGACACAGGAACCTGAATAAAGGCTTACTTAATGCAACAAAATAAGAAGTCCAGAAACATAATCAATGTTTTGGAAATCTGACATAATAAGGCCACTGTCGGGTTATTAACTGGCCGTATTTCAATACTGCTGTGTCTCAGGGAATGGGAAGGCCAGAGGAAAGGGAGAGACATGGGGGAACACCCAGTTTATGGAGCTGTCAGAACACACACATTTATCAAGCATTTGCCATCTTACACGGGTGTGGTTAGTAGCACCCCAAAAAAATCACAGGAGTAGCATCAAAGATCACTTATCACAGTTGACCCTAAAAAATACAATAATAATGACAAAAACTGAAATATTAAGAGGATTATCAGACTGTGAAACAGAGAGCCAGTGTGAGCAAATGCTGTTAGAACAATAGCCTTACGGGCTTGCTGGAGGCAGCATTGCCACAAAGCTTCAATATGTAAAAATCACAGTATCTGTGACGCGCAATAAAACACAGCACAGTAAAATGAGGTATGCTTGGAGCTGTATAAAATACTTACGAATTTTAAATTCAAGCTTTGAAAACTTGAAGTTGTCAAAGAAGTCTTGCTTCTATCCTTGTTTGCTCTAGCCTATTTGTTTTATATCCCAGACGCAACTTTTTTTTTTTTTTTTTTTTCAAATTTCTGGTTTATTCTTCCATTGTATAACTTTAAAGATAAAAACATAATCTGAAATGTATATGTGTGCTCATGTTTTAAGTCTCTTTCTTAGATAAACAGCAGCATATTTTATACAATATCAGCAAATTATTTTTTCAGCTAATAATTCACCCTAGATCAACATGAATCAGGTTGATGTTTGGCAGAAACCAACAAAATTCTGTAAAGCAATTATCCTTCAATTAAAAAATAAATAAAATAAAAAATAATAAGTCACCCTAGAATCCATTCTGTAGCTGTATATTCAGATTTTCATTATTCTTTTTCATCTCATGTGTGGATTAATCATAGTTTGTTCAATCAATACCCTACTTTTCCCAAATTTTTTAAATTACAAAAATTAAAAACAGCACATCCGTGACTAGCTTCGTGTGTACATCTTTAAATATGTTTCTTCCAGCACTTCCGTGCCACTGCTGCCTCACAGAAGGGGCCTGGGAAAATCAACACTTTCACAGCAATGAGTCCACCTAACACCCAAACCTTGGTTTCTAAATATCTGTTCTCACTAAAATGAACTTGATGAGAAATAGATGTTCTCAGAAAGTTCAAGACAGAAAGAACAGTGAGTAGCTGGAATAATGTGCATCTTCTGTGTGTTAGCACCTCATCAAAATCAACTCCCTTCCCTTCCCAGGCAGCTAGCTGACTACATCTCCCACCTTGCTTTGTATTCGTGGTTCTCCTTAGCAATCATTTCTGCCAGAGGAGTATAAGTCGATGTGATGAGTACCGCTTCCAGGGCAAAGCAGACTGATTGAGGTTGTAGTGAGACATAGAGAAAGAGACAGATACACAATAAAATGTCTGATCAGTGAGTGGGTGGGTAGGTAAAATACAAATATACGGAAAAACTTGAGCAGGACATTCATGACCAAAGACGGTACAAGTGGGGCTTGGCAGCATGCCCACACTACATCATCAGGCTTTGGGAGTGAAAATTAGCCTTCTACTCTGCACAGCTAAAGATTAAAAATGACATCATACATTAAAGTTAAAATTAGTAGGTTGAAAAGGAAATTTCTTTTTTGTTTTATTTTTTAATTAATTTATTTTAATTACTAATTACTTTACAATATTCTGGTGGTTTTTGCCATAGGTCGACGTGAATCAGCTGTAAATTTATAGAATGCTTCAGGGAATAGATTTTTATCATATGTATTTGCTGACTAATTGCTGAATCCATTGTCTTTTAAGTATTTTGTATGTTCTTTTTAATATTTTTATTGGTTTTAGTTATCTTTGTAACTATCAGTCTCAATCTTCATGTTTCCAATGTTAGAAATCAATTATTCTCCTTCTCCGCTTATTACCTCCATACTCCTTATACGTGTTTTTAATCTTCATATTGCCTAAAAATTAGCTAACATTTTGAACTTACTTTCAGAAAATCTTAGGCCCATCAACATTATACATACAGTGTGGCACCAATGACATGTATTATTTAAAATTATCATCACTAATAAGCAAATACTGTAGTTTCAAACCTTAAAGTATCATACTTTTTAATAAGTATGATAGTGTGATTTGAATGGCTGCTATCGCAATATCCCAGTCTTTGAGAAAGACGATCTTAGGGCATTAATTAGTACACTCAGTTCTTAGGCATCAGCAGTATCCTTATCTGAATGTTTCTTTTAAAGTCTGGCCAAGTAGCTGGGCTTTAAACTGATCAGGTATATTACCTGTAACTTTGTAACAACTCGGTGAAATAATCATTAGAGATGGGAAAACCAAAGCGCAAAGAGTTGCAAAATTTACCCAAATAAAAATAACTGGATTTGAAACCAACTTTATCTTATTCTAAAGCCACTACTTTTGACTATGCTCTTTCTCTTACCAAAGAAGGAGTGATTAACTATTATTAATGGATCCAAACCTTGCTTCATTCTATAATCAGAACAGTTATAAAGGCAGAATTTGGATGCATTTCAGATGAATTCTCAAATTGTTCTAGATCATCTCAGAAGGTTGCTTAATCTAATGGTCCAGATTTTTGAAACTCTGAAAAATGATGACAATATGTATGAGATGCAAACAAGGGATTTTGGCTTTGGAGATGAGCTAAAGAGACTGAGAAACCCACAAACTTCTAGAAGATATAATTCCAATGTACCTTTATAGTAAAGGTAATATGTCTCCCAAGTTAAAAACCACTGAACATAAGGAAGATATTTTTGACAAGAATGTATTTTTTATAATGGAATACAGTCATGAAAATGATTATAAAATGCTGTGTTTTTTCCTAAGTCATACTTTAGGTGACAAGTGAAAGTGTTAGGCACAGTCCTGTCTGACTCTTTGTGACCCCATGGACCATCATCTGCCAGGCTCCTTGTCCATGGAAATCTCCAGGCAAGAATATTGGAGTGGGTAGCCATGCCCTTCTCCAGGGGATCTTCAAGATCCAGGGATCAAACCCAAGTTTCCGGAATGGAAGGCAGATTCTTTACATCTGAGCTACCAGTGTTATCGGTTTAGAAAAATTTAGAAATGCAAGTACTACATATTCAAGCAGACTTGAAGATAATAAAAGGTTTGATTTAAGGATTATTTTTCTAAAATTCCCATTATTAGCATCATTCTTTTCTGTTTCATATGGTTTATTCCAGGAAACCTCTACTCAACTGAAGAGGATTAACTGGGAGGGATAAATTAATAGCAAATTACTACATATTTGGTTATCATAAACAGAAATTCTGTGAAATAATGGAACATGGGAAAATTAGTGATCATGAAAAATGAAAAAGAAATGGTTGATGCAGAATATGTAGCTGAGATGGGGAAACTTATGCTGATCACTTCAGAGGCAAGCGACCTCAGAGAAGCCAGAGTCCCAATAGCAGGTGGAATCTAGCAGCTTAGGCTGAGCCCAGCATGCCATGACTCAAAATTATCCCACCACACTACCCAGGTCAAATATGTCAGCTTTTGTCAGAGTCCTGAACTGCGCTCAGGTCTCCTTCCCCTCTCTGCCTGGGGGTGGGCTCCACTCCAAACCAGGTAACACGGAACTACGGTGCTAGCCACATCCTACCCTCATCCTACCGGTAAAATAAGCCAACAGGGAAAAGTCTACTACTAAAAAGAAGATAAAATAAGAATAATAAAAATGGTAATTATTAAAGCCACTTTATGCGAAGAGTTGACTCACTGGAAAAGACTCTGATGCTGGGAGGGATTGGGGACAGGAGGAGAAGGGGACCACAGAGGATGAGATGGCTGGATGGCATCACTGACTCAATGGACGTGAGTCTGAGTGAACTCCGGGAGTTGGTGATGGATAGGGAGGTCTGGCGTGATGCGATTCATGGGGTCGCAAAGAGTCAGATACGACTGAGCAACTGAACTGAACTGAATCAAAGGACTCAACTGAGTCATGCCAGACTTTGGGACCCATGAGCAAACCATATCCTTACACCATGATACCGTTTACATACACCTGACGTGTTTATCATCCCTGGGATCCTTGCCATTGCCTGTACCTGTACACTTCGGCTATGGTATCAGCCACTTCGGAGGACAGCAGAAGCCCATCAAGGATAAAGAAACAACGCTTTGTTGCTGTTGTTTTTAACTTTCAGTACAGGCTCTTGAAGCTCATTTCCACAGCATTGTTGTGAAATCCAATATTTTTTTTTTCACTTTCAAGGCCATGTTAGATGGAGGGATAAAGGGATTTGCTGCCCACCAAAGTGAGTGAAGTGAAGTCGCTCAGTCATGTCTGACTCTGCGATCCCGTGGACTGCAGCCTGCCAGGCTCCTCCATCCACGGGATTTTCCAGGCAAGAGTACTGAAGTGGGTTTCCATTTCCTTCTCCAGGGGATCTTCCTGACCCAGGGATCGAAACCTGGTCTCCCACACTGCAGGCAGACTCTTTACCGTGAGCCACCAGCGAAGCCCCTAAGGTTTATCTCAAATGAAGATGTAGGATATAGCAAACGGAAGTTCCTGACCAGGAACCCAGGGCTGCTAGAGCAGCTGTAACAAAGCGGCACAAACTGGGTGCTTTCATGACCAGCTATGAGTCATCTCATGACTCTGGAGGTCAAATCCAAAATCAACGTGCAGGCAGGAGTGGTTCCTACTGAAGGCTAGGAGGGAAATCTTGTTCCCCTCTTCTCTCCTTGGCTTGCAGATGGCTTTCTCCTCGCTCTGTCTTCCCATCACTTCCTTCTGCGGCTGCTGCTGTGCTCAGTAGCCCCATTTTATAAGATAACAGGCCATACTGAGTCAGGGCTCATCCTCATGACCCTTTTTAACACGAATGCCTCTGTAAAGACCCTGTCACTAAACAAGGCCACCTGCTCACGGACTAGTGTTTACACTTTCAACAGATCTTCTTTGGGGCACTCAATTCAGTCCAAAACACCTCACCTGAAACGTGTCTTTCAGAGGAAGAACCTAAGACTCTTTTACTTTGTCCTCAAATCCATTTTCTCTCAGTAAGTACGTAAGAATCGTGCGTGGTGAGAAGTTGCCTTACGTCTAAACAAGCCTGGATCAGATCAAATAAAGTTGCTTGCTTGCTTGAACATAGAATATCATATTACTAAATAGGGCTTCATTGAATAGGACTATTAAACAGATGGGCCCATCAGTTTTTCCAATGTTGACTGGCTTCTTATTGAGTTAATCATTTTGTGGAAATAAATCCAACAAAAAGTAACAGATTTTTCCCCTTGTGAATATAACGTAAATCCTTGATTTAAAACATTATACCATATTCCAAACATATACCATTATTTTTCAAATAATACTTTTATATCCTACCATGTTCAGCTGAACACATGCCTAAAGCCTCATATTTATCTTTCAATTGAGTCACTAAGATTATGACAATATTAATGCCATAGGTTTTCCAATCAAAACGAAAAACTCAATACTTAAAACAAAAAGTATTATACTTAAAGGATTAAAAGCAATGTCCTCCTTGCAAATTGCCTCAAGTTTTTTTTCAACTATGCCCTAACAGAAGAAGAAAAGTGGCGATGGAAACTTCTGACAAAGAAATAACAGAATGCAGAAGTCTATGTTTCCCAGAAAAGACATTAACTCTTTTAGGAATATCACAAAAGGGACTGGGACAAATCTAAAAAGGAACATGAGAAGAATCTAGTCAGTGGGACCAGTTACATACTCATTTGCAAAGCTGCTGGTGAAGATAACCTTGATAGAATTCAATATTAAATACACTTCTCTAAATTCAGAGATGTTAGAAGTGAAATGACTCTTCAATGTAAGGGACGCGGGTTCGATTCCTGGGTTAGGAAGATGCCCTGGAGATAGAAATGCCAAACCACTCCAGTGTTCTTGCCTGTGAAATCCAATGGACAGTGCAGCCTGGCGGGCAACAGTCCACAAGGTCACAAGAGTCAGACAGGACCTAGAGACTAACACTTTCCCTTTTCTTTCACTTCCAGACACAGAAAACATGAATCTGAGACTCCAGGGATGGAAAAAACATTATGTTATAAACTGAGCCAAGAGAACCATGGTGTGACCTGAAATGCAGTTGAAGGCATACAAGAGGATAACACTCCTGCTTGACAGGCCTTCTTCCTACCCAGTGTGCCAGCATCTTCTGTCTGCCATGCCCAGTGCCACTCAGCAAACGTGTCTTGCCCACTGGTATCTGTTACTGACACCTACAAACCATCTCTGATGGTCCAGGTGCAGACAGAAAGCATCACACGGGGGGTGGGGAAGAAGGTACAGCAGGGACTGTGACGCTCTCCAACTCTATAACCCTCGCCGCTCACCCCTGCCCACTGTTCCCAGACCGGGGTCCCTCTGACCTTTATGGAGAAGGTGTCAGAAAATCACTGGGAAACAAACACAACCCCACACATTTCTGTGCAGTTAATCTCCTGTTTGAAAGACAGGTGAAGAAGCCCTGTTGAGTCAAAGATGAAAGATGTTTTTGAAATTTAGACTGACAGAGGAATGCCCTGTAAAAAAGATAAAAGACCCTGCTTTAAGATAGCTACTTTTCATTTTTACCTTCAAAAAGACTTGCCTTTTATGTTTCCCTGAGGTTATTCAATAAGAGGGCAAAAATCTCCAATGGCATATCTTCTGTTACAGAAGAGAAAATGGTTTGGCTTTGGAGGAAAAGAACAAGATTGAAGATAAACAAGATGTTCTGATATTGAACAAACTTGATGACTCATTTTGTAATAAGCGAGCAGCCACTCTGAGATAAAATTCATTTCATCAGCCTAGTTATTTTATCATTTGTCAACTGACCCATCATTCAGACATTCAACTACTCAACTGAGAAGCAACGCAGTAATGGAGCAGAATATTTTGAAATATTATCTGATAGTATTGTTCTCTCACTGCTATCCTTCTCACGCCCTGCAGTACTCTACCTTAAAAACTAGAGCCTCTGTCTGGAATGGAGAACACACAGAAAATTCCAGGAAAAGAAAGAGTCAAGTGATTGGACTTTGTTGAATCTAGAGCAACCTTGAGAGTCTGGTACAGAATTTACTCCAAGAAACCTCAGAGGTAGAAAGAATGGAGAATAATTTAAAAACCCTTAATATGATCAGTCTGCCGGGTTCAACCTAGGTGGATAATTGGAGGATAACTGTCTGTGTATTATCACTTCAGTTGTGTCCCACTGTTTTTGACCCCACAGACTATAGCCTGCCAGTGTCTTCTGTCCGTGGGATTCTCCAGGCAGGAATCCTGGAGTGGGCTGCCATGCCCTCCTGCAGGGGATCTCCCCGACCCAGGAACCGAGCCCCCATCTCTTATGTCTTCACCAATAGTGCCGCCTGGCACGTGCACTACCCATCAGGGAGGATAACTGGTGAAGCTAAACCTCAGTGCATAGGTGAGGAGCAGCAGCACTGACTTCCACAAGCCCACTAGGACCAACTCCCTACTTAGGGACAGAGACAGGGGAGGGGGGGCGGGCGGAATAGAAATGCCCAGACAGACTTGGATAAATGAAATTACAGTGACAGCTGATGCTGGGAACCTGGGGGAGGAAGAGCCTCCAGAGCACCTGCCTTCCCACCGTGGCAACAGCAACACGGCAGACATGGTCACGTGGCACGTCTATGCAGATGGCCTTGAGCTACCTGCAGACCGCAGGCTGCAAGGAAGGAGCCGACACCAGAGCCAGGAGCAGAGCAAAGGGACTGCGAGTCGGCCAGGGTCTCCCACGGACCCCAGCTGGAAAAACTAAGAATGCTGAAGCCAGGTGCCTGGAACCCCAGATGAGATGCCCATGAGCTTCGAGAGCAGAGGCAGAAAGCAGGGAACTGACGCACAGATTGGGGCGGTGCACCCGCACGCCAGTGGGGGCCAGTGCAGCGGAGAGCCCCGGAAATCAGGCTTCCTCCTTGAGCCAGCTCCGTGTGCGAGGCTTTCTGGCCTTACCATCACTGAGGAAGGAGAAAAGGATAAAAAGTGAGAGAGAATCCTGAATTTGAACATTTCATCAAAGAACCCCGAGTTTTAATTTATAAGATGAAAAAGAATGAGGCTTGAAATTGAAGTTTAAAGGAAGACACCAAATTACAGAAAAGTTAAATGTGGCATTCCAAAGTCACATCTCCACGTGCGTAACTTACTGAATAAGCAAAAACTTGTGCATGACTCTTCGAACCACTGGGGCAAGTCAAAGCTGAATAAGGAGATCTACGGTAAAGGGAACCCATGATGCATGAAAACTCACTTAGGAGGGACTAGACTGCCGCCCTGCGCAGACGCTCTGCCCTGCTTCCTCCTGCTGCGCCTCCGCCTCCAGCCTGTTGGGAGCTGTCTCCGTACAGGACCAACCAGAAAGCTGGGGTGTGGGGAGCTGGGCTTCCAGCCTGAGTCACACCCCGGAAGCTACGCCAGGCTGTGTCCGCAGGATTCAGGATCACACTGGGAGGCCCCACATACCAGGGCTGCGGGCGACAGGGGGAGGCATACGGGGGGCCAGATGCAGGCCAGAGAGAGGGACTGATGAACAGTCCCAGTCCTCCCCCCGACATGAGGGTCACCTCGGAGGTGGCAGGACCCCAGCAATCAGAAGTCACACGTCAACACTTCGGGTAGGTAGGTACGATCCTGCGTGGCCACCCGAGCAGCCAGACGCTTCCGCTGGGAGCCATGGGCCATTTAGAGGAGACATCCCCAGAGAGGCGGGTCTCTGGGAGACCTAGAAAACACCCATAGGCAGAGAATAGCGGACACCTTCCTTCACTATAGGAGAGCCCGAGGCCCAAGTTCTGTCTCATCTCATCATCCCTCCTCCCTCCAGCCCCCTACCTGCTTCTTCCTGTTCCCTCTGAGCCTCAGATTCCTCTGGAGGCTGACCTGCGGGAAGAAAGAGGGTAAACAAGGGAGGGCAGAGGCTGATAACAGCACCTTCCCCAGGGCCCGGCACAGAAGGCCTCTGGCCTGAACGGGGCAAGAGACAACTGCGGACTTGACTGAAACCTTGGCCTGAATATCACAGCTTCTAAACTGTTTGCTACTTCAAGCTCCCACAGGCTGCCTATTACCAGAAAAGTAAAGGAAAAAAAAAAAAAAAATCATAGCATCTGTTGAGATATCATACAGTTGTGTGGGAATGACTTACTCCCTGAACAAAGTTAAAAGAAACACAAGGTTGTGATTTGATTTTATCGTAAGATGTGCTTGTTCAGCATGGTTACTATGTTATGTTTCCTGTAAAAGAAACTGAGCAAGAAAAGGAAGCCAGGAAGGAGAGAAGCTGGCTGCAGGTGCAGGGAGAAAACCAGTTTCACCCTGCCACCGCTGCCCTGGACCGGGGAAGCAGAGTGATGGATGGCAGGTGTGGAAAGCGCTGGGGGAGCCTTTCACTGTCCCAGACTCTAGTATCTTCAAAACCTCTGCCCCTACTTTTAAATGTGTGGAAGTGAAGTCGTCTCCGACTCTTCACGATCCCATAGACTGTAGCTTGCCAGGTTCCTCTGTCTATGGGATTCTCCAGGCAAGAACATTGGAGTGAGTTGCCATTTCCTTCTGCAGAGGATCTTCCTGACCCAGGGATAGAACCTGGGTCTCCTGCATTATAGCCAGACGCTTTATTGTCTGAGCCACCAGGGAAGTCTTAAATGTGTAACACAAGTTGATTAATACACATTCCTACATAGCTTGTGTTAATGTTAAGACGAAACAGTATCTTGAACAAGACATGTCTGTTTCACCCTCTGGATCAGGGTCAACGTGCATGCTGCCCTCTGTCCTGAGGCTGTACCAGCTCGGGCCTCTCAGCACCACAAAGCTCTGCCAACCCCGCTCAGGGCAGGTGCCCGTGGGGCCATCCCACATCCAGATCAGGAAGCCTGCCAGACGAAGGTATAGGCTGTGTCCACTTCAGCCCAAAGTAGCCCATCCGTTCAGTTGTTATATACACACTGTTTGTACTGGGTTTGGCACACTTTTAAACTTTTTAAAATCCACTGCCTTGATATCACAGAGTAATTGATATTGTTTAGTCTGTACTGACACAAAAGGTGCAACATGGCAGAAAACAGGTCCTGGGATCTGCTCCACGAAACACATCCATCGTCTTCCCCATCAGTGAGATCCAGCTTACTGACACCTTCATGGAACCTCCCAAGGAACGGGACTCGCCTGACTTTCGATCTTTTCTGGTTTGCTCTAACACTCTTAATTAACCATCCAACGGCTTCAACTAGAGCCAGCGTGTAAAGGGCAAATACTACACTAGCCCCCCGGGGCGATCGAGTCATTTCCTGCTTGTCTGTTCTTGCCCTTCCCCACCCAGGAAGGCAGATCCACTAACTCCATACTCTCCTGGAGCAAGACGGGGACATTTACCCAACCTCACATTTGCCCCTGGATTTATTCCTGCCCTCTGCACAGATGGATGCCAAAGCATTTGCCAGCATCTGAAATACAGGGGCGCTGCATAGTCCTGTAATCTTTTATCTTACACTTCCCTGTGAGATGCTCCATGGTAAGAAGGAACGATACAGGATGGAGGGCTGAAGTGACAGATTATTACATAGGAAGGCTCTACAATTAGGGGTGGGTACTCATACATTGATCCCCTCATGTTCCCATGCTACTCGACAGAATTGTGGATTGCTGCTGCTGCTAAGTCGCTTCAGTTGTGTCTGACTCTGTGCGACCCCATAGACAGCAGCCCACTAGGCTCCGCTGTCCCTGGGATTCTCCAGGCAAGAACACTGGAGTGGGTTGCCATTTCCTTCTCCAATGCATGAAAGTGAAAAGTGAAAGTGAAGTCGCTCAGTCATGTCTGATTACTAGCAACCCCATGGACTGCAGCCCACCAGGCTCCTCCGTCCATGGGATTTTCCAGGCAAGAATACTGGATTGAGTTGCCATTGCCTTCTCCGAATTGTGGATTAAAAGGACACAATTAAGGACACCCATTAAGCTATAGTTGCAGGTGTATGAAATTGTCCACTTATATCTGGAATTTTTATTAAAAATAAAATTAAAAATAAATAAAGCAAAAGCAAAACAAACAAACAGGCTGAAAAAGAAGAGGGGAGACAGAGGAGTACGTGAGCAAAGGAAAGGAAAAGATGGAAAAGAAGACTGAAAACGGACGGCCTGTGATGCCCTGAAGCCAGAATCAGGTCATCGCGTCCCTGGCCGTGTCAGCGCCCAGTCCCTGAGGATCTTCCTGACCCAGGGATCGAACCCTGGTCTCCCACATTGTAAGCAGATGCCTTACCATCTGAGCCACCAGGGACGTCAGCCCACACTCTAGACCCTGTTTAATGACTTAACGAAGCGGTGAGGCCTGTTACTTTCCATTGTACAACTGACTTCAGAAAATATACATATCCTCCTTCTGCAAGCCCCGTTATTACAAGCAAACAACAGCAAGGCTGAGTGAAATGGATTAACTTAAAGGAGACTAAAATGTGTTCAAGTTGCAAGTATTTATAAACCTACTGCCACCAAGCAAAAAGGCCATTAGTTTATGTACTTTAGAACTTTTTCTAACTTGACGACTAAAACAAAAATGAAAAAAAGAGAAGAAAACTAGTACTTTCTTAACTAGAAAAGTAAAAGGTGATAATTCTCAGAGGCATTTTCGACTATCCAAGGATTTACTGTAATTAGCCAGAAAACATCCTTTACCATCCGGCTTAAGCTTTCCAAATCCATCGTGTTCATACTTAAAAAAAAAAACCTTAATCTAAAAAAAAAAAAAAAAAAAAGGCAGATTTCCAGACCTCTGATGTGGCTTGTCTAAACATGTTTTCAACAAGGAAGAAACTGATGGCAAAGGAAGCTATGAGTTAACTGCTATAAATTGACTAGAAAAGGCCAAGTCTGAATTCATCTTCATGGTTTTATATGTTTCATATCCACAGCTTAATCCTCTATGTCAGTTGCAATAGCAATTCCTCAGCTCTGTTAGTCATCCCCTTTGAGGACTTTTTTAGCATCTAAGTTTCTCATAAGCAGTTGGCCATGTTTGTATCAGCCACTCTCTGCTGACGAATATGCATGAGACATACGACATGTCTCTTTTCGATTGTGGCAATTGCACCAACATACATTACAAGATCCTGGCAATAAAATTAATGTAACAAAGTACCAACTAACCCATCTGCACAGGGGTATTAGTCCAGCTGTGTTTTTTACAAAGGGCAGTAAAAAAAAAAAAAAAAAAAAAATTCTGTAGGACAGATTTTTAAAAAAGCTTCTATTTTTGAAAACTGAGCAGAATAGGGAGTGGCATATGAACGAATAAATGAATCAAGAGGCATAAAATGCAGTAACACAAAGGAATGAGGGTAAGGTTCATATCTGCTAAGGACATTAGACTATATTACCGTATATTTTACACCAGGAGCATATATCAATGTATGCATATATCAATATATCTGCTCTTTGCCGGGTAGCTGGAAAAATGATTTATTGGTTTTTAAGTTCATTTTCAGAAAATATATATACATATATATATGTATATAATTTAAAACCACACATTACAAAGAGAGATAGCAAGGTTCCCTTAAATCATTTAAAAATAAGTTTATCCACATAGTGGAGCCTCATGCGGGCTCTTTATCCTTCCTGCTTCAGTCTAGTAATGTTTCACTCTACGGCCCTTTATAATTCCATTTCCGTTCTCAACACTGAATGCCAAGCCTCAGATTCTGGAAGCAGGTGTATGTTAGAGGGCACAACAGATGGCAAGCGTGCAATCAGGAGCTCTAATCCTGCTCTCCGTGCTCATCCCCTTAAGCACCCCACGCTCCCCCATCCTTCTAAGCCTGCTCTGTGCCCTGGGAGGGTGAATCCTGAGGACCACAGCCCTGGCTCTCCCTTGTCCTCTGACCTCCCCTTGGACCACACCCCTGGCTCTCCCTTGTCCTCTGACCTCCCCTTGGGTTGAGACGATGGAAGGTAGCAGTGGGAGCTCAAAGGGGACTGGGTTGGGGGTGGCGGTGCTTTCCTCCATCCTGCCTGGCCTCCTTCTCTGGGATCTCAGATTGCACATGGTTTTAGTCCTCCTGGACCCATCTCCCCTGAGGTTCCTCCACCAAAGCTCCGCTTCTCAGCGGGACTGGAGAACAGTGCTTGCTCCTCTTGTTCCTGCAGAATGAAGGACGGTAACAGTTTCTCCCCAGGCCTGGTTCAGGAGCCCTAAAGGCCCTCCCTGGTTTTCCTCAAAGCACTCTTTAAGCAGTGCCTTCTCTCCACCCCTCCAGGCTCCGGGCTGAGGATGCCTTCTCTCCCTCTGGGACCTGTAGGGACACACAGTGGGATGACGGGATCATTTTCCCCATGTGATAAGGGACATATTAACAGAAATGTCCCCCGCCGCTACCAGTGACCTGTGTCCTTGAACTCCACGACCCTCCTCCACTGAGGCCAGCAAGAGGCACCAGAGGACAGACCTGCAACTCTTGGCCCTTACACTGGGGACAGCCCAGGTCTAGGTGTGGGACAGCACCTTAAGGATGGACAGCGGACCTGCAGGTTGGTTGCGACCCACGCCCAATAGACCCTCTGAATTCGTGCAAAGGAAAAAAGGGGGAGGGCTGGGCTGAGGCAGGTGGGAGGGTCGGAATACTCGAATTCTGCCGCTCTTCTCTGTCTGGGTGACTCTAACTGGGGGCTGGGATGAGGGATGGCAGAGATGGCTTCCGGCTGTCACAGGTGGTGGGGCCGTGATGCCAGCCCCCCCTCACCCCCGGAAGGAATCACCACGTCCTCCTGCACAGGGAATAGAGCTGGCTGTGAACAAAGGCTCTGCTGGTCAGCAGCATGCAAGGCGTGCCCTTGGGGAAAGCAGCACGACCGTGGAAACTGGAGGCAGACCTGATGGATCATGTCTCAAAGAACACAGAGCTCTGGAGTGAGGACCTAGGCTGGAAGAGACTATACAGTCACCTCCGGGCTGACGGTCTACCAGCTGACCTGCAGAACCTCCTGCGCGCCCAAAGCCCACCCTGACTCTGATAGCGACGGATGGAGGGTAAAATGCTGAGCTGACAAAGCTTAATATCTGAAATAAAAAGCGTGTCTCCACAGTTCCAAGACTGTGGTTTTTGTCTTTGGTGGAAGGTGCGATGAATGTGCCAGAAAATTATTCTTTTTATTTTTTCTCTCTGGGAGCAGCTAGTTAAAATAAAAGTATCTTTTTTTTTTTTTTTTTTTAAACTCCCCAGATGTATGACTTGAATTAATCTACAGTCACTGGAAAATATTGGTTACTTTCTATTTAATCAGGTATAACTTTATTGTGAAACTGACTCTAAATTATATATATCAGCACATCCACTACCTTCCCTCATTTGTTCTTTTCAGCACAGCCATGTGTATAAGTCTGTGTCCTCAAGTCTGCTCAGTGGACTGAAGGCGATTTGGAGAGAGTTCCTCCTGCCACAGTTAGTGCTTTGGGCACAAATGTTCAAAAGTCGCCTGTAACAAACACAATAAATACCTATACTTCTATCTCGTTTATTGTAAATCTAGGTATAACTAGATAACTCCCTGGCACACACTCCTCTCAAGGATAAAAAGCAAAAGCAAAATAAAATCTGCATCAGCGTTGCTAGGCAGAAAATCTAAACTTTCATTTTATCTATTTGAGACGGGGCTTGCTTGACTCATGGTGTTCTTCGGCATATTTAGTGGTGAGTAAGATGCATGGTTGCTTTACATTCTCTGCTAGTCCTTTTTCTTATTATTATACAGACATTTTAAAACCAAAATAAACTGAGCATGTGTACTAGTGTTATAGAAACATGGCAGTAGGCAGTAAATGATTTATGAAAGTGTCTTCTCTGGAGAACACAATAGTGTTATACATACGCAATTCCGTTCATAAAGTTTGGAAGGGATGCCTACTACATTCAATATGTTATGTCAGTCTTAAAAAAATTATTTCTGTACACAGTCGTTTTTCTCTTTTTTTTAAAAAAAACTCCCATTCTATCAGAATCCATCTAAATCAATCCAAAGATGTGGAAAGCTGTCATATTCTTAAAGACCAATGGAGAAAAAATTTGACAGTTATCATTCCAATTCTTTGACAGTTAAATATTTTTTAGAGCTGATCTAGATCTCTGAGAATGAAGATCATACGAAAAGCACACGTTAGCTCTCCAAAGTGGAGACACTGAAAAAGTCTTATCAGCTCTCTTCATGGTGTTTTCTTTTGAAAGAGAAATGATTTGACGTCTTTAAGCCATTCACCTGAATATTTTCCAAGTTTCCCAGATGTACCTTTAATAGAGGGACCCTGGAATAAACTAAACACAGACTAACACGTCACTTCCATAACGTTAATTTCCGCCCATGCAGCTAGGCCGCTCATGAAACTGTCAATGAACGGAGGCAGCTACACATACTGGGTTCTCTAATCCAGGCTGACATGCCTAAGGCTGCACCTTGGAATCTGCTTATTATTGTTGTGGAAAAAATTCTGACAGCCACAACTATCTGGTTTCTGGTCTACTCGTTAACACAACAAAATAAGTGCCTGAACTCAGAGGACAATACCTGGACAGAATAGGAAGTGAGAGATGATGGTTTGCCTACAAACACGGATGAGCTTAAAAGAAGGAGAATCATTTTATACTGATGTTATCAGAACTCCTTCAGCTTTATGTTTCTGGAAGGCACTAATACTCACATGCATTTATCTAATGCTTTATAGCTTAGGAAAGAGCTTTTAATTGTGTGTATATATGTGTGTGTGTGTGTGTGTGTGTGTATATCAAAATAACTATACATATCAAAATAACTATACAAAGAAATATGATCTTCCCAGGTGGAGCTAGTGGTAAAGAATCCACCTGCCAAATGCAGGAGACATAACTAACACAGGTTCAGTCCGTGGGTCGAGAAGACTCCCTGGAGAGGGGCAGGGCTACCAACTCCAGTATTTTTGCCTGGAGCATCCCATGGACAGGGGAGCCTGGTGGGCTACAGTCCAAAGGGTCGCCAAGAGTCGGACACAGCTGAGCAACTGAGCACACATACAGAGATACAGGATCTTATTTAAATCTCTCTATAATCAGAGAAATGGAAGCTATCACCCCCACTTAATGGATCTCGGGCTTTGAAAGTGTAGGAGGTCTCCCCAAAATCACACCGAGCCATCCACTGCAGAGGGAAGGCTAGATCCTAGAGTCTTTGACCCTTTGATCCAGGAGTCTGATCCTTGTAATCTCCACAACGCAGACCCAGTATTCTCAGACTTCTGATTGCTTATCACTCACTCTGCCGTGTCAAAATACGTCTTTTCCTAGAAACTGTACTTGGGCATTGTATGAGTCAGCTCAGGTGCCCATGACGAAATGTCACAGACTTGGTGGCTTAAACAGCAGACGTTCATCTTCCTAGAGCTTTGGAGGCTGGAAGTTTAAAATAAAAGTGCCCGCAGGGCTGATTTCTCCTGAGGCCTCTCTCCTTGGAGCTGACTTCTCCTGCATTCTCTACCTGCAGGCAGCCCTGCCGGCTCCTCCTCTTCATTAAAGGCCTCAGGCCCACTGGATCAGGACCCCGCCCTCAGGATCTCCCTTAACCCTGCTACTCCTCTAAAGGCCCCATTTCCAAAAACAATCGCATGGCGGGGTTGGGGGGGGCTTCACTGTCTGATTTGGGGGAGAACAGACTACAGTTCAGCTCATAACAGGCTTCTAAGCCATTTTCCTTGAAAAGTATATTCACAAAACTTCAGCTGCACCTCTGATGTGTTTACGACACGTTTCCACAGGCCTGAGCTCTCACTTATGCTACAGAGATACACTTATTCACACCTGTCTCAAAAATTCTCTTTCTGATGCCCTGTTAACTAAAGAATCGGCTTGCCTCAAACCAAACCAATGGGACTTCGTGGTTCAAAGACATTTTCTTTTCTCATGTTTTTGCCTCAATCAATGGCTTGTTTTGGTTTGAAATGTTTTGACTATCGACCTTTTCCTTCAATCCCAGGTCAATGAGCAAGTCTTGTTGGCCCTCCATTTAAAGTCCATTTGCCTCTCTTTCTCTTATGCTTCCCCTGCACCCACCTGAATCTTGGCTTCCAGAGCTCTGACCCTGGGCGAATTCAGTGACCTCCCAACAACATCGTCTCTGCACCCTGGTGTGGTAGGCAGCATTCTAAGTTGACTCCCTAATGACCCACACCATCCTGAACTCCCTCTTATGGACTGGGGAAGGGATTGGGAAAATGATATCACCTCTAGGTAACAGGTGGCCTCCAGGGGCTGAGGGAGCCCCTTTTAAAAGGTAAGTCAGTTCCACTTAGTCTTCTACATTATTAAAATATATTATTAATAGAAATAGGTAAGAACACAGAAAATCTAGCAGCACTTACACCATCCAGGGTTAAGTTCTACCCCTCTCAAATCATTTTCATTCATGCCACTGAAACTTAAAACCTCAGTGAAATGTAACATTGAATCCCATAGTTTCCTCTGAGATGGCAGGTCTATTCTCCACCATTTGGCAACAAAATCTTCATTTCAGACAGCTGGGTCTTCTCGCTATGCACCTCTGTTCAGCCTGCCTCCTCTACGAACCCTCATTCACTTCCTCCGCAACCAAGCCACACATCTCCTTCAAGATGCACCTAAAACAGCATCCTATCCATTCTTTCTGAAACCCGTCAAACATGTACTGAGCTCCTTCAAGGTACACTAGGAAAGGCAGGACGAAGGAAATTAAAAGTGAGTTTCCCCATAGGAAACTGGCTGAGTAACGTACAACAAGAGTATTGTGCCCTTTCTAAGAATGCATAAGGAACATCGCTAGGGCCAATATGAAGTGCAACTGTTCAAGTGTGATCTCTATTTTTACAAAAGGTCTTTATAAACAAGATGAGGGAGACATTGTTTTTAAAAAGCAAAGTACATATGTATAGCTGCTTATCTTTTGCTTAAGGAGATAGAAAAACATACATTTCTGCTTTTTTTTTTTTTTCAAAACAAGCTCAAGAAGGATACATCTGAAACTTGGAGTTGACTGAACACAAAGATGGATCTACAGGAACAGAATGAGAGCAAGGCTGGGGCAGGAGGAGGGACCCTTTTCTGATGGAACCTTTTCATACAGGTTTTCGTTTTAGAAATAGGTTAATGTTCCACCCATTCCTCAAATAAAAGATCATCAACAAAGATGTGGAAATGGGAACACTCTATAAATGAGATCAAATTAAGACAAATATTCACAATTGTATTTCAAATGAATGTCATTGCCTCACTGAAGAGGGAAAAAAAAGAGATGTCTTCCAAGTGATCTATATAACTGGAATCCAGTTTGAATTGACTTTTGTCATTAAATTTTGTCTGGGTTTGTGGTATTTAAATGATTCAGGTCATTTTTCAAATGACTTTGATGCCCTCAGAATGAGCCTAAATAGTCAGTTTCAATTTTTACTTATGTAGTTTGTTGGCTTCTTTTTTTTTTTCCTGCCCACTATAGACTTTGCTACATTGAATTTTTCCCTTTTAGTTCATGCCCACTTGCTTAGTATAAAAATGTCTCCTTTTTCCTCAATGCGGTATTGAATATGGTTCTTAAAAGAAGTTATTTTAAACTTGATGTACTACTAGTAATCCCAAAATACATCCCTATAAAATGTCTTGGTCATCCCAAGTGTCATTCCTCTCCACGTACACAGAGGTACACAGCACGCACTGTGATAGCTGGGCTCTGAGTCCTGAGCTAATCAGACCGTGGAAAGACAATTCACTGATGATACACGTGGTTAATGCAGGGAGACGCAGGATAGGATAACTGTAATTTCATTGGTTTTCATCACTACATTTTTTTTTTTTATAGTTGTTACTTTTTGCTTTATATAATACTTCTGTCCTCAACATCCAACTGTTTTCATGTCTTATTGGGTCAGTTGTATAAGCATCAAGCAAGCTCAACCCTTACTTCAAAGTGGTTTTGAATCAGGGGTCCAGATGGCCATATTAGCTGGAATTTTAGGAGGAAAAAAAAAAATCTGTGGTTTTAGCTTCCTAATCAGGCTTTGTAAAAACAACGTGATCTGCTCTAAGTTTTTTCATTTATTTCTATATTCTATGTCATTAATATTTGATTTCTGAATAAATTTTATTTTGTGTGTTTTCAATTCTTACATAAAACAAAGAATAGATGTATTTTCTAAGTATTTCTAGATTTTCAAAGTCTATTTTCATAATTCTAAGTTTATCGAAAAAACAACATCCAAATTCATATTTTACATGTGTATTTACTTGTGTATGAACCAGCCTTCCAAAGCAGGAGTTACAGGTTTGATCCCTGGGTTGAGAAGATTCCCTGAAGGAGGAAATAGCAACCCACTCAAGTATTCTTGCCTGGGAAATCTCACAGAGTGAGGAGCTTGGCGGGCTGCAGTCCATGGGGTTGCAGAGTCGGACACTACTGACCGACTGAGCAGCAGCTAAAGGATATTATGACTCTTTAAGACCTTTGGTACACTTGCAGTGACATGAGACGATGTCTGTGACATGATATGAAGCCAGAAAGGAAGGGACTGACATTCGTACCCAGAACAACAGAAAAGAAATGTGTTCTTCATAATATCATATATTTTTTGCTTACATTCATAACTATTCCACAATGCAAATTGATTTTTAAAAAAAGAAAAATTGAAACCCTTGTACCCCCCAGTTTATTTGAAGTATTCTTACAGAACTAAACACAGAGGCAGAAAATGAATGCTGGGAGAGGCTCATTCCAATGAGCCCTCATCTGATAACTGTGAAACCAATAAGCTGGTGTGAGACGCTGCCCAAAGCACTCAAGGGACGTGGAAAGCCTTACAGTGAATGATGGTTCTAGGAGGCTGCCAGGCTGGAGAGGCCTCAGAGCCCCCTTCTCTGGAGAGGCCATGGCACTTTCTGGTAAAGCACTTTCTGGGGCTTGCATCTGCAGGGCAAATTTTCAGTACAGGTAATTACTTTTTTGTGTAGCTAAATCTTCCCTGAACGTGCAGTTGGGAATAGTTTCATTAAATGTTATTCTTTCCTCATCATAAATTAATCCCCATCCTGTACATCCCTTGTGAATCTCAAAAAAGGAGTTGGGAAGATTAATCATTTCATTTGTGTGAACTATTTGAAGACTGTTTTCCCCTAGCTCTTCAGGAAGTTCAGTATATGCCCAGCAGCACACCATAGATATTTTTAACAAATTAATTTATTCAACAACTACTATGTGACTAGTACTATGCAAGGCAGTGTGAGGGTAGAGAAGAATCATAGCAAAGGAGGTCTGGCTTTAAGAATTTATAACCCAGTTCAGGAAACAAAAGTCTGAAAAGGCATGCTCAGACAGGCCATGACTTCAAATGCCTATCAGCCTTGGAGGGGAAAGTGAAATAAAAGTCAAATGCCTGGAGGGACCCTGGTGGCCAGGGGACCCGGCTACCCATCCCAGGACACGCAGCCCTCAGTGCCAGCAAACTTCTACCCTCAAAAAGAGTGCCAGCCTTGCCAGACCTGTTGTTTGACTCCGTTGAAACCGGAAGTCCCAATTTTTGTGTGTCATCAACCGGTTTTCAAATATTGGCACCCAATTCAAGATGTTATTTTTTAAACAGCTGGTGGGTTACCACAAACCCATCTATAGATCACCTTTAGCTGGTGAGTTGTCATTGTGAAACATTAGATATGATACAACAACAAAACCAACTAGATATAATTAAGTTCCAAAAGAGATATTACAAACAGCACGTGAACTTAAGAGAAATAGAAAACCAGAAGTGGGGGACGCCTCTGAAAATTGGAAGACCTGAACTGAATTGCTGACAGGAAATACTAAATGTTAGAATACACTGAGAAGGCAGTGGCACCCCACTCCAGTACTGTCGCCTGGAAAATCCCATGGACGGAGGAGCCTGGTAGGCTGCAGTCCATGGGGTCTCGAAGAGTCGGGCACAACAGAGCGACTTCACGTTCACTTTTCACTTTCATGCATTGGAGAAGGAAATGGCAACCCACTCCACGACTGAAACGACTTAGCAGCAGCAGCAGAAAATATGGAACATAAAATCAAAGTTTACTGACGTCAAAGCTGCTTGTGCTCTATTGTATGGAAATGTATCCTAAATGATGGTGACATGCCCTTAACAGAAAAACCTAGAAAGTGTCATAAACATCAAAGGAAACAATGAATACTTTTCAAATAAACTTAGTTGTGAACCACATCCAATATTACTAATGGAGTATTTCTCCATTGCTAATAATTGAAGATGATTACGAAAATGAAATGCTTGTTGCCTTCAGCTTTTAAGGTACAAAATGTAGTTACTGTTAATGCATTAGGAGATCAAAGAGGTTACGAGAACGATGACCCTAACATTTGCTTTTAGGATATTTTGCAATATTTGTCAAGTTGGAAATTGTGTGCCGGTGACATTTAAGAATTAAACGCTCTTTGAAAACTCCCTTCTCTTGGAAACACCTGGATCCATTATAACAACAAAGGATGCAGACTGGTTTGTGCAAATGTGCACACAGCCTTCACTCGGCCGCTGCTGCCAGGGGCCAGGAAATCATTATAGCATCTCCATTGTTTGTAGCCCTGCAGGGTCATGACACATCCTTCAGACCCATTTTTTATTTCCTGACTGATGGAGATGCAGCCACAGTGGAGTGTAAAATAATATTCATGCACCTCTGCTAAGAAAGAAAACTCAAAAATAGAAGAGGGGGAAAAAAGTGCTTTGTGTGGGAACAAGATTGGTTGGAATCAAAGACAGATGAAGATGTATTCAAAGCTTTCAGGAAAAAAAATTGTGAAAACAATTGATGTCAGGAAGCTTTTGATAAGACACTCAAAAATTTCATTTTAATATTTATTGCTTGTAGTGAAATTGATCAGTATCTTGGGCATGATGAGGTCATGAAAGAAGAGATTGATGCCAGCAAATTCATTATTTCTGCTTCTGTTCTTTCTATTTTGATGTCTATTTTCCCCCAATAAACTATCCTATTGCATACCTCTCCACATCTGCTATTTCTTTTTTTTTGGTAATGTAATTTACCTGTCATCTTTTATAAAATACTAAGGTACCCATCTGTTTTAAGTGCACAGATAAAAATAACTTCCTTTAAAAGTAAACACTGACTCTAGCCAGTGAAGGATCTACATTATAAACCATATGAAAGACAAGTCAATCCTCTAGTGGATCTTTATCAAATTATATTTTCTGATACTGAGGCAGCCCACTCTCCTAGACCTTTTCATTTTTTTTGCATAAGAACAGAGGAGCCTGGTGGGCTTACAGTCCATGGGGTTGCAAAAGAGTCAGATAATAGTGACTGAACAACAACAAAATGAGAGAACTGGAAATGCTAATGAACATGGAGACTGAGTGTCATGGAATAATATTGTGCTTTTCCCTCTTTTTTGCATATTGAAGTAGGATCGTTGGTTTTCCCAGTAGTCATGTATGGATGTGAGAGTTGGACCATAAAGAAACCTGAGCAACAAAGAATTGATGCTTTTGAACTGTGGTGTGGGAGAAGACTCTTGGGAGTCCCTTGGGCTGCATGGAGATCAAACCAGTCAATTCTAAAGGAAATCAGTCTTGAATATTCATTGGAAGGACTGATGCTGAAGCTGAAACTCCAATCCTTTGGCCACCTGATGCAAAGAACTGACTCATTGGAAAATACCCTGATGCTGGGAAAGATTGAAGGCAGGAGGAGAAGGGGATGACAGAGGATGAGACGGTTGGATGGCATCACAGACTCAATGGACATGAGTGTGAGTAAACTCCGGGAGTTGGTGATGGACAGGGAGGCCTGGCGTGCTGCAGTCCATGGGGTTGCAAAGAGTCGGACAAGACTGAGCGACTGAACTGAACTGAGTTTGATAAGTACACTTTGATTCTATTTTATTCAAATCAAGAAAATAAATAGAAAAAAATCAGAATAAATGATGACATTTAGTCAAAGATCTTGAAAGACCACTGACTGAGCCTCATGTCCTAAGGACTGAACCCAAATGTAAACGTGTTCCCTCAAGGGCGCCACCTACTCCTAAATCTCATAAGCTTCAACCAAAAAGGGGCGATGATAATGGTACTTCCTTCCTCACAGATCATAGTAAGTCAGGCCTCTTGATCCTGACTGCTCTGGATCTATACACAGTCATCTCGCTGAATGTGGGGAAGGGAGCCTCCTCTTGGCAGCTTTCTGAATAAGCACAGTGCTTCCGTAGATGGTGCACTGAGATCTCTAAAGATTCTTTCACTTACATTGTAGGAGAAGCGTGAGAAACCTTCCTTCATCTGTATGTTTATTCAGTACCTATAGTTTACTTAGCTACCTTATCATAAAGGTAGCTTTTACTGAATTCTCCTTGCTAACAAAAGTGATTAATTCTCCTAAAACATTTGGAATTTTGTTACATTACTTTGAAGGACTGTTGGTTTGTAACTTTGAGATTTAGAATTTTTATAAAAATAGATTTGTCAAAATATGAGTTGCAGAAACTTTCACAGAAAGTTATCAGTGATGCTTCACGGCAGATGGCTTGTACCCGGCAGCTGTTGAGAGTTAACTTATAAGAAGTTCATTGATTTTAGATCTAACTAAAGGAAGTTTTCATAAGGGCTATGAAGTGTCCCCTAAAATCAGAAACATACCTAGTGTACCCTCCTTGTAAAGTTTGTTTTACGAATGAAAATAAAACTGACTGTAATGATGCACAATTCTAATCTGTTTCGATAAGTATTGTATGTAGTGTTATTTTTAAAGTTGCCCGTTACTTATGGTGAGACAACTCCACATGATCTAAAGCTCTCCCAAGGTAGGGGAAGGAAGCTGTGTTCCCTCGAGCGTGATCACAGGACATGATCACCTGCCACATTCTTCTCTTTATCACATCTCCACATATTTATTTTTGATTCCAGATAATTAATTTTCAAATTCCCATTTTCCTTCTCCTTTCAATGTTTATTCTCCTTTCCTGAATACTTTTCCAAAATTTCCCAAAGCATCTTTTCTAAGCATCAGGACCAAACAATAAAGCAAGCAACTGAGATTCTTGCTAAGGCAGTCACAGACCCTTGAGACATGAAATATTTCCTGCTGTGTTAATAAACAAGGATGTCACTGTCATCAGTGACTCTGGTCCTCCAGTGTAAGCCGGTGAGTCCTAACGGCACTCAGTGACTCTGCTCCTCCAATGTAAGCCGGTGAGTCCTAACGGCACTCAGTAAGGAGAAAACCTGGAATCTAACAGCCATCGAACTGCAGTCACTCCCCGAGGGGAGCCCCAGAGGAGCTTAGGATGTGAAAAGCACAGGCTACTGCTCCAGGAGACCTGAGATACATATGAAAAGAATGATTTCAGTGAGTCCAGACTCTTGTGTCTTCCAATACATAGAAAAGTACTAACTTCCTTAACTTGGAATATCCTACTCGAGGGGATCTTCCCAACTCAGCGATTGAAAATGTGTCTCCTGTATCTCCCTCCTGCACTGGCAGGCAGATTCTTCACCACTAGGCCAGCCAGGAAGCCCACTGGGATATCTGGTTTTCTTTAAATAAAAATGAAATTTTGATCTTCAGACTATCTGCCCTTTGCTACAAAACTGCTATATATCCTGGCTCATTCCCTTGCCTCCTCGGAGCACTTCTCTCAGGGTTTCTTGAGATGCTGTCTCCCCGGCTTGAAATCCTAAAAATTCCCAGCAAATAAAACATTACTCAAGTTTAGCTTGTGAATATTTTTTAAGCTGACACTCTCAAACCCTCAACACAGACAAGCACACACGTACATGCACACACACACAGAACACACACACTATGCTCATATGTGCACGCATGTCTGCACACGAAGACTTTGCTTCAAAAAACAGAATAGTGAATGCGGATAACTACTTAAGAAATAATCAGCATTCAACCACACAAGGGAATCTCAATTACTCAAGATCATCTCTGAGTAGGAAAGTGTCTGCCTCTCTCGTTGGGGCTCTTCTGCCGTAGCAGCTCACATCACAAGACTTTTGCCTTCATCTTGGCCCTCAGCCTGTGATTCATCATGAGCCTTGGGTTCTTGTCATTTGGCTTTTCCTTGGCTGGTTCTTTCCATTAGATTCGCTGGCCTATGTTCCCTCCTGATTTTTACTCTTCTATTCCTGTTGACCTCATTGTCACTGGCTGGTACTCATTCTCTCCAAACTGTCAACAGCACTTGGAATTCTGCTCCTAACCTCCCAGGTTCTGGTGCCACATCTGACTTTACAACATCCTCATATGAGGTGAGCATGTACCTATTCCATCATCGTGTCACTGATGGAAACGTCTTAACAGCCTTGCACACAGGCTGACCCTGGCGGCACACCACCTGTGTCCGCCAAGTTAATGTCCTGCATTATTAATTACTCCTTAGAAGAAGTGTAGAGGATGACAGGGAATAATGTACCTCTAACAGTCCCAAACAGTGAGACAACTATCTCATGGGTGTCTGTGAATTTCATTTACATGAGCGGTTCTTGAACTTTTAGCTGTCACAGAGCCCTTGAGGATCAGATATAAGCCAGGGGTGCTCTTTCCTGATGTACACACACATAACACAGCATTTTCAGTATGATTTCACAGCATCCAAGTACTTCCTTTCAAGTGCTCCTCTGGAGCTCCTAGAAGCCTGATATATTTAGACTACTGATAGTAATTCAAATATCTTTAAATACTGAGGCATAGACATTGTCTGAAAAACTAATGTTACATTTCACAAATGCTAGGAGATTTACAATTTGAAGGTTATTGTTTAGTATAGATGAGATCACATGGCTATCTTAAAATTCTCTTGGTTGACATATACTGTCAATCAAAGGAGAGAATTATTCATGTGTTTAAATGAAAACAATGTTTCAATTGAGGTGAAATTAATTTTCCTAGTTGCAGTAAAATACACATAACAGAGACAGCTGGATGGCATCATTTACTCAATGAACACGAGTGTGAGCAAACCCTGGGAGACAGTGAAGGACAGAGAAGCCTGGCACGCTGCAGTCCATGGGGTCGCAAAGAGTCAGATATGACTGAGCGACTGAAAAACAGCACACGATATAAAACTGAGCATCTTAACACTTTTAAGTACACAGTTCATTCTTGCTAAGTATATTCACATTGGTGTGCAACCAATCTCCAGAACCTTTTCATCTTGCAAAACTGAAATTCTATATCCTTTAAGCAACAACTACCCACTTCCCCTGACTCCAAGTCCTGGCAACCACTATTCCACTTTCTCTTTCTACAATTTGGCTATTCTAGACACCTCCTGTAAGTGGAATCACATGGTACTTGCCCTGCTGTGTCTGACTTACTTTACTTAGCATAACCTCCTCTAGGTTCATCCCTGTTGTAGAATGTGTCAGAATTTCATTCTTTTTAAAGGCCAGATAACACACCATTGTGTGTATAAACCACTTCTGTTTGTCCCTTCATCCCTTTGTCCATTCATTGTGTGTATAAACCACTTCTGTTTGTCCCACTTTTTAGCTACAGCCAACAATGCTGCTATGAACATGGGTGATGAAAAGTTAAATGTATAACGAAGAAATCTTATTGCTTAGGTAAAGGCCATTGTGTTCAACTGTGTTTTAAGTTTTTAAAATACAATGTTATTTTTATTGCTAAACATAATGGACATGAAGAAAACTAAACAAAAATAAGTCATTGGATTATCACAGTGGGTTCGACCTCTGGCTGGAGAAGAATCCATGTGCCGAGGAGAAACTCAGTGCATGCGCCACAACTCCTGAGGGCTTTGCTCTGAAGCCCAGGAGCTACGACAAGGTACTGTAGCTCCAGCTCCAACACGGTGGCCATCACAGTACAGAGCAACACCCAGCTCACCAAAACCAGGGAAAGCCAGCCGAAAGCAACAGAGATCCAGCAGAGCCAAAACCAGAATCCAATAATTAATAAAAAAATTAAAAAAAAAAATACCAGAGCAATGAATCTGATTGACTTTGCTTAATGACCACATTCTTTATATTTTGATGTTCTTCATGCTAATTTCAAGCTACTGATTCTGCCCTCTGGAGTAGTTTAAATAGACACGTTAATATTTCCCATGTATGAACACCTAAGTGGATAAAAAATGTGAGCACTTCCCCAAGAAAACTCACCCTAGGGATTCTCTGGAGATTCCCTCACTGGGATTGGGTCATCAGACCCTTTACTTTCTGGCCGGTCCTCTTGGGGTCATTCTCTAAATTGTCAGTGTACTTTGTAACGTATCTGTCCAGAACTGACACTGTACTTTAGACGTTCACTGTCCGAATGCAAACAACAGTGCATTCATTCACTCAAATAATATTTATTTAGAGCTTTTGATGCATCCACCATGGCTCCAGACTACACCTTCTCTGCTAATACTCTGATTAATGCCAGGAAAGCTACAGCCGACTCTCTTCTAGTCTTGCCACACTGCTGTCTACTTCTGAACTTGGGATCAACTAAAAGCCTAAACGCTTTTCACATGAAATAACTGCCCAGGCAGGTCTTTGTCATCCTGCATTTATGTAATTGATTTTATGAAGCTAAATCCTTATGCTATCTTCACAGTATATCTCTAAGTTTTAATGTGGTACTCTTCTAAAATTGATGTTTTTCCAGTGGTCATGTATGGATGTGAGAGCTGGACTGTGAACAAAGCTGAGCGCTGAAGAATTGATGCTTTTGAACTGTGGTGTTGGAGAAGACTCTTGAGAGTCCCTTGGACTGCTAGGAGATCCAACCAGTCCATCCTAAAGGAGATCAGTCCTGGGTGTTCATTGGAAGGACTGATCCTGAGGCTGAAACTCCAATACTTTGGCCACCTCATGTGAAGAGTTGACTCATTGGAAAAGACCCTGACTGGGAGGGATTGGGGGCAGGAGAAGGGGACGACAGAGGATGAGATGAATGGATGGCATCACCAACTAGATGCACATGAGTTTGGGTGAACTGGAGTTGGTGATGGACAGGGAGGCCTGGTGTGCTGCAATTCATGGGGTCGCAAAGAGTTGGACACGACTGAGCGACTGAACTGAACTGAACTGAAAAATGGAGATTCATCTGACTACAATTTTTCAAAACAAAAAAAATATTTCTTAAAAGCAGATTATTTTAGCTAGGAAATCCCTGAACAGTCCATGGGAAGTTTTTAATTCCAGTAGTTCAATAAATGCAGTTAATGATTGAGAAAGTTGGGAGTAGTGGTTCAAAGTAGCTGAGACAAGTTATTATGATTATGGTTTATGGGGAAGCACCAAGAGCCTCAAGAACAGAGTAGCTAGACTTGGCAAATAAAAATACAAGGCTCTCAGTTAAATTTGAATTTCAGATTTGCTATTTAAAGTTATGACCAACCTAGACTGCATATTAAAAAAGCAGAGACATTACTTTGCCAACAAAGGTCTGTCTAGTCAAGGCTATGGTTTTTACAGTAGTCATGTATGGATGTGAGAGTTGGACTATAAAGAAAGTTGAGTGCCGAAGAATTGAAGCTTTTGAACTGTGGTGTTGGAGAAGACTCTTGAGAGTTCGTTGGACTGCAAGGAGGTCCAACCGGTCCACGCTAAACGAGATCAGTCCTGAGTGTTCATTGGAAGGACTGATGTTGAAGCTAAAACTCCAATACTTTGGCCACTTGACAGGAAAGGCTGACTCATTTGAAAAGACCCTGATGCTGACAAAGATTGCAGGCAGGCAGGAGAAGGAGAAAACAGAGGATGAGATGGTTGGATGGCATCACTGACTCGATGGACATGAGCTTGAGCAAGCTCTGGGAGATGGTGAAGGACAGGGAAGCCTGGCGTGCTGCAGTCCATGGGGTTGAAAAGAGTTGGACACGACTGAGCACCTGAATAACAACCTATATTTTATCTGCCAAGCCTACACAACAGCCTTGGAAACAGCAATTGTTAATTAAGTAGGGGCATTAATAACAACATTCTTTATTTCTTTACCAGAACTCATTATCCACAAAAAAGGGTAGCTAGTGTGATTCAGTAGATGAGAGCAAACTGCTTCATTTATGAAAAATTATGGTAACTCTATCTCACATTAGAAGATACTTGTCAACAGAGAAGCTATTTGTTTTAAGATAAGAAGTGGAAACTATTCTCATATAAAGCAATATAAAAGCAAATAAAATTTGCATTTCTTGTAGCATAACTATAAAAATTAAATCAGGAATGGCAGAGGGCAGTACATAGAGAAATTAAACATACAGACTTCCTGTGACTCAGCAACTCTATTACTATGTGTCACAGAAATCGATCAATGTCATAGAATAGAGGACTCCATGTATTTGGGCAATAGATTTCAGACAAAGGTGAAATGGCAATTATGTGGAGAAAAACATAGTCTATTCCACACATGGTGCTGAACAACTGGACATCTATATGGAAACAAACTAAAAATACCAATCAAGGTTTGATACATACCAATCACTATATACAAAACTTAATTCAAAATGAATTCAGTCCTCAATGTGATATGTAAAACAGTAAAATATCTAAAAGAAAACACAGAAGAAATTATTTGTTACCTTGAGATATGTAAATAGTTCTGAGATATGACATCAAAAGTATTATCCATAAAAAATATATAAATTTCAACTAATAAAAATTAAAAATTGTTCCCCTTGAGAGATCCTATTAAGAGAATGAAAAGATAAACTAGATTGGCAGAAAATATTATAAAGAACACATCTGATAAAGAACTTGCATCTGAAATATATAAAGGACTGAGAAAAACTCAATAATAAACACACAAATACCACGAATATGGATGCAAAGACTTTGCAACGATATTTCACCAAAGTAGACAGATGGATGGCAAGTACATACACAAAAATGAACACCATCACTAGCCATTAAGGAAATGCAAACTGAAACCATGAGACGCCTCTACACACCTAGGAAAACTGCTAAAAGGGAAGACTGACCAGACCAAGAGTTGGCCGGGATACACTGCTAACTAGAAATGTAAAATTGTATAAATACTTTGCAAAATGGTTCAGCATTTCTAGGTATTGCCTAAGAGAAATAAAAACACATTCTGAAATATTAGAAAATTGAATAATATATTCCTAAGTAACCCATGGATGAAAGAAGAAATCAAAAGGGAAATTCCGAAATGAATGAAGATGAAGGCACATTAAGACACAGCTAAAGCAGTATAAAGAAGAGATACAGGGCTTAACACCGACACGGGAAAATGAGAAGCTTTGCATCAATGGCTTCAGTTCCTACTTAAAAAAGAAAAAAAAAGGAAATGAAGAGCAAAAAAAAAGCAAAGCAGAAGAAAAAAGGAAACAATAAAGATCAGTTAAAAAACAATGGTTGAGAATAGAAAAACAATAGGGAAAAATCAAAGAAAACAGAAGCTTGCTCTCTGACAAGATCAATATATTTACACATGTAAACCTGATTAAGAAAAAACAGAGTAGACACAATTTACCAATATCAGCAACATGAGAAGGGACACAACAGATTCTACAGATATTAAGGAGTATAATAGCTGAATATTATTAACTTTATACCCATAAATTTATGAACTTAGGTGAAATAGATGAATTTCTTGAAGGACAAAAAAAAAACTACTGAATCTCAGGCAACAACAACAACAAAAAACACCTGAGTAGTCACTTCTCTATTTAAGAAAATGAATTTGTGCTTCGCTGGTGGCTCAGAGGGTAAAGAATCTGCCTTCAATGTGGGAGACCTGGGTTCAGTCCCTGGGTTGGGAAAATCCCCTCGAGGAGGGCTTGGAAACCCACTCTAGTATTCTTCCCTGGAGAATCCCCATGGACAGACAAGTTACTAGAGTAGACAAAAACTACAGAATCTCAGGCAACAACAACAAAAAGAAGCAAGCCTGAGCAGCCACTTCTTTATTTAAGGAAATATAATTTGTAGTAAAAACACGCAAAGAAAGCTCCAGGTGAGTTCAAATAGTCAAGGAAGAAATAATATCAACTCTACACAAATTCTTGAGAAAACTGAAGATATGAAAATACTGCAAAACATTTTGTTACTGTTACCCTGATTAAAAAGGACAAAAATGGTATAAGAAGACCAATTAAAGTAACTCACAGCATTAACAGACTGAAAAAAGACAAAGCACATGAGGGTACTACAGTTTTAAAATAAAAGCCTGTGACAAAATCCAACATCCATTCCTCAAAATACAACCGTCCGTAAGAGCAAATTAGGAATACTATAAACATTTCTCAACCTGATAAAGAAAACCTATGAAAACCTGCAGCCAACATCACGCGCTGTGCTTAGCTGCTCCATAGTGCCCAACTCTGCGACCCTGTGGACTGTAGCCCTCCAGGGTCCTCTGTCCGTGGAATTCTCCAGGCAAGAATACTGGAGTGGGTTGCCATTTCTCCAGATCTTCCCAACCCAGGGATCGAACCCAGGTCTCCCGCACACAGGCAGATTCTTTACCATCTGAGACACGAAGGAAGCAGCTAACATCATACTTAATCATAAAAGACTGAGCACTACCCTTCTAAGCTCAAGGCCTGGATGTTCCGTCTCACCATTGCTATCCAACACTGTATTGAGGTCATACACAATGCTATATGGCAAGATAAATAGGAAAAAGTAAAGCTGCTTTATTCCCCACTGACAAGATTATGTCCATAGAAAGTTCTGTAGATCCATATATTCTATAGGGTCATCAGGGAAATGCAAATTAAAACCACAATGAGATGCTGCTACAAACAGAATGGCCGAAATTAAAAAAGACTAATCATATTAAATATTTACAATGATATGGAATAACTAGAATCTTATGCACTCTTGTTGGGAATATAAAATAGTAACTTTTGGGAAAAAAGTCTGTCAATTTCCTAAATTTACACATACAGCTACTCCATGATTCAGCTAATATACTCCTAGAAATGAAAGTATAAGTATCTTCTATGATTTGTCCACAAATTTTCACAGTAGTTTGATCTATAACACTATAGAAGCTAAAAACTGGATAAAAACACATGTCAATTAACAGGAGAATGTAGTTAACTCACACAATAGAATACTCTCAGCTACAAAACTGAATGACCAACAACATGAGTGATCTCAAAATAACTACTTAATAAACAAGCCAGACTAAAAGATATATACTGTATAATTCCACTCATACACAATTCATGAAAATGAGAACCAATCTACAGGGACACAAAGCTAGCAGATCAGCAGTTGCCTGGAGATGAATGAACCAAGAGGCAGGTGGAAGGCAGCAGGTGCAAAGAGGCAGAAGGATATTTGGGGAGTGATGTATCTATTCACCACCTTCCCTGGGGTGATGCTTTCCTGAAAATACACATACGGTAAAACTTAAAATATATATATATATTTGTGTGCACGTGTATATGGCTACAGCGGGTCCTAGTTGTGCTGCTCAGTACCTTTTAGCTGGAGCACGTAGGATCTAGTTCCCCAGCCAGCACTGGAACCCAGGCCCCCTGCACTGGAGCCTGGATTCACCAGCGAAGTCCCTTGTTATGTGGATATAAATGAGAGTGTAGATCTGGGATGATGCGAAAGAAAAATAAAACAAGAAGAATACCTGACATGAACCAAAGGCAGTTCTGCACCCTGAGTAAATAAGTATGACTAATTCAATTCTTTCCTGATGTAAAAACAAACAAAACCACTGTGTGATCTCTCAGTAGTTTAATATTAAAAACAAAATAAGCACGCAAATCTAAGCAGACCTGGCATATTTTAATATGGAAAAACTGTATCTTTATATAGATGAGGATAAACAACTAACATTATTTTAAAAGTAAATGACTGATTTCAGAAGTAAATGTTGTGTTCAACAACTAATTAGTAACAGCTAAATGATGGCTTAGCCTTCATGCCATAGCCACTGAAAAAGATTGGGCTCTCGATTTAATCTCCTTGGATGTAAAGAGATCCAGACAAACAAGATTTTCCTCTCCAACTCTCTATTTGGCTGGTTAACACAAGCCTTTGATTCCAGGATTTAGGGTCACCAAATACTCTCTTAATAAGAGCTTGAGGCTATTGACGCTCTCCGCTTCCCCTGCACCTCTCTGCTAGTCCAGGGTGAGATTGCAAACTCGCTGTGCCAGTTTCCAACTCATCTCAGGGGAAACTGCCTCAGGTTACTATAAGATGGCAATGGATCCCTGGTGACCTCTTCACAAGGGATCAGGGACCCTGCTCCACTTCTCTCTCCTATGTTCCACGGTTAAGCAAGACCTCCAGCTGGATTTCAAGTCCCACTCGGTAACCTCTGTGGGGCCCTGGTAACACCCATGGACCAGGCCAACAACACTGCTCTGCAGTTGCCCTGTGGGGTCAGCCTAAGGAGCCAACCAGCCTGCAGTGTCGTTCTGAGTTTTCTGAATTTTGTATTCACTCTAAACAACTATTCATATAAACGCTAGCACTACTTTTAAAGGATATTAGCTTATTTTGAAGAAATCAATCTAGATATTATTGGTATTCTTTTATTTTAAAAGATAATTATTTTGAAAGGTATTCTATATACTTCAGCTCTTTCAAAGTTACTTGCTGACATTTTAAAATATTTTTAGGGAAAGAGTCATATTTGAAAAGAATAAGCCAAGCAAACAGTACGTATTTTAAGTTGGTTGAAAACCTTATTCTCAAAGACACTAAATCTATGTATATCTTTTCAAACATCCTCAATGATAAAAATAAGGCACATACATAAACCAGTGATATCTACTTGTGACTGTACAAGATAATCGGTGTCTGGAGCTCAGGGAGGCTTTCCCAGGTGGCACTTGTGTTAAAAAAAAAAAAGAAAAACCTACAAATACCAGAGACATAAGAGACACAGGTTCATTCCCTGGGTTGGGAAGATCCCCTGAAGGAGGGCATGACAACCCACTCCATTATTCTTGCCTAGAAAATTTCACAAACAGAGGAGATTGGCAGATTGCAGTCCACAGGGTCACAAAGATTCAGACACTACTGAAGCGACTTAGAATGCACACATGGAACTCAGTGAGATATAAACCATCAAATCAGAGACCTCTGATGGTAGGAAATCAAATATCCTTTATTACAGGATGAACAATTTGTAAAGTTGAAAGCATAGTAGCACATTTGAATCTTTTGAATGAGGATTAATAGGGAGTAGGCAGGACTCATCTCACACGCTAGTAAAGTAATGCTCAAAATTCTCCAAGCCAGACCTCAGCAATAAGTGAACCGTGAACTTCCAGATGTTCAAGTTGGTTTTAGAAAAAGCAGAGGAACCAGAGATCAAATTGCCAACATCCGCTGGATCATTGAAAAACAAGAGAGTTCCAGAAAAACATCTAGTTCTGCTTTATTGACTATGCCAAAGCCTTTGACTGTGTGGATCACAATAAACTGTGGAAAATTCTGAAAGAGATAGGAATACCAGACCACCTGACCTGCCTCTTGAGAAACCTATATGCAGGTCAGGAAGCAACAGTTAGAACTGGACATGGAACAACAGACTGGTTCCAAATAGGAAAAGGAGTACGTCAAGGCTGTATATTGTCACCCTGCTTATTTAACTTCTATGCAGAGTACATCATGAGAAATGCTGGGCTGGAAGAAGCACAAGCTGGAATCAAGATTGCTGGGAGAAATATCAATAACCTCAGATATGCAGATGACACCACCCTTATAGCAGAATGTGAAGAGGAACTAAAAAGCCAAATTAGGGTAAAATTTACAGTTATTATAGAAAATGACTGAAATACATGAATCATCATGTAGAATGAATTAAAAAACAATATTCTAATGTTCCCAGGGATTACAAGTCAGATAAAATTAAGTTGTGCAGTGTTTTTATGTAATGTTTTGTATGATACATTTACCTAAAGGCTTATCCAAAAGCAATATGTTTCTGCTTTTATCAATTGCCTGAGGATGGAAAAATATCAATGATTTTAGAAGTTTTAAACCTCTTTAATATTTGCATGATATTAGATGAGCTATAATCACATATAAAGCTACCTCCTAGAAAGCTTTTGAGAATTGTTTTTGCCTGCGGTCTCTGGCACTAAAACTTCAAGAGATTAGCAATATCTTCCTTTTGAGCTCTCTTTTGCGTACAGAAATCAAACAAGATTTGTTAAACATTGAGGCAGAAAAGGAGCTGTTATAAATCAGTGGTATTGCCCTTAATTGCTCATGTTTCTTATCATAGAGTAAAAACCAACCTCAGAAATGAAAAGGCTACGTGGGCAGATGTTTGTCCCAACACTAATTCACCGAACTTGAGGATGAAGTCACATCAGTGGAGACGAAAGCAACTTTGTATGAATGCCCAATGACTGAATTACCTAAGTTGCTTTGGCTTCATGAGGACAGGGGCTGGCTGAGAATATAATCCCAGCCAAAAGAGGAGAGGAGTGGTTACAAAGAAACTGACAACACAGTTTCCTGATTTTCAGAATAATATTACATGAAAATTCTATTCTGACTTCATCCCATTGTCACACATTTTCTTCATGCTTTCCTCTTAGGTATAGCATTATTTCTCTGCCATAAATAACCTTTGCCTAGTTAGAGTATTCTACTGTTTTATGATCTAACAAGCCACAGGTCTTAAATTATAGTCATCTACCATGAAACACTGCCCTTCTATTTTAACCTTTATATGCTTTTTTTCCTCCTTCTTTTCCCTCTGAACGTGGAAAATTAGGGCCATTTATATGCTGAATATTGATCAGAAGAGAAAAATATATGAGGTGTGAGTTATACTCTAAGTAGTGATTTTCTATTCACTCAGTATTACTTATTACATCAATCACTTAATCCTACAGTACAAGTTCTTTTTTTCTTCATGAGGAAAGTTTTTTTTAAGGGATGAATAATTTAATTTTCTTCAGACTGCACAAAATTCCAGGAAAGAAGACTTACTGTAAATCTGTTGCTTTAAAGTTTTAGAGCTTCAATAATGGTTTCCTTGATGGGTTTAGACTTTAGTAAATTCTAAGACAGTACAATGGGAATGGAAACATTTTTTTAAAGATGAAACAGTTAAGAATTTTGGAATATTTTATGTTAAATATAAGGCTTGATCCCTAAGGACATATCTCCTTTCTGAGGCTCAAGACAGCACCAAAAAGTGGAGCGGAATTCTATCGAGGAGGATTACTAGATCGCGACATAGAGTTTCTAAATGGGGTGGAGATGCTTGTGGGTCCTTTGAGTTGCTACAGTCACTGAGAATGCTCATTGCCATTTTAGTGGGGAAGGCCCGGATGGTAAACACGCTGAAATGCCCTGAATGAGCCCATGAGTCTTTCAAACAGCCCCCCTAGATCACATGAGATGGACTGTTGGCTTTATGTACATAGTCCCCTCTGGCTTTCCTTCAAAGTAGTGCCAAATATTAACTGAACAACTACTTTGCATTAGGTCTAGAGAGGCATGGGTGAATAAAAACAACTCCCCCCTGAATTACCTCTCCATCTAGAGGAGAAAAGAGAAGGAGGAATAAAGGGCCTTAATAGCTCGGATTTCACATAAAAATCCAACTTGAAAAACTGAAAGATTCTGGCAGTTTGGGGATTGCATATGTGTTGGGCAAAAGTCAGCTAGAGACAAGTAGGAACCACCCCTTCAAGGTGGTTTAATTGTTATGCAAACAAAGACAACTTTTATTGGTACAAAATGCTACAGGTTGAATATGCAAAGTAGGCATCTGACTGGGCTGCTCCATAAGTTTACCTTCCTGAGCCCTGTGGTCATTCAAGTCATATCTCCTGTCCTATACTACTGCCTCAGTTTTTCCACTCTTTAGGACTCTTAACAAATTATCTTCTAGGGTTTCTGTTTCCTTAAGGTTCTTGATTGTAGTGTAAACCCAGGCCACCACTAGCCCATATGGCTGTTTGTGAAAATTCGAATATCCATCTGTTGGAAAAATGTGAAACTAATGTTATTAGATCAAGATATATGTCTACTTTTTCCAAAACAAAATCTCCATAATAAACACACAGATCTGTGAAGTCCACTGCGAACGCTGTCCCTTCGCAAGTCACACTGCTGGGCAGGCTCCAGGCTGCGCGACTCCCACCACAGCCCGGCCATGCACCTCCGTGCCCCCTCCTGCAGCTTATCCAACACCTCACCCACCAACGATCCTTCCGCTGTCAACACGAAGCTTCATGAAGGCTGTTGCACCCATGAGATCATTTTTTTTCCTTCTATTATCCCTCTGAGATTTTTTCCCGCTATGATTAGATCTGTAAATATTCTACCTTCTGTAAGGCCCCGTGCATGGGTATCTGAAAAGTCAGTAGCAGAAAGTTGGCTAACCTCCCAATTGGTTATCTTGAGATCAAATTAAGATCAAATTCCACAGTTTAAAGCAATAGTGAGCCAACAAAAACCTATTGTACAGCACATGGAACTCTGCTCAATGTTAAGTGCCCGCCTGGATGGGAAGGGGTTTGCGGAGAAAGGACACATGTATTTGTCTGGCTAAATCCCTTAACTGTTCACCTGAAACTATCACAACATGTTTAATTGGCTATACCCCAATAAAAAAATGCTTTTGGTGTTAAAAAATAAAAATT
Source organism: Bos mutus (assembly GCF_027580195.1). Lineage (NCBI taxonomy): Eukaryota > Metazoa > Chordata > Mammalia > Artiodactyla > Bovidae > Bos > Bos mutus. Next base: position 97,592,191 of record NC_091625.1, read on the forward strand.
GTATTAAAAAATAGTGAGTCCTGTTGCTACAGTTTTTCCTTTTTATTTAGTTTAAAGTGGACAAAGAGACTGGCGAGATCCTGAAATAAAAGAAGATGGGTCAGTTACTTGTTATCCCTAAATCTTTCCTTTCTCTACTACTCTCTTCTTACAAGAAAATACAGCAAATAAAATGCCATATTAAAAATACTTTCACAGTAAAGCAGACTAGATAAAAGGATCATCATATAGTCCAGTTGTTTTTAAACTTCTTCTATTTCATATTCAGTTCACCCATTTCATTTAGTTTATGTTTTCCAATTTCTTCAGCTTTTGTATACTTGTATAAGAATAGTATGTATAATATACATATTTTTAGAAAATTTATGAATTTTTGCCTAACTAAAAAATTTATGACATTTTCACTCTATTTGTTTGACTTAGTATGAATAGACTGCTAGATTTCTAATTTAAAAAATAGATATTCAACAAGAAACAAAGGTTTACAGTATAACACAGGCATCAAGTCAGTCTCATATAATAACCTACACTGGAAAATAATAAAAAAATAATATGTGCATATGGATAACAGAATCATTGTGCTGAGCACCTGAAACATTATAAGTCAACTACAATTCAATATATATATTTAGAAAAAACACTTGCAAGGAAAAAATACCTTCAATAAGCTACACTAACTATTTCGTGATGGTGATAGAGGACCGCTCTTGTTCTTCTGGTGAGAGTAAAACATGGCAGCCACACTCAAAGCTCTATATTCCTGTGACTATGTCATCCTCATCACTGCGACAATAAGCTGTGAAGCAGTTGTTCACACCAGATATTCTGGCCCTAATTTCAGTGTTCCTTGCTCCCTACCAGGCCCCCCACCAACAGCAAGAGCTGAGAGTTGGAGGCACAGACGCTAATGCCTAGGAAACGGTGAACGAAATCATAGATACTCAGCTTCTGAGAGCTTGTTTCTCTCTGGGTCAAAAGGAAGAAGGGAGTCACAGAGATACGGGACACAGCCTTGCTGCAGTTCCAGGAAGGTCAGGTAGAGGCCAGCGGTCTTCTCTGTCATCACTTAGCCCTGCAAGTCCCCCTCTGCCAGGACGTGACACAGCTGGCAGACGTCCCCACCCCTGAACAGCGACCTCAGAAGCCCCCTTCCAGACGCATACGAAGCCTCGTGCGAGCACCACACGGTGGACAAGCTTCATGAGTTTGAGTAAACTCCAGGAGTTGGTGATGGACAGGGAGGCCTGGCGTGCTACAGTCCATGGGGTCACAAAAAGTCGGACACGACTGGGCGACTGAACTGAACTGAATACTTAATTTCATGTTTTTGTAAGACAACAGAAAATATACATCAAAACTTTTTTAAAGTATAAAATGTTCATATTGCCCTGTCTCCCACAACTCTTTCTTTTTTTCTTCCTGGAAATATGTCTTCACATCCTCTCACTGCTAGTTTCAGTAAGTTCTGGCTGCAGCGAGGCTTCCTCTCTGGATGCCTTGGGGGAATGTTTGGGTAATGGAGAATACTGTGTCCAAACAGCCTTTACAATTTTAAAAGTTAAAGCCACCCATCTGCTGCTTACGACAGTGCCAACTGCCGATGACTGAACTGATAAAAATTCGTACCACGGTGCTAATTCTCTGCACGAAGGAAGAATAACAAGTATGTGTCAAAAAATCTGGAGATGATTGATGCCTGCCATCTCATCAGGACTGTCTCTCACACTTAATTTCATTTGATGATTTCAGATTACATTCAGAACGGGTGGCAGGTGCTTGAGATGAAGTAGCCCAACACGTGTTTTCAGCAAAGGTAAAACAAGTAAGTCTCTGCCTCAGAATACTTTCCCTGAAGGTCCCTCTGAAGACAGTGTGCCTTCGAAAGACTCGGGGCGTGAGGCCCATTCCAGAGATACTAAACCCCTAACCATGGGTATGGCTCAAGAAAGCAGCCTTTTCAAAGGATGCCAAAGTTTGAGAATCACTGCTCTGACCATTGCTAAGGTAATGAACTGTTTTGATCAGTGATAAAAAAAAATTTATTCATATGTTGTGGTTTAGTCACTAAGTTGTATCTGACTCTGTGACCCCCCTGGACTATAGCCTGCCGGGATCCTCTGTACATGGGATTCTGCAGACAAGAATACTGAAGTGGGTTGTCATTTCCTCCTCCAGGGATTCCTGCCACCCCAGGGACTGAGCCAGCACCTCCTGCATTGGCAAGCATTTCCCACTGCACCACCTGGGAAGCCCTACCCATACCTAGAAAAACATCAACGGATTTTCTGTCCGGTTGAGACTGCTAAAAACTAGGTCAGAAGTTTGTAATTATAAGAGCAAATCTTGGCAACCATGATTATTACCAAAGCAAGAGGTACTTTTTAAACATTGCCCTTGTAAATCTTATGAGCACAAATATTTATTGAGTAAACTCTTATCTCTGAAAAGGAACCCCAAATGTTGATATGAAAATAACCTCTTTCAGCCACAAGTCTGTCAACTCAACCTGGCAAACCATTTAGTATGAACGGACTTGATTAGGCAAGGACCTAATATTCAACCAAGTATCTCTACTACGATCATGACTGAACATACCAGTTAGGGAAGCTCACCTGATCTCTCCCCTTCCACCCAAGGCAAGCGTATTAATGTTTGCATAAATATTTAAAATGTCTCATCTTCAACAGAACGAGTAACTAAACGATCTGTCATCTCTTTGACACATTTGGGTGCATTCCGTAGACAAATAAGCTTCCTTATAAAAAGGTGCTATTGACGATGCTACATTAGCACATAATGAACAATCCAGGTTGTGTTCAGACTTAATTGTGAGGATTTGAGAGGAAAAGTGCCCGGCAGCTTCTGAAAACGAGTGCATTTACTGCGGAGCCTCCAGGTCTCACTGGCAGCTGCGGGATCAGCAGGTCTTGATCCATCATCATTACCGCTTGGCCCCACACTGGCTGTTGGGACGCACGGGTCTAAGAACAGCAAACTAATAACTTGGCCTTCAGATAAGAAAAAAGACGTAGGAACTGAAAGGAAATCAGGGAAAAGAACACAATGGATAAAAAAAATAGATTAAAGAGATTTCAGATAAAGGGCATGGGATTATGGAATATTTTAAGGAAATGTGGGTGGATTAACTTTTACTACAAAGTTAACAGACCACGTCTTTTTTTTAACAGAAAATCTTTTAATTTAATGGTGCCTATTAAAACACACACACACACACACACAATTAAGTTCACCCACACACACATGCACAGAAAACCACCAAACTTCTCAGGTCTTTACAGGAGTTTTGATTATAAAAGTATGTCTATGTGTAATTGACTGATGGTTTTGATGCCACCAGCAGTGAAATTTTACAATACACATCAAACCACTTCTAGTAGCAGAATGCTGCTGATAAGTCGCTTCAGTCGTGTCCGACTCTGTGCGACCCCATAGACAGCAGCCCACCAGGCTCCCCGTCCCTGGGATTCTCCAGGCAAGAACACTGCAGTGGGTTGCCATTTCCTTCTCCAATGCATGAAAGTGAAAAGTGAAAGTGAAGCTGCTTAGTCTTGTCCGACTCTTAGCGACCCCATGGACTGCAGCCTACCAGGCTCCTCCGTGCATTGGATTTTCCAGGCAAGAGTCCTGGAGTGGGGTGCCATTGCCTTCTCCAGACTACTTTTGGACCTGGTGATATACACTGAAATGTGAGACTAGGTGAGGTATCTTCTTTTTAAAGGTTCCTTATATTTGAGCAGATAGGCTATAATTTTATGAATATGAACTTAGAAAGTATAATGTGTGAATTATTTTATGCGTTCATTTTCATGGAAGGTGGGTGTATGTGTGTGAGTGTAGATGACAGACATGGTAGGGGTTGAGTATTAATATTGAGAGACACACACAAACTATAGACCACTGACCATTAAGAAGTCTAAATGATCTGCAGAGCGGTGGCAGGAGGAACATTAAGCTTCTGCTATTAAAATCAACACATCCACAACTATTCATTATGAGATGTGTCCTTGGAACACTACTGTCGAGATTGTATCCACAACGACACAAAAAGGAAAGCTGTATCACAGAACTATCAGAGATCCGGCCTTTCGGTCACTCACGTTTCTGGCACCTCTGCAACAGTCATGAATCAGGACTGTGCTGAAGTGGATTTCTGTGCCAGTTCAGCCATCTGCTGTCATCTCACAAATAGAATAACAGTCTAAAAGCAAAGTTTGTTTGGAGGTGCCATTCCATATGCATACAATCCACAAACTGCAGTATGTAACTGTGGTTCAGTATTAGCACCAAGCAGGAGTTGATTTTTTTAGAAGAGCACTTTGCACAGCATTTTCTGGAAATCTCCCAATATCAGATACATGTCACATTTGCGTTGAAACATATGGTCTTCAATGTGCTGTCTCAAATTGTCTACAGAGACTTTGCAATCAGAGGTTCCCTGTTCTACCTCCCTTTTATGAGTCAATTTTCACTTAGTGAATTATCACGCTGGTGATTTGGAGACATTATCTTAATTCCTAATGTAAATTTATTTTCAACAGATGTGGTCCTATGAATACTATAAAAGCAAATGGCATCTTATTAGTTATTAGCTGAAATTATGCCAAGGGGTGCTAGTTTTTAGATGCTGGCGCAAGCGAGCAGGGCCGAGCTCATCATCTGTCACTGTCCTCCACCCTGGGGAACAGAAGGCCGTATTTCAGCAGTTAAGCATCAAGAGGAAAGTGGCCTCTTTGTGACTCCTATCCCACAATGCTCACTCTGGTTTGGGCATTCTTGTTCCTAGGAAAACTAGTTCTGATAGTAAAGCCAAGGAAAGTATCCATGGTGATGCCCAGAGTATTTCGTTTTACCTGTCTACTATGGGTGAAGATTCAGGAAACGAGGACAGTCAGTTCATACACAAGTAGGAAAAAAAAGTGAGTTTGGTTTGGTTTTGGTTTGAGCAGTTACTTAAACATAATAGAGATTGGGGGAATGGATTGCACTGGGTATTAAAATGAACCCACGGTAATCTGTCCTTGGGTAGATCGTTCTGCTAAAATTTTAAACAGAAACACAAAATAAGCAGTGAAAAGTAAATGGTTTTCCTAGAATAAAACAAGTTACATTGAGAACCAAGGGAACTGTTCAGAAACGCTATTCATTTGTGGCGCTTCTATCCCTGTGTTGAACGAAATGGTCCCCAGACTCCAGAGCCGTGCATTCCAGACTTGAGGAGCAAAGCCCAAGCCCATCAAGACTCAGAAAACAACAAAACATCCCTCACCCTTCGGTTCCTTCTTTTCCCTGTCCACTACCTAGAATATAGATAAATCATCACCCTTTTTTTTCCCCCTTGTAGTAAACCTAGCCATTTCCAGAATCACAGCAGATGTTGGCTACACATAGAAAGCTGCCTCTGTGGAAGCTTGAACTTTGGTGGCTTACTCAAAGCAAAGAAATTAAGAAAACCACAATGCACTCTGAAGTGGGAGGAAACAAACTGATTACAGCAATAGGCATGCATCCTTTCCAAGTAATGAGATAATGAGTCAACTTACTGATTGCATATTGTGCTTACTGAATGCATTCTGAGATGGTTAACAAGAGGACTGATTGCTGAGATTCAAAGTGGATCTCTCCACATACTGAGGTTTTATTTAATCTGTAGCAATAAAGTTTTGTCATTTCATTCATGAAGGCATTATAAATCTTCTGTTGGATGATTCCAAGGTTCCACCTGTCCTGACATATGCAATTATACATAGAAATGTAGTAAAATCACATTTTCAATCTGTTGCAATTGATTTCTGTACGTTGAACTTTTATCCAGCAAAGAAATTCTCCTATGAACTTTTCTCTTATGAACAAATTCTCTTATAAACTTAGGAATTCTCTATTCTCTTATGAACTTGTAGGACATATCTTTATATTCTTTTAGGCGTTTTGCATAGACAGTCACATCAACTATGACTAGAAATTGTTTTCTTTCTTTGTATCCAAATGTAATAGTTTTTTGTTCTATTTTTACAGCCCTATTATACTTTATTACACTGCTTATACTTATCTAGTTGTCATTTTTTCTCAGTCTTAAAGGGAAACTATTTTGCCATATTTGCTACAATTTTTTAACATAGATCCTTTTTAAGAGATTAAGGAAATTCCCATGTATTACTAGTTGAATAAGTTCATAAGCATAAATTCATGTTTAATCTTATTAAATAATGTTATATCATCTATTTAGATGATATAATTGTATTTTCTATTAATACAGTGAGTTATATTATTGTTAATACAACAAGTATATCCAATACTAACTTTACTGGGTCATGATATATAACCCCTTATATTTATTCCTAAATTTGGTTTCTGAGAATTTTATTTAAGATTTTTATATCTATGGTTGTAAATAAAACTGCCCAGTAATTTGGTTTCCTTTACTAACTTTATTCATTTTAACAATTAAGGTAATCAAATGCTGGTTGGAGTGGGATATTTCTTTTCTGATACCAAGGAAAAAATGTATTCTTTTCAGAAAATATTTGGTTAGGAATTAGTTCCCTGACCCTTAAGAAAAATTCACCAAGGCCAATAAAACTATCTAGGCTGGATATTTCTTAATGAGAATATTTCTAAATAAATTTAATTTATTTCGTGAGTATTTATTAAATCAGTTTTGATATTTTTCTTAAAAGGATGCATTTTTATGTTTTCAGATTTACTGCGTGCAATTGGTTATAAATTCTTTAATATAATTGATTTCAGAATTATCTTAGATATACCTACTCTTTTATTTTTTAGTATTGTTTACTATGCCTTTATGATTCTTTTCTAAATCAATCGTCTGAGATTTTTATCCACTTTCTTTGTTTTTATTTTATCTTTATATTCTTATTCTATCTTTATGATTTTATCTTTAATTATAAAGATAATTTATAATTAAATCTTTATAATAAAAGATAATTATAAAGATATCTTTATAATTAAAGATAAAATCTCTAATTTTATCTTTATTCAATTATTGATGTATTTTCTTTGACTTTATCCTGTTTTCTTTTTTTCTGATGACTTATATTGAATTGTTATCTCACTAATTTTCAGCTTCTGTTCTTTTTCTAATGAAATAAAAACAAAATAAGCAAATAATTTTTCTTTGAAGAGCCACTATAGGCACATACCTGGAACAAGTCTTAATGTATAGGATTTTTTTCTATAACTGTTCTATTCTTAACCTTCTGATTTTCTTTGTGATTTCGTCTTTAAGAAAGAAAAAAATTGCCAACATCTCAGAATCATTGTTTGACTTGTGTGGTGCTGGTTTAGTCACTAAATCATGTGCGACTCTTGCAATCCCATGGACTATAACTTGCCAGGCTCCTCTGTCCATGAGATTCTCCAGGCAAGAATACTGGAGTGGGTTGCCATTTCCTTCTCCAGGTGATCTTCCTGACGCAGGAATTGAACCCAAGTCTCCTGCATTGCAGGAGGATTCTTTATCAACTGAGCTACAAGGGAAGCCTGATCTAGTTAACTATTTAGAAGTATATTTGTTAATTTCTAAGCATGGATTGACTAGTCACTGTATCATCAATACAGTGTTGTTTACTGTAGAAATCTGTATTTCCAAATTAACTGCATTGTGGTCAGAGAATTCTGTATATAGGAAACTAACTCTTGATTTTGTTTAATCTACTTTTATGACTCAAATGTAATGAACTGTCATAAACATATTTTTAAATGTACTATTTGGTTCTTGATTCTATGTTTCAAAATGACATTTGTTAATTTTAGTACTTAATTTTTATCTTTGGTTCCCTCTCTTTTTATTGGGAGAAACAGGTTACACAACCTTCTTTTAACTAGAGGTCTCTTCATTGGAGAGTCCATGGATAGAGAAACCTGGAAGTCTACAGTCCATGCAGTCCGAAAGAGTCAGACAAGACTGAGTGATTAACTTTAGCCCATTAACAGTTTTGGTAATGATTTGACTTGAAACAATGGCTCCCAAAATACTGGGTATCAAGCATTGAAAAAACAGTGACCCTTAAGAAATGGAAACAAATGAGGTGAGCCTTACACTTACTCCAACTTACTGTCTTTAGGGAGATTCCAGGCTGGGGTACAGAGAGGGAAATCCAGGCAAGATGGAACTGAGAATTGAGAACTGAGGAAGGAGAGAGAAAATTCACAAAGGAAAATTCTAGAGCGATGCTCAGAGACAGCACAACAGAGGTCTGCAGCGGCCCCTTCCTATCCAGCTACACTCGTGAGGGGAAACTGTCCAAGGGACTGAAGCACCGCTTGGAGGAACTAGAGAACACAGTGACCAGGGCCCACACGGGGCCAGGAGTAGCTCCTCCTCCCACCAGTCAGATGGAGAATGTCCTGCCTCACACACAGCTTGCTGGGAAGGGTACACAGAACGGCAGTGCTTCAGTATTACAAATAATGAGACCTAGAAAGAGCAAGAGAAGGCTCTACACAAGGACATCAACAGATGGTCAATACTGAAATCAGACTGATTACATTTTTTGCAGCCAAGCTGGAAAAACTCTGTACAGTCAGCAAAAACAAGACAAGGAGCTGACTGTGACTCAGATCATGAACTCCTTATTGCAAAATTCAGACTTAAATTGAAGAATGTACGGAAAACAACTAGACCATTCAAGTATGATGTAAATCAAAGCCCTAATGATTATACAGTGGAAGTAACAAAGAGGTGGCAAGAATACACAGAAAAAGTATACAAAAAAGATCTTAATGACCCAGATAACCACAATGGTGTGATCACCTAAACAAGATATCCTGGAATGTGAAGTCAAGTGGGCCTTAGGAAGCATCACTACAAAAAAAGCTAGTGGAGGGAATGGAATTCCAGTTGAGCTCTTTCAAATTCTAAAAGATGATGCTGTGAAAGTGCTGCACTCAATATGTTCAGCAAATTTGGAAAACTCAGCAGTGGCCACAGAACTGGAAAAGGTCAGTTTTCATTACAATGCCTAAGAAAGGCAATGCCAAAGAATGTTCAAACTACTGCACAATTGCACTCATCTGACAGGCTAGCAAAGTAATGCTCAAAATTCTCCAAGCAAGGCTTCAACAGTATGTGAATATTCACTGGAAGGATTGAAGCTGAAACTCCAATACTTTGTCCACCTGAAGCAAAGAACTGACTCATTGGAAAAGACCCTGATGCTGGGAAAGATTGAAGACAGGAGGAGAAGGCATGACAGAGGATGAGATGGTTGGATGGCATCATTGACTCCATGGACATGAGTCTGAGTAACCTCTGAGAGTTGGTGATGAACAAGGAAGCCTGGTGTTCTACAGTCCATGGGGTCGCAGAGTGGGATACCACTAAGCAACTGAACTGAACTGAGACTGAGCATCGTTCCAGTCCTGTCCAACAAATGAACAGGGAGTCGCAAGGATCAAACTATTTCCAAGTATAGTGTAGCTGTGTCCAAAATCAAAACTCAATAGAAAAAAAGATCCAACACTTAACATACTATAAACCACAATGCTGTTGAGTGGCTACGTCATGTCCAACTGTTTGCAGCCTCATGGACTGTATCGGCCAGGTTCCTCTGTTCATGGGATTTCCCAGGCAAGAACACTGGAGTGGGCTGCCATTTCCTTTTCCAGGGGATCTTCCAAACCCAGGGTCAAATACATGTCTCCTGCTTAGAAAGGTGATTCTTTACCACTGAGTCACTTGGGGAGTCCATAAATCACAATTTCTGACAGCTAATAAAAAATTAGCTCCTAATCAAAAAAGCAGATAAATAAGACCCTAATGAGGAGAAAAATCAATCAAGAGAAACTGATCCAGAGCCTACAGGGCAAAGACTTTGAAATAGCTAACATAACTTTACTCCATATGCTCAGAATGTTAAGTAGATATATGTGTGTGTGTGTGTGTGTGTGTGTGTGTGTGAGACTCACTCAGTCGTGTCTGACTTTGCAACCCCTTGGATTGTAGCCCGCCAGGCTCCATAGAATTCTCCAGGTAAGAATACTGCAGTGGATAGCCATTCCCTAGCTCCAGGGGATCTTCCTGACACTGGGGATGAAACTCACATCTCCTGCAATGGAAGGCACATTCTTTACCACTGAGCCACCAGGGAAACACATGTTTGCTCAGTTACCTCAGTTGTGTCTGACTCTTTATAACCCTATGGGCTGTAGCCCATCAGGCTCCTCTAGCCATGGGATTATCCACGTGAGCATCCTGGAGTGGGTTGCCATTTCCTTCTCCAGGGGATCTTCCTGACCCAGGGATTGAAACCGCATCTGTTAAGTCTCCTATATTGATGGGCAAGTTCCTTACCAACACTGCCATCTGGGAAGTAGAAACATAGAAGATATAAAAGAAAATCTAACTTTGAGAGTTGAAAATTATAATGTGTGAGGTAAAAAGATAGACACGGGATAAAAGTAAGGGTTGGAGAGACATAATAGAAGAAAAGATTAACAAAGATACAGTGATAGGAACTCTCCAGAATGAAAGCCACAAAGATAAAATTAATTCTTTTTTAAATAATTAAGCCTAAAGCAGAGAAACAGGAAATGGGGAATACACAAAAGAGGAGAAAAACAGAAAATGGTATCTAGATGGAAATTTGTTTCAATAAATTACTTTATCAGGAAAAAATGAACTCAAATAAATGCCATTTTCCATAAGAAAAGGCTACATGAAGAAGAATGAAATTATCAACAGTGAGCAGACTACATGATATATAACAGGGATCAGCCAACGTTTCCAGTAAAGAACAAGAAAATAAATAAATGTTAATTAAAATGTAAACGTCATTCACAGACATGAGGCTTAACAAAAATAGAGTTGGATTTGTCTATCAGCTATAATTTGCTCCACAATAACATAAAAAGCAGAAAAATGAAGAGAAAAATCTGTAACATGGAACGCTGATTCTTAAAGATCAATAAAGTAGATAAACCTTTAGCCAGAGAGAGAAGACATAAATTACAATATCAACAATGACAGAAGTAGCATCACTATAGTCATACAGATATTAAAAAGATTAAAAAAGGAATATTATGAACAATCTTATGCCAGTAAATATGATAACTCAGATGAAATGGCAAATTCCTTGAAAGACACAGTCTACTAAAGCTTAGTCAAGAATAAAGAGATAACCTGAACAGACCTATTATATTTCATTGGAGAAAATGAGTTTGCAGTTAAAAAGTTTCTAGCAAATTCTATCAAACATTTAGAAAAAATAATATGGATTCTATACAAATTTTCTCAGGAAGGTGAAAAGTAGTAATGTCTCCCCAACTATCTCAATGAAATCAGGATAGCAGTAGCACCAAAGCCAGATAAAGACATTGAAAGAATTCTGCAGACTAGTAATAATATTTCTCATAACCACACATATAAACCACCCCTCAAAAAACCCAAAAAGATAATATATTATAATCAAGTAGAGTTTATCACAGCAATGCTAGGTTGATTGTACACTTAAAAAATCCTTTACTGTATCACTTTCTTTTGTATATTAACAAAAGAAAAAATAAACAAACTGTAGTTTATATTAATTGGCACAAAAAGGAATTTGAAAAATAGGTAACATCCACTTCTGATACAAACTGTCAGCAAGTTAGGAATGGAAGTGAACTTCCTCAGGCTGATAAAGGGCATGTGAAACAGCCTACAACTGACACCATACTTAGTGGTGAAAGATTGAAGGCTTTGATCCTAAAAACAGAAGTACGTGTGCAAATGCTTGCTCTTGCCACTTTTATTGTACTGAATGTTTTAGCTGATGCAGTAAATCATAATAAAGAAATGAAAGAAATCCAGCTTGGGAAGAAAGAAGAGTACCTATCATTATTCAAAGACAGCACGATCATCTCTGTAAAAAATCCTATGGAATCTAAAAAAATAGAATAAAACTACTAGAAGCAATAAATCCGTTTGGCCAAGTTGGAAGATACAAGCTCCATGTACAAAATTACTTCTTTCTATAAACTGTGAAAAAGTAGTTCGAAATTAAATTTTTTAAAGACAATTTTAGCCAGCAAATTTTTTTCTCCTCTGTATATATAAAAAAAAAAAAAAATATATATATATATATATATTTGTGTTTATTCTCTTTAAATATATTTCACAGCTTAACACAGTGGGAAATCCCTCCTCTGTTAGAAATTACATACAGGTCTGCTAGGCAAATAAATTTGCATTGTGTTTCAAACTGTATATATTATTTTTCCAGTTTTACTGATACATAATAGACAAATAAAGTTGTATATATTTAAGGTAAACAAACAAACATATAAAACTATTGGTGATGGCCTAACAGCCTGTCATCTTCTTACAACCCGGGCAACTGGTAAATACGATAGTTTAAGAACAGTTCTATACAGGGACACAGTTGGGACTGTTCCTCGTCCACTCCCACCTCACACACCTGTGCCAATTTTTGTAACACTGGCATCCTCTACCATTGTAATTTTCCTTTAAAAATTTTTGCTAAACACTGAAAATCATCACAGTGACCAATAAGCCAAGCACATGAGATCAAATAATTGTATTTCTCGTAAATGAAATATTATTACCCTTTGGCTTTATGGTAAAAAAAATAATTTTAAAAAAATACCATTTATGAAAAATACTAAAATAGGAATACACTGATAAAAGATGTGAAAAATCAATTCACTGAAACCAAATAACATTGGTGAGAGAAAATAAAGTTGACTAAAACAAATAGAGAGGGATATTTAGTTTATGGGTTAGAAGATGCAGTACTGTTAATTCAATTCTCTCAAAGTAGGTCTATAAATTCACTGCAATTCAAATCCCAGCAAGACTGATTGATTAGCTGGTTAATTTTTTTCCTTTTAGAAACTGACAAAGTGATTCTGTAATTCATATGGCAATACAAATGACCTGGAATATTGGCTCAGACAGTAAAGAATCTGTCTGCAATGCAGAAGACCCAGGATTGATTCCTGGGTTGAAATGATCCCCCTGGAGAAGAAAATAGCAACCCACTCCAGTATTCTTGCCTGGAAAGCCCCATGGACAGAGGAGACTGAAGGGCTACAGTCCATGGGGTCGCAGAGAGTCAGCCATGACTTAGCAACTGAACAATACAAGTACACAAGAATACTTTCAAGATCATTATCTTGTTAGAAAAATGCAACTTAGAATCACAATAAGATATCACTACACATTCACTGGAAAAGACCTTGATATTAAGAAAGACTGAGGGCAAGAGGAGAAGGCAGGAACAGAGATGAAATGGTTGGACAGCATCACTGACTAGGTGGTCATAAGTTTGAGTAAACTCAGGGAAATAATGAAGATCACAGAAGCCAGGTGTGTTGCAGTCCTTGGGTCACCAACAGCACAATTTATTAAGGGGCTTCCCAGGGGGCACTCATGGTAAAGAACCCACATGCCAATGTAGGAGATGAAAGAGATGAGGGGTCCATCCCTGGATCAGGAAGATCCCCTGGAGGATGAAATGGCAACGCACCCCAGTATTCTTGCCTGGAGAATCCCATGGACAGAGGGGCCTGGTGGGCTATAGTCCATGGGGTTGCCAAGAGTCAGATACGACTGAAGTGACTTAGTATGCACATACACACTTAGTAGAATGGCTAAAATTAAATCAACGCTTGGTAGACCAAACCAAGTGTTGGTAAGATTCTAAAACTATCGGAATTCTTCTATATCTCTAATGCAAATGAAAAAATGGTACAGTTACCATGGAGAGTTGTCTGGAAGCTCCTTAATAATTTAAATATGTACTTAATTGTATGATCAGGCCACTTCACACCTAGTCATTTACTCAAGAGAAAGAAAAACACACGACTACACCAAGAGTTTGTATTCATATATGAATGTCCTGCACAGCTTTATAATAGCCAAGACCTGTAAACAACTGAAAGATTTATCAACAGGAAAGTGGATAAACCAAGTTCAGTATATACCTGCAATGCAATATCAGCCACAAAATGAGGGAACTAGTAACACACACACTATAACATGAATGACTCTCAAACTCATTACACTGTATGGAAGAATTAGGTCGAAATGTATATGCTGTGTGGCTCCATGTACATAACATTCCAGAAAATTTTGGACAGAAAGCAAGGCAATGTTAGGGGCAGCATGGGGTCATGGGAGAGCTGAAACAGAGGGATTATGAAGGAGCTGAAGAAATTTTTTTGAGGTGATGGCTATGTTATCTTGAAAGTGGTGATTTTATATGTATATAAATTATACCAAAACAGAGCTTTTAAAAATCTTTTCTATGGGATTTTCCTCTTCTCTTCCTTTTCCTCCTCTTCCTCCTGTATTATCCCCTAGTCATGCTCATTGCCAGGTAGTGAAATCCATTAGAGCTAAATTAAGCAATTTTATAAATTAAAAAGGACCAAGGGAGATAACGTATTTGAAAATCAGGACTGTTTTCCTACCACCTTGGAGCTATTCAACACTCAGTGACAAAGCTAGATCCCAAAAAAGGTGTCGAGGCTCCTCCTGCAGAAACGGGAATGCTACCTGCGGCAGCACACCCTGCTGGGCCAGACACATACAAACGGGGCTGGAGGCTCAGTAATCATTATGGAGTGATTCAAAAGAATCTGAGACTCGGATTCAAACAGCAACAGCTGAAATTATACGGGTGGAGATATCTGGAAAACTCATGCAGGTGGCACTGAGAACCAGAGCTCCTCTTTATGAGCAAGCTTTCCGCAGACCAAGAAGTAGAAAAGGCAGATTACAGGAAGCAGCCACAGCCCTTTTACTTAAACCTACCACGGGAAGGACTGCTCTCCAAGCTTCCTTGCCCCGTGGATGTTCTGTAGACTGATGAAAAGCCAATGAGCTCAGGGTCTCTGCGTCTGAATTGCTGTTTCGGGAAAAACTGTGCATGTAGTAAAAAATTCCTGTTAGGTCAGTGTGAGTATGAATTCTGGTAACATCTTGATTCATGAAAAACTCTTATGTTAGGGAAGATAAAGACTTCCAGTCACATGTGGGAAGTAACATTGTCAAAATGAAGGACATGGATAAAAAGATATTGGTGAAAGTAGGTTAAAGCAGAATAGTCACATTACTGTAAAAATCATTTTCCTCTCATGAATGTCTAATTGTTTTATTTTCCATTGCTGTTCTAAAATTAGTACTTGCTTAGTAACAGAAACATCAAGAAGGACACAGGGGGTATTATAATTCTAGCAATTAAATGCTGGCCTCCTCATTTTCAAGGTTTGATTTCAGGTCTTGCAAATGTATGTATTTTTTCCCCAAATTTAAATTGCACCATAATAGCATAATTTAAAATTTAAGTAGATAAGATAAATAGATGGGGACTGAACACAGCATGCTTAATTTAAAACTAAAGTGTTTTTTTTTTCTCCCTATGAATGAGCAAAATGAAACTTGCTCCATAATTTAGAATACTGTCTTTATTTTTATTATTTTTAGTTTCACGTTGGGTAAGCAGTTTTTCATATACTAACGTCCACTGTAAACATTCTCAAAACCCTTTATTTAGCGGTGGTGCTAGAACAACACTATCATATCATCAATCCAATAGTTCAGAATATTTTCCAAAATGTTTACTTGTCACTTGTCATACTATAAGCCATCAGCATGATTCTTCCTATTCCTATGGAGTCTCAAATACAATCTGATTCAATCAGCTTAGTATTCCAGTATTGAAATGAAACTGCCTAATCGATGGACATGAGTTTCATCGAGCTCTGGGAGTTGGTGATGGACAGGGAGGCTGGGCATGCTACAATCCATGGGGTCACAAAGAGTCGGACAGAACTGAGTGACTGAACCGAGGGAAGTGCTTAAAATTATTTGCAGATTTGAAGTTTTCATGTCTCCTTTCTTCTGAAAAAAAAATTTAATGTTTCAAAAGCATACCTGTCTATGAACTCTCAGAAGTCGTCTTGTTCACATATTTGTGTACATTTTGTCTAAATCATCTGTCCCCATTCTCTACTCCATGGACCCCATACACACAGATTCAGTCACAGGGAAGCTCTGCTGAAGAGGATCACCACGAGGCAAATGGAAATTACTCAATAAAACACAGACCGATTGAATAATTTCCTAGATTTAGTTTGTCAAAGACGTTCAGAATGTTTGGTACAGTTACATACTTTGTCCTAGTTCAATGACCTCTCAGCCTTTTTTTATAAAAGTTAGAACTGGTGGGAAATTTGAGTGGAATCCTTTTATAGAGCTAGAAATTAAGGCCAGTAGACTTCCAGCTGTTCTGTCCTGAAACTTAGTGACTGGATCAAAACAGAATTCAGTCACTTCTAATCCAATAGTCTTTGTACTGCCTTAATTTACTGAAATCTCCGCAGCATTTCCTCACGAGAGAATAAAATCTTGAGTACCATATCTCTGTTTTTTCCTTGTTATTACTAAGCATACATTTTAAAATTTAAAAACCATGGTTATAAACGGTCTCATTTCCTGGCTTTGAGGTATCTAACTAATGCAGTACTTCCCAAACCACGTCAACACCAACCTCTTGAAGTGCCCTAAGGAAAGAGTGTCCTGCAACCAAATAGGTTTGAGAAGCACTGACTACTATGTGAAAAACAGACATTAGCCTACTAGCAGCATCGGAAATGTCCTAGAGTAAACATGCAGGCTTCATTAAGTGTTTGCTACATTACTTCACTGGCATTCTCTTTTCACAGAAACCACCAATAGCCTACAGAACAAACTACCACAGAACATGCTTTGGGAAGCAATGATTTAAGAATGTTTAGAGCTCCATTACGGAGAAGGCAATGGCACCCCACTCCGGTACTCTTGCCTGGAAAATCCCATGGACGGAGGAGCCTGGTAGGATGCAGTCTGTGGGGTCGCTCAGAGTCGGACACTGAGTGACTTCACTTTCACTTTTCACTTTCATGCCCTGGAGAAGGAAATGGCAACCCACTGCACTGTTCTTGCCTGGAGAATCCCAGGGACGTGGGTGCCTGGTGGGCTGCCGTCTATGGGGTCGCACAGAGTCAGACACGACTGAAGCGACTTAACAGCAGCAGCAGAGCTCCATTAAAAAATGTATCATGAAGCACTATTTTTCAAAATATTTTCTAAAATGTCAGATTTCTAGTTCCTTCTATGTCATATAGTATTTCATACGATTCCCTATTTTCGCTAATTATATTTTCACTTATTAAAATCTAGCTAAACATAATGTATTTACATGGCATCTGTCATAAGTAAGTAGGAATAAAAATAAAACAAAACTAAAAAGTTTTATTTCCAATAGTGCAAACTATGGTCAGTTTATTTCTTTTTCTCTATTCTCATCTGCCATGTTCATTTTTTAAGCTTTCCAACAAGGTATTCTTAGATAATTTCTAATATTGCTGTGGATTATTTACTTGGAAAATGCCTTATTTACATTATGTATTCCCGAATGTTTGCATTTATTCAGTTTCCTTTGAAAGTAAGTGGTAAATATATTAACGGCATTTGAAGGAGAAAGGATTTTCTCTCAAAATAATGTTAACCTTTATGTAGTTGTGTTCTGTACGCTCAGTTCAGTTCAGTTCAGTCGCTCAGTCGTGTCTGACTCTTTGAGACCCCATGGACTGCAGCACGCTAGGCCTCCCTGTCCATCACCAACTCCCAGAGTTTACTCAAACTCATGTCCATTGAATCAGTGATGCCATCCAACCATCTCAGCCTCTTTCTTCCCCTTCTCCTCCCGGCTTCAATCTTTCCCAGCATCAGGGTCTTTTCAAATGAGTCAGTTCCTCACATCAGGTGGCCAAAGTACTGGAGTTTCAGATTCAGCATCAGTCCTTCCAATGAATACTCAGGACTGATTTTCTTTAGGATGGACTGGTTGGATCTCCTTGCAGTCCAAGGGACTCTCGAGAGTCTTCTCCAACACCACTTGTGTTCTGTAATTTCCTATAAAGTACCTCTCCAGTCCTTAGTTCCAGGTAGATACCCTTTCTTCTTTTTGGAATCCTAAGGCTAGCATTAATGCTTCCCTGGTAGCTCAGTCGGTAAAGAACCTACCCGCAGTGCAAGAGACCCAGGTTTGATCCCTGGATTGGGAAGATCCCCTGGAGAAGGAAATGGCAACCCACTGCAGTATTCTTGACTGGAGAATCCCATGGACAGAGGAACCTGGAGGGCTAAAGTTCATGGGGTCGCAAGAGTCGGACACAACTTAGTGACTAAACCACCATCAAGGCTAGCATTTAAAGCAAGAAGTTATTTGTTCTTTAAAAGAAATTCAATAGCATGACACCATGTAAACCAGATATCTTTCAGAGACCAAGAAGCCAAAAGAAAGCACTGGCCATGATCAGGTTCTCTCGAAGCTCCTGAGGCTCTTTCACCTTCGTGTTTCCTCAGCACACCATGCATGAGCCAATGGTTAATGCTGGAACTCTGCCTAAAGTTACTAAACTTAGTAAGTCAGTAACTCTGTTTTTGCTGGGTGTGGGGTATATTGAGGGCTTTCCTGGTGGCTCAGATGGTAAAGAATTTTCCTGCAAAGCAGGACATCAGGGTTTGATCCTTGGGTCAGGAAGATCCCCTGGAGAAGGGAATGGCTACCCACTCCAGTATTCTTGTCTGGAGAACACCATGGACAGGCTATGGGGTACATTGGAGGGGGACAAAAAAAAAAGTAAAGGAAAAGGAACAGGTCTTTCTATGAAAGACAGCACAGATAAATGATGAGTTTTCCAATTAAATTTTTTGACAGCTTTGAGATTTCATGAAAATTAGAATGGAAAATAAAAGCAAAGTCCTAGCATTTTAGAAGTTTCTTTCATCTTAAGTCAAATATTCTCATCAGAAACTTAGGCATCTCATCCAGTGCCTTTGATGCTGACTATAGAACAATGCAATCCATCTTATTAGCTGGGAAGAAGTGCCCTTCACCAGTGGGGAAAGTATAACTTATAAACATCAGTCAGGTTGATATGGTTACATTTTTACTTCAGAAATTGATTTTGGAGAGTGGTGAACTAAACTATAGTCTGCAAATTCCTATGTTGAAGCCCGAACCTTCAGTGGGATACAGCAATAAAGGCTTAGATTAAATCATGAGTGTGCAGTTCTTATGATGGAATTAATGGCTTTAGTTAACAACAGCAACTCCTCTGTCTGTGCCATGTGAGGACACAGTGAGAAGTGGCTGTCTGCAAGTCAGGAAACCTTCTCACCAAGCACGGAGTCTGACAGTACCTTGTTCTTGGACTCCCAACTTTCAGAATTTTGAGAAATAATGCCTGTTGTTTAAAACACCTGGCCTGTGGTATTTTGTTATACTAGTCTGAGTAGACTAATACAGACAGGCAGATGAATAAAGACGTGTGGAAATTCTCTTGCCTGTCTTTTTAATTGCTTATTCTTTATTCATCCAAAGTCATATGATTTTGCAGGACTCTGCATGAGTTTGATATTCTGCTTAAATTAGGTTTAAGTTTTTTCACACACACACACACACACACACACACAAAATGGTAAATTTGTAGTATTAATATGTCAAGAGTCCATGTACTTCCAATCTCTGTGAACAACTATAGTCTGGTAACAAATTGAACCTCAAGGCCAATAAATGTAACATTCTAGGGGAAACCACTAAAGACCTAATAACAAATAAAGGCCAAAAAATGAGAGCTGGAGACTACAGTTCTAACCTGATAGCATGGAAGGCATTTATATGAATTATGAAAAAGAGGAACTGTGCAACTCACAAGTTTTCAGTGATGATTCACTCATATTCTATACTGTGTGTGACAAATGTTTAAAAGTAAAAGATTCAAAAACATGTTGCCAAATAAATCTTGAAGTGTTCCAAAGGGAAGCATCAAAAAGATATTCACTTCTAAAATTACAGTTTGGTAGATAAATTATAAAGCCTCAAGGAACATGCTATTTCTTCCATCTGTCAATTTATAAGTTGACTCAACAGGTCTAATTTATGAAAAATCAAATCATCTCATGAATATTCTTTCTTTTTTTTTTTTTCCCTCCACTACATAAAATTGCATGCTTTAAAAGGTGCATGCTATAAATTTTAGAATTTACTGTATGGAACATATAAAACACATTTCTATAATATAAACTATTATAATGATTAGTTACCTATCTTTAAGAAAGTAATAGTAAAGCACTGATATATTGGATGGAGGAAGGATTTTAACCATCAGAAATAAGTATCATTTAAAATAACTGCAATATAATCCCATTCAAGCTAAAGTTTAATAAAAGTAAAAATCAGCTCTAATAAAACCTTTAATGCAGTTCAGTCACTCAGTAGTGTCCAACTCTGCGACCCCATGAACTGCAGCATGCCAGGCTTCCCTATCCATCACCAACTCCTGGAGCTCGTTCAAACTCATGCCCATCAAATCAGTGATGCCATCCAACCATCTCATCTTCTGTCATCCCCTTCTTCTCCTGCCCTCAAACTTTCCCAGCATCAGGTCTTTTCCAATGAGTCAGTTCTTTGAATCAGGTGACCAAAGTACTAGAGCTTCAGCATCAGTCCTTCCAATGATATTCAAGACTGGATTTCTTTTAGGATAGACTGGTTGGATCTCCTTGCAGTCCAAGGGACTCTCAAGAGTCTTTTCAACAATTACAGTTCAAAAGCATCAGTTCTTTGGCATTCAGCTTTCTTCATAGTCCAACTCTCACATCCATACATGACTAATGGAAAAACCATAGCTTTGACTAGACAGACCTTTGTTGGTAAAGTAATGTCTCTGCTTTTTAATATGCTTTCTAGGTTGGTCGTAGTGTTTCTTCCAAGGAGCAAGCATCTTTTCATTTCAAGGCTGCATTCACCATCTGCAGTGATTTTGGAGCCAAGAAAATAAAGTCTGTCACTGTTTCCATTGTATCCCCTTCTATCTGCCATGAAGTGATGCAATCAGATGCCAAGAAATCTAAACTTTTTAAAAATCAATTTTATCTTTCTTCAGGTTAGGATAGAAAAAAAAGCTCTCAGGTGAATTAGCCTAATTTGGAGTATATTTTATGTACTGAGAGAAACAGCAGCACCCTAGAGCGGTGGTCCATTCCTCTGGACCCCCTACCCCACACACACATTCCATCAGTGTGCTGCAGAGACAGTTTAAAGTGTTGTGGTAAAGCCCCATTTTGAAAGTTCTTTTATGCAGAGACAATCCAAAGTGTGTTATGGAAAAGCCCTCTTTTAAAAGTCCTTTTATGTTATTTTAATTCAATTTGGTTTCTACATTGAAGCTGTAATTTTGAGTTACCACTAGCCTTCTTTCTATATGAAAAACTTATTTCTTTATAGGCCCATATATCTTCAAGGTGGATTATCCTTTAATGTGCCCCCACTTAGTGGCCAATAAATATACCTATTTGGAAATTCTGTTTATTCTTCCAAACTAACTTAGGGTAAATTGACCGCACAAGACAAATGACAATGCTCCAATGACATTTTAATACTAGTTCTGTTTTTTTTTTTCCCTTGAAATAAGCAAAGACATCATCATTGTTCACTGTTATCCCATATATTTCTTTAAAAAATCTTAAAAAAAAAAAACTATTTAAATACATATGTATTATGCATGCATATATCAACATAATTATATACCATTAGGTCTCATGATATAAAATTATATTCTTGTTGGGAAGGAGTCCTTTGGCCTCTTGCTGGGTGGGCCCAGATGGCAAGGCCCTCTCCACTTTCTTACTGTTTCTCATGCAAATGGTGATCCTAATAGACAGGGCAGAGTCTCTCATGGAGAAAAAGCAGACGTGCATACAGCTTGTTTCATGAGCAGTGGATTCCTGTCCTCAGCTATGCGACAAGTCTGCAGCGCCCACCTGAGCCCATTATCTCATGGCCGGGGCCGCAGGTGTATGAGGCAGTGACTCAGACCAGTGATGGCTGTGCTGATTCGATGTAGGTTTTGCCTTTAACCCGAGGAACTCCTGTCTTCTGCAAGCAGTCTGAAGTATCAGCAGGCCAACTTATCAGCTCGTAAGTAGGGTAAAAGCAAATCCCAGCCTGATGAGACTATATATATGCAAGCTTTCACAGGCATAACTCAAGAATACAAATAACTGGAGTTATATGTCTCCAAGAACAATCAAAACGAATACTCTGCTAGAGCCTTGCTCTGTAAAACTATATCAGAACCATTTTCTCTGTTGTCTTCATCACTGACCTTTTAACTGGACTGTTTTTAAACTGAATTTCTAGACTTGCCATCAGTTTCATAACATATATTTTCAATAACATATATATATTCACAAACCTATATTTTCAAATTCTACAGTAATGTTCAGACAAATTCCAAATCTTTCTTACTTGTTGCTATAATTAACCCAAGAATAAATGCTCCCAACATTAAAACGGTACCTACTTTGACAAGTAGAAGGCCAGAAGAAGAGAGGTTTCAAACATCAAAGAAAGTTCTCAAAATACTCTTACAAATGAAGAAAGGCCCACTCTTGGGACCTTATCTTGAAAGCTCACCTTGGTTAGAGAGCACTCTTTAAAGGATTACCTTAACATGCAAGAAATTGGCCCCCTCTCTGATGCGTTCTGAAACATATGCTAAAAAAACAGCTGTGTGACTGACACGGTTGGGAGATGTAAGAGGTAAGGAAGCTGGAGGAAAGGCTTAAATTCCAAACATGAGCACGAGTTCAGACAGGAAGCAGTTTGTGGGAAAAAACAAGCAACAGGAATATGACAGCTGGCTGTCAGCTTGCAGAAGGCATTTACGTCTAGAGCTTTTACTCCCTAAGGTAGCCATGCATGGCAAAACAAGCCCTCAGGCATTTTTAAAGACTGTGAATCTGTTTACTTGGTCAGTACGTGGAACAGGATTTTCTTTGGCTAAAAGCTGCCCCAGTTTTTCCAGTTCTCTAAATCTTTTCTTTTTTTATAGTTATGGTAGTTTTTATGTTTGTTTATTTTGATCAATAACAGAATAAAGTGTATGTTCATTTAAAAAACAAGCAAGTAAAAATTAAGAGTATAAAGGGAAAATCAAAGTCCCTTTTCACCACTACTCAGTTCTCCATTACCATCACTATTAATACAGAATTTCTATATATAATATAGAAATAAAATAGAAATTTCTATATATATAGACTATATGAGAAATAGATATAGAATAATGTAATATAGAATTTGTGTAGCTTCCAGATCTTTCTCTGTGTATACTCTAATATACTTTTAACGATGTGTTATATTCAGTGTTCTGCAGCTTTAATAACATGACTAGCATCACAAAGAGTCAGACATGACTGAGCAACTCAACTGAACTAACATTGCTCAATGTCAATAACACAGAGCTTCCCCACTTATTAAACATCTAGAGAGAATTTTACAGTGATTTTATTTAATAATTCAATCATCCCCCTTTTGACGAATGTGTATTTTTCCCCCAAATCGTTCAATGTCTCAAACTTTAACGATACACTTGAGCTTCAGGTCTTTGCTGCAGCCTCCAGTTTCTGTGGAACTTGGAACCCACTTTCCGCAGAGCCTCTCACAGCAGCTCCGAGCCACTGCTTTCCTCTGGCTCCTGGTCTCTGCATCTTGCCCAAGAATCCCATGGGCTGAAGAGCATGGCAGGTTGTAGTCCATGGGGTTGCAAAGAGTCGTACACTATTGAGCAACTAACACTCACTTTCTAGCTTCAAAAAAGTAACTTTAACGCATACACAAAAAATAAACAGAACAATTTTTGGATTATGTTCTTGTGTTAATACATTCATATTTAGTTGGCAAATAACACTTTATTATCTCAGTGGCCAAGATAGAATACTAGAAAGATAGAAAAGGCAAAGCTTTGGGTACTATATTTGAATAGGAAATTCCAGTTCTGTGAAATATTCTGTTTAAGCAGATTTTTGGGTGATCAAAAGCTCTCAGTGCCATAATTTTAGCCTTAAACATCAAGCGTGACTCTTATTATACTGCCTGTTACTTTCTTAAAATATTTTGTGTCATGCTGTCATTTTTGACTCTTTGCAATCCCAAGGACTGTAGCCCACCAGCTTCCTCTGTCTACGGGATTTTCTAGGCAAAAAGAATGGAGTGGGTTGCTATATCCTTCTCCAGGAGATCTTCCCAACCCAGGGATTGAACCCGGTCTCCTCCTGCCATTGGAGGCGGATTCTTTACCCGCTGAGCCATCGGGGAAGAACTTAAAATATTTGAATCAAGCTAATTGATGTAAGCAAATAAAATGGTATCCATTCCACGAAAACATTAATCATTTATATAGTTCAGCATCTAATAAAGTCAATAGAGTTAAGGGTATTAATTATTCATAGAGAAAAAATAGTAACTATATTTATTACAAGAAATCTGTCGTCTATTGGGTACATAATTTAAATGTATCTCAGGTTTTCCTGCACGATGCAGGGTAGACATCACTAAGAGACATCAGGACATCAATGTTTAGGAATTAAGAACCTACGGTGAGAACGCTGATGAACTTTCAGCAAACCCACCTCATAGTAACTGTAAGAGAATCTCTCTTTTCCTAGAAAGCTTGCCTGTATTGTGCATGGAAAGCTCAGAGGATGGCAGCACTTGACACTCTGAGTTAACCATCCTTGGGGGTGACCTAGCTCAGGACTCTTCACTGTTGTGTGAGAACATAAATGTCCCTGTTATTTAGGTCAATTGTGGGGATTTTAAAGTGAAAGTTTCCTAAGAAGGAAACCTGGTACTTGACCTTCATAAGGAATAAGCACAGTCATGGCCTCTCTTTATCATCAAATGACCATCTACAGTTTGGGGATTTAACTCTTGAAAAATAAATGTTTTTTCCTATTAAGAAGGCCATTTTCTTCTTTGGAACTTTTTATTTCTTTCCTTTCTGATGTGATCTTCAGCTCCTCACTGAACTCTCTTGTTCATGTGCTTGGCTTTACCTGGTGTCAGCACTGATCTCTGTGACAATTGATGGCTACTTGGCATGAGGTTGCACGCTGCCACTCCAGAGATGGATCTTGTTGACCTCTTCAAATTCATATTGTTGGTGTTTTTATTTTATTTTTTATTTTTTATAATATATGGGGAAATTCCCTGGAGGTCTGTTAGTTAGGACTAGATACTTTCACTTCCCTGGCCTGGGTTAAATCCTTGGTCAGGGAACCAAGACCCTACAAGCTGTGTGGGGTAGCCAAAAACAAATAAACTTTGAAAATAATTTTCAAAGAATAAAGTGAGATGAAAAATGATGTTATTTTAATATAACTAAAGACAAATGATAAGGACGTGGGATTAAGAAATTAGAGACATTTTCGAATGTCCATCTTTGTTTCATTATTTTATTGACTTCAGATCTCATAGACAGATTTCAGTTCCCTAACCTACATTTCATAGACAAAACAGGAGGTGCAAAAAGATATTATTTATCCCACTAAAATTTCATTATAGTTACTCTCTTTTGCAGGGCGGTGGGGCAGGCAGGAGATGGCAGACAGATGAATTTATTTAGATCTCTTGAAGAAATAAGCATGTCAAAAGGAATGCAGGTGCCAAATCTAGAGTGAAAGTCACTTCTACTTATTCAGTGTATCTCTCTGTATGGTCATATAAATAAACATAATCACAGCATCTCATCAAGTCATCATCAGCTCCAGAATAGATGTTACTAGTCTTGGCATACTACAGATAGCATTTTGGGATATCAGTATTCACATAGAGTCCTGTAGGACTTGTGTCTACAAAAATAGTGCAGTGAATTATACTGAAAACCACGAGCCTGGCTCCTGGGTGACATTGAGCAAGTGGTTCTGAGCATGAAACAGAGCCACTCTGAACCTAGGAGCCCAGCGGGTAATCACGGACATGGGCTTCTCCTCCAGACTGCTGGTGCTTTTGGCCCAATGGCCACTGAACAGGCATCCTGACCCAGATCAATACCAGATGGCCTCCCAGGGAAGGCGAGTAATTTCATGCTTAGGGCAGGATCATAATTTGGTATGCTTTCAACCCATTTGTTCAACATTTGCTCCTATGAGAGGCAGAGCACATCGTGGAGCCAGTTCAGAGAAGAAGGGACACCGTGAGTGCTGTTTTATTATTTCAAGCAGTTCTGTTCTGGGACCAAACCCAAGTTCTCATTCAACAAACCACCACCCTGCAGGTAACGGGAACCATCCTCTTTCGAAAGCAGTTCGGTGACCAGGTGCTGTAAATCACCCCTGTCCCTGAGTGACTCACAGCCCACTCACTCAGCAGTGTGCGCTCTGGCTGCCAACACATGCAGGGCTCCTCCTCAGAGCGTTCACATGGCTGAATTCTGGGATCGGGAGGGCGGGGTTTGAATCTTGGCTCTCCCACTTACTAACAGTGTGATCCTCGGGACAAGTTTCTTACCTTCTCCGGTCTCTGTATTATGCAAATAAGAATAATACTTTTAAGCTCAGAGGTTGCTATGAGGGCCAAACTAACCCACACCATTAGAGAGTCATCTGGCCTATGGTGAGCGTCCAGCAGGACTTGGCTGATACTACCTGTAATTGCTACTCCTCAGGGTCACTCCAAACTGAGGGCCTCACCTTGAACTCTGCTCTGCCCATCATCTCCAGTTCCAGTTCTACCACCAACAGGGGAGGTAACCCAGCTTCAGCGGCTCATTAAAACTGCTTCCCTTTCCCTTCTTAAGACAAATTCCTTTCCTTTCAACAAACGGGGAAGAGCTACAGGCTCTTGATGCTCCACATTTTAAATAAGTGAGCTTGCTGACGTGGAGACATGAGAAGGCCATGATTAATGCCAATGGACTATTTTGCTCCAGCACGTTCTCAACAAGGGCCTGCTCCTGGTGTCAATAAAGCTCTTTGAGAATACCAAAACAGTAACATACCCTGTATCCACTCCTCACCCCCCACCTCCCGAATCCTGGGAAAACGCCGGAACATATTCTATTCTTTTCACCGGCTACCTGAAGGATGGGCTTCCCCAATGGCTCAGCAGGTAAAGAATCTGCCTGCCAATTCAAGAGACATGGGAGATGAAGATTCAGTCCCTGGGTTGGGAAGATCCCTTGGAGAAGGAAATGGCTCCTATACTGTTGCCTGAAAAATCCCATGGACAAAGAAGTCTGGGCGACAGTCCAAAGAGTCGGACACAACAGCAACCAAGCATGAACGCACGCACGAAAGACATGCTACCGTGCTTAATTGATTTTCCACCTTTTTGTCCTACAGTACACTGACCTCGCTTGGCTGTGAGAGCAAACAACGATGGCAGATTTCACGTCTCTCTGTGGCCGGGAAAATCTCTGGCTAAAGGTTTGGCTGCAGCCAGTGCCAAGAGGCTCCGGTTTTCAAGCAGTTCATTATTTCTTAATTGCTGATTTGCATGCAAGCCTCCAGGCCAGGGACATCAGTAAGCATCCCGGAAACGTGCCCCTGTGGACTCTGGGACACTCACATTTATTGACTGCCCACTGTGTTCTGCTCGTCAAGCCGAGTTTACTCACATATGTTACACGGTTAAGCCTCACAACTCTGGTGAAATACTGTTACTATCCTTGTCTTATAAAAATATAAATCATATTCCTAAAGAGGTTTAGGAAGGAGAATGTGAAATCTGGTGTGACTGACACCAAAGCCTCGATTCTTCTTGATCACACTATTTTAAAGAATCGTTTTGGAAAGAAGAAAGAAATCTTAGACAAAAAGAAAATACGATGTTAAACTGAAGACTCCAGATATGTTAATTTTGTTTATTTGGCTGCTAACTACTGGAAGATGAGGCGATTATCTGGACACAAATCATATATCTTTAGCAGAAATATTTTCTTTTCATGTCAATTCCCTTATCTAGTACAAGGCATAATTATACCAAGTGTCAACTAATGAGACTTGAATACCTTTCACAGTGTATGTTGAAATAACGATATAAAAATCTTTGAACAGTATATTTTGACAAGTAATGGTTCAAATGGTTAAATCATGTGTAAGTGGTGATATAATAGCTACTTCCACTGAGCTTTCACTGATACTTGAATTTCATTGCAAAATTAGTTTTCTTCTGAGAAAAATTTGTCTGGTTAACTCAAAATAAATTTACTTATTTAAAAAGATTACACCTTAGCATCCAACAAGTAGCAAGCATTTTTGGTGTTTGTTGAGTAAGCAAACTCTAGTTCTTAGAACTGCATTTTCTTGTTGTGTGTTAATAAATAGCACTGTTTTGACCTTTCGGATTTGACATCGCTCCCGAACCTTCCCTTAAACTGACCAGAATTCCAATTACTTTCTCTTCTAATACTGACCACTGGTGGATTTTTTTTTTTTTCCATTTGAAAACTATAGAACCAAAAATGTAAAAGAGCTTTACTTCAGTAAATTACTAGGAGTTCTCACTGGGATTTGGGGGATGGTGGGAGAAGATCAGGGTAAATGGAAGAGTGACTACCCATGCAAAAATTCCTTTAATTAAGTGCTTAAAAGATTTAACGTCTTCGTCACACGTCCCTTGTCCCAGTGACAAAAGAGAAAGACCATCTTAAAAAAATCACATAGTACTTGCGGCCTCGGAGAATGAACCAAAGCCCTAAGACAAACAATTAAAACGAACCTAAAAAGCCATTCAGGCTAATTTTGTGCATGCTGAAGAGTTGGAATGGGAGTATGAAGGGGAAAGAAGATCCATTGATCAACTTCTACTGGTTTTCTTCATTTCTCTGTGTATCCAGTGCCTATAAAAAGGCACTGCAATGGTTTCGTGTTTTCCACATACTGTGCTGAGTTTTTATTTTATCCCCCTAGTAGGTAGTTATATGTGCAAGGAATGTATACAGGGCCTCTGGCCCTGCAGCACCACAGATTGACCTGTTTCAAATGCTTTATCCTCTGATGATGACAGATAAATTTCTTATGTTAGAGTGACAGTGGAAGAAATGGGGCACTCGCTATTTATAAAATGGTTTAAAAAAATGTTCAGTATAAGAATTGAAAATCTGATATAAAGTATAGACCTTCTACAGATATACATACATATAACAAAGCATATACATACACAGAGCATATAACGTAGCATACATACACCAAGCATATAACATATGCACAGGCAAATATAATTCTGCATTTAATTATGGGTGGCCATATCAATAACCTCAGATATGCAGATGACACCACCCTTATGGCAGAAAGTGAAGAGGAACTAAAAAGCCTCTTGATGAAGGTGAAAGTGGACAGTGGAAAAGTTGGCTTAAAGCTCAACATTCAGAAAACGAAGATCATGGCATCCGGTCCCATCACTTCATGGGAAATAGATGGGGAAACAGTGGAAACAGTGTCAGACTTTATTTTTCTGGGCTCCAAAATCACTGCAGATGGTGACTGCAGCCATGAAATTAAAAGACGATTACTCCTTGGAAGGAAAGTTATGACCAACCTAGATAGCATATTCAAAAGCAGAGACATTACTTTGCCAACAAAGGTTCGTCTAGTCAAGGCTATGGTTTTTCCTGTGGTCATGTATGGATGTGAGAGTTGGACTATAAAGAAAGCTGAGCGCTGAAGAATTGATGCTTTTGAACTGTGGTGTTGGAGAAGACTCTTGAGAGTCACTTGGACTGCAAGGAGATCCAGCCAGTCCATTCTGAAGGAGATCAGCCCTGGGATTTCTTTGGAAGGAATGATGCTAAAGCTGAAACTCCAGTACTTTGGCCACCTCATGCGAAAAGTTGACTCATTGGAAAAGACTCTGATGCTGGGAGGGATTGGGGGCAGGAGGAGAAGGGGACGACAGAGGATGAGATGGCTGGATGGCATCACTGACTCGATGGACATGAGTCTGAGTGAACTGCGGGAGTTGGTGATGGACAGGGAGGCCTGGCATGCTGCGATTCATGGGATTGCAAAGAGTCGGACACGACTGAGTGACTGATCTGATCTGATGGACTCAGAGGTCGTATCTGGCCCTTTAATCCAAAAGTGTGAGCCCTCAGTCTGTGTATCTAGAAATCTGTACTTATTCTTCAATGTCCTGATTAAACACCATCGTCCCTGGGAAGCATCACTGCTGCTAAGCCCAACCTTTAAGCATCCACAGTATTGTCTTCAAACCTCCATCTGAACACTCAGCACATCTGGCGGCGTTTTATTACTTGGCAAAACTAGATTCTCTCTCACTTATTTCTATTTCTAATGCCAACCACAGCTGGACGCACATGGTAAGTCCTGCTAAATGAGGCAATGACTATATAAGAATTCACCTACTGAAAAATTAGCCATCCTCATGCTAAGGAAAGAATTTTGTTTTTGCCATCCTAAAGTATGATGAAGTTAGCCATAAAAGAAGCAGAAATGAGTAGTTCGATCTATTCATGAGGAAGAAAGGAAGACTAAAGTATGCAATGACTAAATAATGCAATTATTTAGAAGACTAAATAATGCAATGCCATCCGTGCTACACGGATGCACATCGAGCCTTCCATTGTGGGGGCCACGGCCTGACCATTATCGTCCCTGCCACGGGCAGCCTCCCGCCCTCTGAAGAGAAGCGATGCAACATACGCCTGATACACATGTGGTGGTGGGTTATTCGCCAAGTCGTGTCCAACTCTTGTGAACCCATGGACTGTAGCCTGCCAGGCTTCTCTGTCCATGGGATTTTCCAGGCAAGAATACTGGAGTGGGTTGCCCTTTGGACAAAATTCACTCTTTTCTTTATCTGTACTCATGTGGCACTTTTGAATGGAATAAAATCAAGTTATATTTATAAACATAAGCTAAGAGAAAGTAATGGATGATCTACATGTTGGGGTCTTCCCTTGTGTCTCAACTGGTATGGAATCCACCTGGGAGACCTGGGTTTGATCCCTGGGTTGGGAAGATCCCCTAGAGAAGGGAAAGGCTACCCACTCCAGTATTCTGGCCAGGGGAATTCCACGAACTGTATAGTCCATGGGGTCGAAAAGAATCAGACATGACTCAGCTACTTTCATTTACTTATGGACTGAAAGGACAGAAGAGACAAAAATTAGAAGAAAAAAAAAATGCTGAAATAAATCGGTAGGCTATTTTTGAGTGGAATAATTCATTTGGGTTGCCAGGTTCTGGGATTCTTGATTATAAGTCTCATCAAAGATCACTGATAAAGGTGGGAAAATAATTACCAAAGAGGAACTGCGTTCAACTTCCTGGCAACAACATAGTGTGCACTTACTGGATTTTCAACGAGGTGGGCCTCGAGAGGCCGAAAAAACCTATAGCCCCACACGTTTACTTCAACAGGAGCAAATGGGCATCAGCAAGAGTAATTTCCCATCCCTACTAACCCAGTTTAAGACATGATTATTCGAGCTTTCACCTGCTATAATTAGCCTCACATTTTCAGGATAAGACGATCGGTGGAGTTGGCTATCAGCTTCTGAGCACCGTGGTGCTCAAATGGCTTTTGTTCTACCTACAGGCTCAGAAACTGTTAAATGAGCTTAAACTTGATCATAAGAAGGAACAGAACAAACTGAGTGAAAGGTCTGTTTAATATAAAACCATAGTTGCTTAAAAGGTGAAAGTATTAGTCCCTGAGTTGGGTCCTTTGCGACCCCATGGACTATAGCCCACCAGGCTCCTCTGTCCATGGGATTTTCTAGGCAAGAACACTGGAGTGGGTTGCCATTTCCTTCTCCAGTAGATGAAAGTGAAAAGTGAAAGTGAAGTCGCTCAGTTGAAGATCCAGGGGATCTTCCTGACCTGGCTATCGAACCCTGGTCTCCTGCATTGCAGGCAGAGTCTTTATCATCTGAAAAACCAGGGTAGTTGCTTAAGATTCTTAGACCTTCCATGTCCTACACCTGGAGGGTCCTCCCACAGGGCACTGGGATCACTTTAGACAGTTCCTCAGAAACGCCCACAAATCAGGGCAAAAAGGAGTCCTGGCCCAGTTGTCTGTGCAGGACAAACACAGACGAAGCATCATTTCTTTAACAGAAGCCTAATATACTAAGTTGACATGAAGGATTCACATGAGAACCAACACTTCAAATATCTGGAGGGAAAAAAAACAAAACAAAACACAGACAGGGCATTTATTTAGGGCATCTAAACAAATCTCAGCTCTTTGTTCTCTAATCTCCTCTTTCTTTCTTACAAATTTTAAACCCAGTAGATGTTTGCCTTACATTTCTTTCAGAAATCTGAACGTGGTGATCTCTGGGTGGCCTAGTTTGGCTTTAACCACACGGTGTCCAGAAGATTCTGAATTTGGACGCCATTAGTGGGTGAGAACTGAAGAGAGCTATGCCACCATTTCCAAACATCTTATCTCTGCAAGATTCATAACATTTAATTCCCAATGTGGCCCCCACGGACACAAGCAGGACTCCCCATCTAGTGTATGCTGAAAGTCCCAGAGCTGTGAATGGGGAGTTAACCTGTACTGGGCAATCACATTTCCCACGTTCTGTGGGCTTTCGGGAGCTTTAAGTAGGAAGGGCTGTTTGGTGTGATTTCTCTCTTGCCTCTCAAAGCTAAATAAATACTAATTCAAGGATCTTCTTATTTCCAGACCCTAAATAAATCTTCCACTCGAGCTTAGGCTAATCCCTTTACTGTCCTCTACAAAACTCTTCTGATCCCTATCCTTCTACTCTCCTCTCAGCCCTGAACGCCCTTCCCATGGGCTGCCCACATCCTGCCTCTGAAGCTGAGAGCTCCTGAAAGGCTCTGCTGACAGGTCGTGGCCAGGCCCCTCAGCGCCTCCCGGAAAAGCCAGCCAGTTCCACTCCATTATGATTCCAACAGTATAAGGTAGGAGCAGATAAAGCATTTTAAGGCAATTTAAGGAACAAGCTTGTGTAAAGTAAATGCAACATTTGGATTGTACACAGTAGCCTTATATGAGAGCTGTTTTTATTCCAGAAAGATTTCTGAGGTGGTTAGACCTGCAGATTAACATGCCTGGGCAGAGGAGCTCAATTCTGAAGTGAACCTGTTGTTCCAGTCCAAGCCAGACAATGTCTGGAAGCTTTAATTTAAACAGAAACCCTGCAGGACTCACTTGTGCAGACAGCTGTCAAAACAATTCAATATCCAAAGATAAATAGGGTATAAGATACCCACTGGTATGTTGTACTGGAATGCAACCTCCTTTTAAATTAGGTTGCCATAATCTGCACTTTATTGAGTACCCTCATTTTAATATGTCATCTAAGAGAATGTGTAATTTGGCATTCTGGGTGGTAAATAGTAGAATAAATGCTTATGTGCTTTATTAGGGCGACTAAAATTCAGAACAAAGTATAATGATAACATTATAATATGACACGTCATCCGTCTACACAAGAAATTTCTCTAAGGAGCACAAAGTTCCGAATATAGGAGTACTGGTGTTATAGAGAAAAATATATATTCATTATTCATTTAGAAAGGAAATAGGTCCCTGTGCAATCAAGTTTAAACCAAAGGCAAGTCAAATAAATCTCAGGGACAGACAGAATCTGGGTCTCCTGTCTTCTTCTCAGTCAACTCTGCCCCCCACTCACCCCTTTCCATCACCCCACACCCCACCCACCATCAGCATACACAGACACACACACACCCCTCTACACAAGTGTGGACAACACAACCCCCTCCAACCCTCCCTTTCCAACTCGCTTCTCATTTCTTTATCTCCCTCTTCCTGATACTCTCCTCTTCCTCCAGCCACGCCTGTGAATCACCACCTCTGGTCAAGTCTAACCCTGAACATCTCCTGAGCCTGCCCCTTTCTCTCTGCTGCACCGAATGCCCAGGTCCAGCTCATCATCTCACAACGACCCCATAACTGGCCCCCCTACGTTGACTCTCTCCATTTCAATCTACTCTCATGAGTTATCAATTTCCCTATGGCCAGAGTGATGTCACTGAAGCATCACGCATGTATCACTATCAACAGGCTGTATTACCTGCAAAGCTAGGACTTCTAACCGTGGCATAAAAAGTCCTTCATGACCTGCTCCCGAGCTTACTGCCTTCTCTTCTCTGGTGGATTTTTTGCTCTATTAAAAGCACTTTCAAATTACCAGTTTGCCTTGCACAGAAGTACAGGAGGGGCAGTGTAGTGTAGTGGCAAGAACAGCAGCTCTGGGGTTACACACACTTGTTCAGATCCCGTCGTGATCATTTGCTAGCTGTGAACACTGAGGAATATACTTCTGAGCTTCAGTTCTCTCTACTATAAAATAAGGACAATAAAATCTATGTTGCAGCATTGTTTTCAACTGTCAATGAACGGGAGATGTTGTAAGTAGGTATTTATGAGTCTGTATCCCCAGACCAGTGCCTGCCTGAGTCACCCTCATAAGCCTCTTAGAGTAGCAGAAACAGTTAAGCATGAGACCCTAGCAACCAGAATTGCAACCTTGTTCCCATGAGGAAGGGCTTTTTAGATTCTGCCAGTAGCAAAGAATTCACCTCCCAAGGTAGGAGACTCAAGAAACAGAAGTTCAATCCCTGGATTGGGAAGATCCCCTGGAGAAGGCAACGGCAACCCACTGCAATATTCGTGTCTGGAGAATCCCATGGACGGAGGAGCCTGGTGGGCTACAGTCCACGGCGTCACAGAGTCGGACACGACTGAGCGTGCACACGTGCACGTTTCCCGTGAGGACAACTCCCATGGATGCAGCCACATGTGTTGGAGCAACAGGTGAATGGATCCACCTACTCCGCCATTTCTAGGTGGGACAGACTCTGTCTGTCTGTCTGTCTGTCTGTCTCCCCACCACCACCCACCTGCCCCCTGTGACACTGTTGCATCTTTGACTACCTGCCTTCAAGTCCTTCTGGATCTTCCCTAGGCTCGCTTACTCTACTCATTTTGAAAGAGAAAGTCTGCCGTGGAAAGCATTTCCTCATTTATGTTGTTGTTGTTGTTGTTCTTCCCCGTCATCCTCATCACCCAACCTCCTCATACCAGGCAAAAATAAGTGGCAATTGCCCTCCTTTACAACTATGTCTCTGTAACTACTGTTATCCTGCTCTCTTTCAATACTTTATAAAAAAAATTTTGTTTCACAACATCTTCCATATCCTAATTTTCCCCACCTAACTTCCATTTTTACATTTACTGGCAGCTGCCTATTATCTTAAGATTTTCCCCTCTGAGTGATTCTTTTCATAAGTAATTCACTACTACCTCCAAAGTGAACTTGTCTGTAATATAACTGCAATCACTTATACAACCATTACAATTATGGTAACTTAAAATCCCATCTGTGGAACAAAAGATGTTTCCACTGATCACGTTCCTATTGTACATAAGCCGTCCTTAAATATCACAAACCGTAATAGTTTCCTCAGAGCTCCTCCACGGTAAACGCCCCACCTGCATCTCTCTATACGTATGCCTTAGTTAAAAACGACATGTTGTTCACCAGTAAGCATGCCTGTTACTGACTCTTTTACTTTTGTTCAAGTCAGTTCAGTGGAATAAACAGTGAGTCTATTAATATTCTAAACTGGTAATTAATATACAAATCTATCTTCAACAAGAGATTCTTAGACTTCAGATTTAAACACAAATTCAAACTCACAAGAATAAGGAGAACTACATCTACTAGCAGAGCTTCTTCCTTTTTGCCTGAAAACACAGCACAAACCTAAGACACACGTGGGGCCTCCTTGGAGCTGCAGGTCATGCTTAGCGCCTTACCAGTCAAAAATTCTGAATACCAGTTTTCTGAAAAAGCAGCTATATTTTGAAGACTTTTACTGATTTTAATTTTTAGAATTAAACCGAGTTTACCCCATAATTAGCAGTGTTTTCCTCCACTTTAGAGTTATCAGGTTAAATGATAAACACACACCCACGGATGCTAAGGACTGACTATCAATACCAGCCAAGACTAACAAAGCCTTAAAGTCAGGTACATTGAGAACAGTCTCATAAAAGGATAGGGAACAATCTGAAATA
The DNA here is from genome assembly GCF_027580195.1 of Bos mutus. Taxonomy (NCBI): domain Eukaryota; kingdom Metazoa; phylum Chordata; class Mammalia; order Artiodactyla; family Bovidae; genus Bos; species Bos mutus. The sequence goes on from NC_091625.1 coordinate 97,628,109, forward strand.
TAAATCTAAATACATACAGAAATAATTAATAATGAAAATTTGGGGAAAGGTAATGAGGCCAGAATATATTTGTTATATGCTGCATGGTAATTATGAGTTTCCTTCATTTTAAAGATAAGGACAATGGGGTTCAGAGAGGACAAAGAACCCAGTTAGGAAAGTAGAGTAGGAAATAGAAGCAGGATTATAACACTGAATAGCTGGGGGGTCTTTATTTCCAATAAAACATCCCTCGCCTCCCTTCCTTACCACTACTCCGTCTCCAGCACCATTATCAAGGAACCCAGGCATATATCATAGTTAGGCTATGAATATTTCCGGATACGGTATTCTTCCCCTCTGTCATGGGATCTAGTTCTCTCAGCCTATCCTGTTTCTGTAATGAGAAAGCACAGCCAGCACCATGTTAATGGTCTGAGAAATGACTGAAAATGTCACAGAGACGTTTTTGGAATTCACATGCAAGGGAAGCATGCATGACCTGCACATTCCCTTCTGGGATGAGTAAGAAACTAATTTTTTAACCCTCAGTGCAATATATGTTTTAACCCTCCAGAGACAAAACACTTTCATACCACCTCTCTGAGGTTATAGAAAGACATCAGTTATCTGCATCTCATCTATGTCCTGTATTTTATTAAGGCAAAATGAAAACCATTTAACTACTTTCATATTAGCCAGTAATTCCACTAATAAAAAGGTAGGCATAAACAGCAGCCCACAAAAAATTTCTACTGCTTGTTAGCAATCATCAAACTGATAATACCATTAATGGCTTATCGAGTTAATTGCAACAACCTTTCACAGCTCGCTTTGATAAGCTCTTTATCCCACGGAGAACAGCTGTCCAATGTAACTTATCCCAAACATCAAATATGACACACACACTGTTTAAATAACTCTACTCTGCACTTTTTCAGGAGGTTCTTGCCTCACTTTCTCGTCTTCACAGAACTAAGTCCAGGGAACAGCCTTCTCTGCTCATTACTGAGCTTCACACAGACCTGGTGAGGAGGGAGGAAAGCTTATTAAATGCTTTCTTCCATAGATTTTTTTGTGTGAAAATGTATCATTTTTAGAACAGAGGACATTATTTTTAATCTTTTAAAAATAAATATGAATTTTACTAAATTTTCTCTCACTAAAAAAATAAGCTTCAAAACTTTCTCAAAAGTTTATCTTAAATTTTGATATAGATAAAAATAAGTAAGAAAGAGATAGTTCCCTGTGTCCTAGTAAGAATGAAATGTTCCATAGAAATGTGGGGGGAAAGCAATTTCCATAAATTACTACTTTGATCCATCAGTCACATTTTTATTTTAAAAATGTGCCTGCAAGGATGCATTGTACATACAAATACTAGGAAGTATTTCCCAGAGACTGTCAAGCATTAAATATTTGCCTGAATTACATAAATGAAACATTAGTTTTGTCTTGTTTTTTAAACTCTACAGGCTTGTTTCTCAATCTGCAAATGTTACATTAAATGAATATTTTCACCGAATGTGACATAGTCTCTGCTCCTGCCACAATGTGCAAACCTTAGAAACTTCACTAGTGTTTTGAGAAGGGGGTTCTCTTACTCTGTTAATTCCTCTAGTGAGTCTCTTTCACTTTTAAAATTCTACACAATAATTTTATAGTTTTCAACTCAAGCTAAATGATTTTAATGGGATAACTTTGCTATTTAGCAGACACATACTAGATGAAATTTATTGTTTAGTCACTAAGTGGTTTCCGACCCTTTCGGGACCCCATGGACTGTAGCCCACCAGGGTCCTCTGTCCATGGGATTTTCCAGGCAAGAATACTGGAGTAGTTTACCGTTTCCTTCTCCAGGGGATCTTGCCAACCCAGGGATCAGACCCACATCTCCAGCACTGGCTGGTGTATTCCTTACCACTGAGCCACCAGGGAAGCCCACTAGATGAAATTATCCTCAGATAAATATAGAATATACAACTATAGTACTATTATATTTAATCATTTCCCCCCAAGCAGAAGTCCTGTGTGCATGCTAAGTTGCTTCACTTGTGTCCAACTCTTTGTTACAATATGGACTGCAGCCCACTAAGCTCCTCTGTCCATGGGATTCTCCAGGCAATATTCAGTGGGTTGGTGTGCCCTCTCCAGGGCATCTAACTGACCCAGGCAGAAGTCATGATTTTCTAAATGATATACTTGCCTTTTACTCTGTGTCCAGAATTGAGAAAACAACTAACAAGTCCATTTGGGCATGCAGCCCCAGGATAGCCCTGCCTGTCCTTTTACCGATAAGTTACACAAAGGTGTTACTACGTTGGCCCATGTAGCAGAGTGGTAAAGAAGTCACCTGCCAGTGCAGGAGTCACAAGAGACCCAGGTTTGATCCCTGGGTCAGGAAGATCCGCAGGAGAAGGAGGAGGCAACCCGCTACAGTATTCTTGCCTGGGAATTCCACAGACAGAGGAGCCTGGTGGGCTAAACTCCATGGGGCTGCAGAATCAGACACAGCTAATCCACTGAGGAAAGGGAAGTACATGTTATAAAATATGTATAAAAAGAGTTTTAAACGGATGGTGTGAGTGAAACAAAACCCATTAAAAATTATTGTTGCATAAAGACAAAGAATTGAAAATCCAGGAATCCTGAGCTAAGAAAAATAAACAAAAATTTTCTAATACACTTATTTCTCCAACACAGTGTTTACTTGAAGGTTGTGATCATTTTTTTTTATGCTAAAGATTACTGCTCTGAATGAAAGATTTATTTGCTTCCTTAGTGATATTTCTTGAGCTCAGTTTATAAACACAAATCCTCTACCTTTATTGTGAGAAAGCTTTTGCAGCAGTTATGGTGATTCATACAGAGAATTTGAGACACGACTGTATTTTCTCCTATTCACACAGGTAATAAGAAAATAAAACTAATGATCTCTAATACACACACACACACATACACACACAGGGGAGCATCTGTGTGCACACATGTGCATTTCTGTCTTCACACAGTCACTAAGTTTATGAGCCAAAGTGTTTACCTCAAAGCCCCAGCATGAACTGCAGACTTAAAAATTAAACAATAGAACGTTTTGCATGAAAGCTCTGAAATGACATTTTAAATATTTTTTGTGCCATTGCTTCACAAGTGGATTGCCAGGAAGAGCATAGAATAATGAGTCAGTGGTAAGTGTGCCTGGGAGGAAAAGTGATTATTTAAGACTGATCCTTGACTTGGTAGATGCATTCGTTCTGTCCTCCAACAAGGACTGAGTCTGGGTCATTCCACTCCAAACTTCCTTTCGGTGGTAAGGACACAGCAGTTGAATGTGACAGACAAGCCCCTGTAAAACATTCAGTCCAGAGTGGAGGAGACAGAGTCAATGGCACAAGAATATTATTTTATATCCTATTCTCTCTGTAGCAGAGAATTCAGGTAGATCTGTGTGATCAACTGTGCCCAGGGTGTTTAATTCTACAAGAAAGATGTTCTTTGAGCTGGCCCAGGGAAATGCAGCCATGATAAAGCCAGGTTTTGGTATGATAGGAGCGTAGCAGAGGGGTGCAGGCAGGAACTTCCAGGGGTTCAGGCTGGCTGTGGCACAAGCACCCTAACTCTCCATCTCCAGCTGTTCAGGCAATCAAGACCCCGGTACAAGGTGAGATGTCATTTTTAATTTCTATCACAAGTGAAAATTATGAATCCCCAGTAATGGCTCTATCATGATGGAAAATGCTGGAGGTCCCAGTTAAAGAATGAAATGTGAATCCTGGACTTCACTTCCCACACAGCAAGGTGTAGGAAGGATAGCTAACTAACTGCTCTGAGCTTGTCACTAGAAACTTGGACTCTCGGGCCAAAGGTAGTTTCTGAGCACAAAGTTCCCATACAATGAATAAGCTAAATATGAATATGCAACATTCCATATCAGGAGATAGAACTTCAGAGAAGATAAATGACATCAGATATTATACTGCTAATTTGTGGTAAGGCAGGAATTCATACATAAGCCTGTGTGTGTGTGTGTGATAAATCACTTCAGTCATGTCTGACTCTGTGTGACACTATGGACTGTATAGTCTGTCCATGGGATTCTCCGGGCAAGAATCCTGGAGTGGGTTGCCATGCCCTCCTCCAGGGGATATTCCCAACCCGGGGATCAAACACAAGTCTCTTTCATGTCTCTTGCATTGGCAGGAGGGTTCTTTAACAATAGCGCTACCTGGAAACCCACATAAATGCCTTCTAATTATAAGAAGGCATTTTTGTAATTTTTCTCAACTTTTCTCACTCCTCAATACAAAACCTGGGTGGTGGTTTAGTCATTAAGACATATCTGACTCTTTGCCCATTATGGACTGTAAACCACTAGCCTCCTCTGCCTATGGGGTTTCCCAGGCAAGAATACTAGGTGTTGCCATTTGTCGCTCCAGGGGATCTTCCCAGCCCAGGGATTCAACCTGTGTCTCCTGTATTGCAAGCAGGTTCTTTTCTGATTGAGCGATCAGGCAAGCCCAATACAAAACTTAATAACTTAATTGTATGTATTTCCTGCACAGTTCTCTGTGCAAGGAGAGCAGCCCATGGCTGATTTTGTAACAGTGTTTCTCTGCACTGAAATTCGGCCTGCTTTTGTCTTACATTTCTCCCATCTCATGAGTGCCTCTCATTTACCACAAAAGCCACATCCCTGCCAAAGTTTGCTTATGACAAGTTACAGGGGCGTAGCATGACCCGGGATAACGACAAGGAGAGAATCACCGTCATTTCTTGTGCTGACTTTTGTTGACAAAGTTCTGGTGAAAGAATCAAATGGGATGGCATGCTGGGGACCCAGGTTCTTGGCCTGATGATGCTTTTCCACAGTGGGTTCCCCCCACGGTTCCCGCTCTGAGCCAGTTTCAGGAGTGATGTGCAGTCAGCGTTTGGCTGTGAGATGGAGATTTGTGCAGGATGCTGCCTGAGTTAGCAGCTTTACACACAAGCCGGGAATCTACATGGCTGAGCCTCTACTGGAAAGAAATACCAGTGCTCCAAGGAAATATTGATTGTGCCAGCTCCTTCACTCCAAAAATAAACTGGCAGTTTTAGGTAATCAAGGGGTGGGTGCAAGTATTTTTCTTTCCTATCCCCACCTCTCTCTTTTTTTAAGGATAACTTAGCTGTATGGCATTCTAATACAACATAGGACCAAGGTGTGATGGTTTTTATTCATTTTTCTTAGCTTTGTGATTAAGAGTTATTAATGCTTTGCAAGAAAAGCAATCCTATCATTAACCTAACAATATTGGGTTAATTCAAAAGCTGGAAAATATGAAGCATGCCTAATCACACAAATGTGTGTTTCCCATACATCCTAGAGACTTCTTTAATTTCATGAGCTCCTATAAAACCTGTAGAAATCTTATTAATTACTCTTTGCTTTCATAATTGCTTTTTTAAAAATTAAATCTGTCACTTCAAAGAGTAAAAAATGGCAAAAATCTACCTGTACCTAAATTTCTTAAATCTCATTTGTTTGTCCTTCTAAATGTTCTGATCTTTATGTCAAATGCATAATTAGCCTGCAAGGGTATATTAACTATCATCTTAACCATTATCCCACTATGTACGAAATAATTCTTCTGAGTGAAACTTTAATGCTGTTTTGATGAGAGAGATGTGTAAGAGTGTAGTATGATGTACAAAATTCTATAACATATAGATGTTAAACAAGAAACTTCTGAGGACTCAGACAGTATACATTATTTAATTTAAATATTTGGTAACACTATGAGTATCTGCTCTTAACTCTAAATTTTGGATTTATTCATTCCCTTAAAAAAAAAAAGTTAGAATGCCAAGGATGTTTTGGTAAAACCTCACTGCTAACTCATGTAAAAACTGTTTTATAAATGTGGAACTAAGATACTTTAAATAGCTATTTCAAGTAGATTTAATCTGCAACCTAAGTTCATACGGGAAGATAATTTTCTTACTATGTAAATATGACAGCCAGGCTGCAGCACAGTACCAACATCAAGCTCTGTTCACACAGCCCTCCCAGCATCCTACTGGGGAATATGTCATACAGCAAGGTTTCGACTTCCGTACATACCCATAAAAAATCTTCAGTTAACGCTAACCTACATTAGGGCATTGTTTTTATACAGCTAAGACGTTATCTTTCCCCTGGGAATAAATATTGATATTTAGTCAATAACATTTATAGAATGATGATTCTAGAATTGAAATCATCCACTTGGAGAGGAGTATGGATTTTAGGTATTCTGTGTATCTTTATGATATTGTTCTATGCATTTTAACACCTCTCACTTTTTTTAATGCTGCTATTTCATGATATTTTGTTTCGGGTGCTATGGAATAATAAAAAAAAATTTTTAGTCTATGATCTCTTTTCATTCCAGATCCAGTAGGAGAAACCTAGTATTAGCCGAACATCTATTGCCATGAAGACAGTCTTGCATCTGCTGTTTGTACTTTCAGGGGCCTCAGCGTCTTCTCTGTCTAGTTATTCCTGACTTTCATGGATAACAACATCAGCTCAGGCCAGCGTGCCTTACCGTGCAATGAGACCATACACAGCCTTTCCAGAAGCTCGAAGAAGGTCCTTCTAATTTCAGCAGTTTGGGGTTCTTTCCATTTTTGTTCATCTCTGGTAACCATCCTATCTCTGAAAACTATAACCTTTCACAAGCAGGCATAGCAATTCCTCTGCTCCGACTTTCTTGCCTTTAATGACTTTGCTATAGCTGACTTCACGTCTTAATCTCTCTCAGGTCTGGTCTAGTGGAGATCTGGTACTGTCCTAACAAGATCACATACCAGCGTAAGTTCTACCACATAGTTGTTTTCGAGCAGGATCATGTATAGCCACACACTGCACTATAACCTCTACCACCTATACGAGCAGACCGGGCAAACTGTCGATGCCAGTACAGCACAGAATTCAGCAAGTCCGGTACTTGCAGTCACGTGACGGGGAAGATACAGTCACTATCATTAAGTCTGCAGTTTAGTCAAACACATAATGCTACACTGACCTCACACTCTAAACTCCTGGCAATACTTTGTTATACACTTTAGACCAGTCCCTCACTGACACAACAGAAGAATTCTGAGGAAAACCTGCTCTGTAGTTCTACTACGGGTAAAGATATTTTTTACTTAAGAATACGCTTTCGAAGTGGCTTACACAAAGCAACATCATGCTGGGCCTCAAGGGTCAGGCTCATATCTGACCCAGACTTACTGCTGAGCTGTCTCGGACTCTGCGTTTGATCCAGAATCTTAAACACATTAAGAGTAAAAGCTCCGCCGATGTGACTGAGGCTCCGATTGTACATTTCACATCATCCTTCTTTCACTCAAGTTGATTCCAGCCTCGAGGAGGTTGTTCTGGAAGGACCATTCACTACTACTTAAGGTAAACTAGGCAACCTGCTGATGTTTGGTAGGACCAGCAGATTCTTAGAAGAAAAATATTCCAGGATTTATATTAAATCTATAAATATGAATCTATCAACAAGACAATAAAGATGAACTTTAAGGCACACTCTTTTTTATTCCTACATGATTCTATTAACTTCCAGCCCACTAACCTGGAAATATCATAATGTAGAATCTAGACAATATTTCTGTATTTCTAAGATTAGCAAGAGGTATTCAAGATGGCGCTGTGGTAAAAATAAGGAAGCAAGCTTTTATCTAATAAATTCATCTTGTTACTTAAATTGTTTTGTAATACCGGAAACTGCATACCAGTCATATTTTCTTTTCTGAACAGCTTTACCACTAGTTAGAAAAATATCCTTTAAAAACACTTTTAAAGGCATCCTATTAGAAAAGTTTAATATACTGGTACCTCAGATTTAAAAATATAAGTTGCTCACTAAGCCATATATATTTTTCAGATATGAGTATACTGTAATTTTGATACTAATACATATCTAGAGATATAAAACAAAGCTTACTTGGAATTTTTTTAATTTTTTGTCTTTACTAATATAGTATTGAAAGGTATTTTATGTTTGTGTGTGTGCTCAGTTGCTCAGGGCTGCACTCAACATCTGCAGTGATTTGGGGGCCCAAGAAGATAAAGTCTCTCATGGTTTCCCCACCTACTTGTGATGAAGTGTTGGGACCGAATGTCATGATCTTCATTTTTTGAATGTTGAGTTTTAAGCCAGCTTTTTCACTCTCCTCTTTCACTTTCATCAAGAGGCTCTTTAGTTCCTCTTCACTTTCTGCCATAAGGGCGGTGTCATTTGCATATCTGAGGTTATTGATATTTCTCCCGGCAATCTTGGTTCCAGCTTGTGCTTCATTCAGCCTGGAATTTTGCATGATGTACTCTGCATATAAGTTAAACATGCAGGATGACAATATACAGCCTTGATGTATTCCTTTCCCAGTTTGGAACCAGTCTATTGTTCCATGTCTGGTTCTAACTGTTGCTTCTTGACCTGCATACAGATTTCTCTGGAGGCACGTAAGGTAGTCTGGTATTCCCATCTCTTGAAGAATTTTCCACAACTTGTTGTGATCTACACAGTCAAAGGCTTTGGCATAATCAATAAAGCAGAAATAGATGTTTTTCTGGAACTCTCTTGCTTTTTCTATGATCCAACAAAACTTTAAAAAATGTTTTATCATTTTATTGAAATATTGTTAATTTATAATATTTGAGGTGTACAGTGTGGAGAAGGAAATAGCAACCCACTTCAGTATTCTTGCTTGGAAAATCCCATGGGCAGAAAAGCCTGGCAGGCTGCAGTCCATGGGGTTGCAAGAGTTGGACATGACTTAGCGACTACACCACCATCACGAGGCGTACAGCAAAGTGATTCAGTTATATAAATATATATATATATATATATTTCAGATTGTTTTCCATTATAGATTATTACAAGATATTGAATATAATTCTCTGTGCTTTATAGTAGGTCCTTGTTATTTATCTATTTTATGTATAGTAGTCTGTATACGTTGGAAGAAGGCAATGGCACCCCATTCCAGTACTCTTGCCTGAAAAATCCCATGGACGGAGGAACCTGGTGGGCTGCAGTCCATGGGGTCACGAAGAGTCGGACCTGACTGAGCGACTTCACTTTCCCTTTTCACTTTCATGCATTGGAGAAAGAAACGGCAACCCACACCAGTGTTCTTGCCTGGAGAATCCCAGGGACTGGGGAGCCTGGTGGGCTGCCATCTATGGGGTCACACAGAGTCGGATACGACTGAAGCGACTTACCGGCAGCAGCAGCAGCAGTCTGTATATGTTAATCCAAAATTCACACCTCCCTATCTTTCCCTTTGATAACCCTAAATTTGTTTTCTATGTTTGTGAGTCTCTTTTGCTAACAAGTTCATTTGTAACTTTTGTTTATATTCCACATACATGTGCCACAAATAGCATTCATTCATTCTTTTTTATGGCCATGTGTATACTCCCATATCTTTTATCTGTTCATCTGACGATGAACATCTAGGTTGCTTTCGTGTCTTGTCTATTGCAAATAGTGTTGCTATGAACACTGAAGTCCACGTATGTTTTTGATTTAGAGCTTTCCCTGGATATATTGTAGTGACTTGAAATGATGCTTAAATGTCCTTTTATTCCATTTTATTAAAAAATACTTAAGCATTTGTGGAATAATCCCTCAAAGTATAATGATGATAATATGCTTGCTCATGAACCTTTTTTGTTTCTCATTGTAGAACTAGAAAAGATTAGGTGGTTTTATGAGTAGGTGCAAATCAAAAATATTCTGTTACTTCAAAGTGAGATAGAGACTTCCTTCCTCTTAGAAAAGTCCTGGGCAAAAATAGATACATGAGCTTAGATACAGAAATATATGTCCCTCTAAATTACCCTTATCATGGAGTAACCACCAGCTGAAACATTTTTAAGGTTAACTGTGTACTCAGTGGAATTTTAACAACTTGTTTAGTCACCAGCCCAAGAGAGTCTATATATTGCAATGTGTACAGCGTTTGACTTTCTCTTTCTCTTTTCAGAGGTATCATTTGGGAAACTCAAAATAAGTCATCATAGTGCCATTGTAGATAAAGGGCTTCTCAGTGGAAACGGCATTTGTGATATATCCAAAAACCTTATCTCATCAAGTCTCAGTGAAACATATTCATTTTGCTTTTTCAAAAGAAATACATTTTACTTTCATAAAATTAACTTACAGAGAACACTCCAATTCAGTTTAAATTCTATATGCAAGAAATAAAGCCGATAACTTGAGGAACACAAAATTAGACTACAATGTTACTGTTGTCATAATAAATACACTTAAATGATTTATATGTTTAAAGTTTAATCGAAAATATCTGCGTCTCATTTTTCTGGGTAACTAACTGGACATCCTATATTATACATGGTCCTGTGACATTTGAACAGAAGTCAGTGGTTTCTCTATTTATTTGATCTAATGTTTGTTTGCAGTGGAAAGATAACAAAGTATCTGGATTTGAGTGCTGAGCCTTCATTTAATCCATGTGTTTCCTCAATCTGGGCTTCCCGGGTGGCTCAGGTGGTGAAGAATCCTCCTGCAGTGCAGGAGACCTGCGTTCGATCCTTGGGTTGGGAAGATTCCTTGTAGAAGGAAATGGCAACTCACTGCAGGATTCTTGCCTGGAGAACTCCGTGGACAGAGGAACCTGATGGGCTACAGTCTATGGAGTTGCAAAGAGTTGGACACAACAGAACGACCAGCACTTTCACTTTCTATCTCAGCCCACTGTGTAATTCCATCACTGTAGTAACTGTCCTGCCAGGAAGCATCCAGAAGTAATTTCTGTGATGTTATTCTTCTTTGCTCAAACTCATGTCCATTGAGTTGACAGTGTCATCCAACCCTCTCATCCTCTGTCACCCTGTTCTCCTCTTGCCCTCAATGTCGTTGAATAATTCAGGGCATGATCTTCATTTAGTAACTGCTCAAAAAGTCAAGGAAAAGCAGCAAACTTGAAAGATTAAAGGACAGATGAAGGATCTAAACCATGTCTGAGGCCAAAGTCAACATCAGTAATTCTGAAACATTTGTTCCAATAAACTCTTTTTGCCTAAGCCAGTTTGAGTTGGATTTCTACTTCTTGCAGTTTAAAGAGCTCTAGCTAATACACTGTCTGTGTGCGTATGGCAGTACTGGGTTTTCTGATGTAGATGAAAGTGAATAAGCAAAAGACAAGTAAACATACATGGGCCTTGCTTCTGGGAATTTAACTTTTGATTAAAGAGACAAGCTCTACCACAGTGAAAAATCGAAAGATTTCTATCCATGGTATCTTCCTGTTGCTGTTAAGGAGGTCGAGAAAAGCTCCTGACTTTCTACTACTATGTGGATCTTATCACTGACCCTCCATGCTGGTGAACTCTGCCCCTTAACATTTATTAAGGCAAAGAATAAACTCTGCAGTTGACAAGTAAAATTTTTCTCAGATTTGAGGAAAATAAAACAGAAAGTGATTCAGTGTGAATCACATTATTTTAAAAGTTATATTCAATGCTTAACTGCATCAATACATCAATACAATCAAGACCCCAGAATGTTATGTAATAAAATGTGAAGAGCATATAAATGGTTTCCAGACACAAGAGATGTAGGTTCAATCCCTGGGTCGGGAAGATTCCCTAGAGAAGGAAATAGTCCTGTATTTTTGCCTGGAAAATTCCATGGGCAGAGGAGCCAGGTGGGCTACAGGCCATGGGGTCACAGAGTCAGCCATGACTGAGCACACAGTTTCCTAACATCTGATTCACGGAGGCTTTTTTTATGTGACTAAAGCTTCATAACGTTGATTTCATTTTTTCAAAATTTATTATCAGATGGTAATAATTATAGTAATCAAAAAGAATACCTACATATATATATATATTCTGTTATTAAAAGTAAAACAGCATCAAATGGATCTTTTAACTTTATGAAGATTTTTTTTCCCTTGGTGTTGAGAGAAACCAATATTCAGACCTGCTTTTCTTCCTTCATTAAATGAACCTAGACTCTGACTACATTAAGTAATGAGGTAAATGCCTTTCTCCTGCCTGCTCCAAGTGGTCCTTACTTATTCTTCAGATGTTCTGTTTAGCTGGGATTTTCCTCGTGATAATCTTTAAAAAAAAAGGGAACTAATTCATTGCATAGACTAAAAATAAATGAAAGAGACAATATAATTTTCTGTTTAGGCAAACTACATTTCTTCACATGGCAATATAAACATGCTTACCAGGAGGCAGCATGACAAATGTGACGCTGAAAATTATCTAAGGGAACTTCTGTGGAGAAGAGGGTATAAAAACAGCATTTTCCCTCTCCAACAAACATTCTAAAACAACCCAGGAGGAAGGAGAAAGTAAAACACAAACTATTTGTTCTCATTTTGTTTGTGAAACTCAGGGACAGCTGCATCTCCAGCCTCCAAAATGAACGTAAAGACCACAAAGCAGTAGGCGTCAAGAAGGAGCTGTGCAGAGGGGGCCACAGGTATTCTGAGAGAGTATGGAAAACACTGGAGTCAAAACAAGGAATGCGGCTAAAAGCAAAGGTGGCCTCCCTGTGCCTGGTTTGGTCTGGACAAACAGAGAAGACCAGATCTCCCACATAGCAGGCGAATTCTTTATCTTCTGAGCCACCAGGGAAGCACAACGGAGAAGACAGGCAAAAATTAATAAACACACAGGTGATAACTGAAAGAAGCAAAACATGTTTACATTTTTTAGGAAGAAAAGAAATGAAAGAAGACTTGAACCTGCGTGTTGAAAAGACACCTTGCAAACCAAGGAAAATGACTTAGACTCCTCAACAAAAATAATGTTCTAATAAATTGACTGCTTTCAGAGCCGAAGGAGTATCTCTCCGGCAGGCAAGCAGAATGATCGAGTCACTTATAGGAGGAAATACGGCAGATTGATCTGTTACTTCTCCACATCAACACACAGCATCAAAAATCTCCTAGAGGAAAGCGTGATCCAAGAACTTTTTACAGAAACTGGCCTTCAGTACAAAGGTAACACATTGTGTTATATATATATATATATATATATATATTGCTGTTGTTGTTGTTCTTTAATCACTAAATTGTGTCTGATTCTTTGTGACCCAATGGACTGCATCACACCAGGCTTCCCAGTCTTGAACATTTCCCAGAGTTTGCTCAAAATCATGTCCATTGAGTCGGTGATGCCATCCAACTACCTCATTCTCTGTCGCCCACTTCTCCTCCTGCCCTCAGTCTTTCCCAGTATCAAGGTCTTTTCCAATGAGTCAGCTCTTCATATCAAGTAGCCAAAGTACTGGAGCTTCAGCTTCAATAACAATCCTACCAGTGAATACTCAGGGTGATTTCCTCTAGGATTGACTGATTTAATCTCCTTTTGTCTAAGTGACTCTCAAGAGTCTTCTCTAGCACCACAGTTTGAAAGCATTAATTATTCAGCACTCAGCCTTCTTTACGGTCCAACTCTCACATCTGTACATGACTCCTGGAAACACCATACCTTGGACTAAACGCCTTTGTCAGCAAAGTAATGTCTCTGCTTTTTAATATGCTGTCTAGGTTTGTCATAGCTTTATATGTGGACCCTGTGAAATTTCCCTGAAGAAAATGGTAGAGAAAAATCTTCTACCTAAGAGATTATTGGGGAAACAATGGCAATTGTTACTAGTGGTAAGAAATGAAGATTATTTAATGACAGAATTAATAGTAAGATGATCATGGATATGACAGAAAAAGGAAGAGTTTAATATATTTTGTCCAACAATGTAAAATGGTATTCTTTCTTTAAATATGAGGTGGAACAGGAGACACAGGTGGACAGCAAAGGAAGCACATTTCAAAATAAAAGGAAAAACCTCCTTTCCCAAGTTCTTATGAAAGAAAACACATATTAGGTCATAATTTTTTAAAAAATAAACTAATTTCAAAGATGGAAATACTATCACAAAATTCTCTGGTCACAATGCAATGCACCCAGAAATTAATATACAAAAATAACCTACAGGCTGTTACTTTCAAATTATTCTTTTAATTAGATCTTGCATCTAATAGAAAATCCAGAGTGAAATCACAGAATATACTCAAAGTATTGATAAGGAAACACTACATATCACAACTCATGATATGCAGGTAAAGCAATACTCAGGGGGAAAAAAAAAAAAAAAGCTTCAAAGTGAAAAGTTAAAGTGTTAGCCGTTCCATGGTTTCCAACTCTTTGCAAACCCATAGACTGTAGCCTTGGTCCATGGGATACTGCAGGCAAAAACACTGGAGTGAGTTGCCATTCCCTTCTCCAGGGGATCTTCCTGATCCAGGGATTGAACCTGGGTCTCCCGCTTTGCAGGCAGATTCTTTACCACCTGAAGTACCAGGGAAGTGTCAAAGCTTAAAAAAAAAAAAAAAAAGTATTAATAAAAATAAGAAATAAAAATCATGTATTCATACCAAGGTGCTCTAAAAGAACACAGAACTATGATTAAATATATGCAACGATACAACACTTTATAAAAAAAAAAAAAAAGTGGAAGAAAGAAATCCTAAGAGAGAATCAGAATTAACTGAGTTAGAAATGAATAAAAATAGCAGAAACAGCATATAAATTAAAAAAATCTCTAGCAGGGAATAATCTATCCTAAATAAACTTTTGGCTACTATCATCAAGAAAAAGAAAATGAAAATATATAAAATTGAAATAAGGTCCAGCAACAGATACAAAGAAGACAGAAGCAACAAACAACTATTATATGCAATTCCTTTCACACAAAATTAATACTCTGAGCCAAATGGATGATCTATTTTAGAAAATAAAATACTTCAAAACTGAATCAAGACACAAAATCTAAGCAGACCAACTTCCAAAGAAGCAAGTAGTCATTTTTGGTTGGATATTTCTATAACTAGTTTTAAGACAACTTTAAAGATTATTATGGGCTTCCCTGGTGGCTCAGCTGGTAAAGAACCCACCTGCAACATAGAAGACCTGGGTTCAATCCCTGGGTTGGGAAGATCCCCTGGAGAAGGGAAAGGCTGACCACTCCAGTATTCTTCCCTGGGGAATTCCAGAAACTGTATAGTCCACAGGGTCACAAAGAGTCAGACACGACTGAGCAACTTTCACTCTCACTTTCAAAGATCATCACAGAGTATTTCAAACAGTACATATTCCAGTGGGTACACAAAATGCAAGACAGAGCCACCTGAACACAAGCCCACTCATTCCCTCCCCTCATCTCTCACCCCTCCACTCTCTTGGTAAAACAAAGGCAGACCTCTCACTTTTGAGAACCATTGCTATAAATCACCTGCTCAGGGTGTAAGACTCTCTAAGGCAACCAAAGGGGAAAAAAAAAGAAAGGAAAAGAGACAAAACGGGATATCTACTCAGCTTCCTTGAATCAAAGCATGATAAATCCAGAGCAGAGTTTAACATCTTACCCTGCTGTGTGTATAATTCTCTCACAAGGTGTTAGATAAGGAGTATTTTGGGCGGAGTTGGGGTATTCTGAATTCAAACACCCAAGCTGATCTCATCCAGTCTCAGGGATCTGTACTTAAACTCCCAGATGGATACCGTTTTTCTCCCTTGTGCCTGTATTCTCCATGGAGCAGTCGGATTTCTCCTTCTCAACACTGAGTGAGGTCATGTCAGCAGGCCCCCCGCCGCCTGCGCTCTCCCTTCCCAGAGCCCCTCTGCGCTCTCCTTACTCACGGTACACGAACGCCCTTTGCTGTGCTGTTCCCTTCACCTGACACTGTCCTCCCTTGCCGTCATGGGCCTCGTCTCCTCACCTCTCCCAGATGCCCACTCAGATGCCTTGTTTACAACTGAACCCTCTAATTCCTGGCCCCCAGCATGTTTAAATCTATAGTCTGTGTTACCATCTGAAACATTGATTGTATTTTACAGAATGACCTTGTTTATTTTCAACCTTCCTCCTTTAAAAGCATGCTCCAAGGGACCAAGGATAACAGTTTGCCATTGGTTTATAGCTGAATTTGTTCTTGGTTACTTGGTCGCTAAGTCGTGTCTGACTCTTGGTGACCTCGTGGACTGTAGCTTGCCGGCTCATCTGGCCGTGGGATTTCCCAGGCAAGATTACTGGACTGGGTTGCCATTTCCTTCTCCATTAGAGCTGAATATCTCAGTACCTAAAACAGTGCCTGACACAAAACAGGTGCTCAGTAACATCTGTTGCATGAATAGGGAATTGTTATCTGTATCTATTGATCACTGTATTTATCTGTTGTTACTGACCATTACTGGATTCAAGCTTATGGGGAAGCAAGAGTTGACTGCCTACCCATAAGCCTGAATCCAATAATGGGTGGGTAGGGGGACTCATGCAGAGGCAAGAATACACTGAGGGCTTCCTTCCCAGGTCAAAACAGTGGTGAAGAACCACCTGCCAATGCAGGAGACATATGAGACGCAGGTTTGATCCCTGGGTCAGAAAGATCCCTCAGAGAAGAAAATGGCAACCGACTCCAATATTCTTGCCTAGAAATCCCATCAGCCGCGGAGACTGGTGGGCAACACTTCATGGGGTTGCAAAGAGTCAAGGTTACAAAGACTTAAGGACCAGGCACCAAGCGTACACTGTGGCATAGAGGACAGAAAGGGATCGGGTCACAAGGCACCACAAGCTTGGAGGGGAAGGGGAGGGTGGCTGCGATTAGCGAAAATGGCAAGACGGTGACACGAGGCTGGAGAAACCACCAGGGTTTGTTGGAAGACTGGGAGAGGTCTTTGGAGCATTTAAGGGTATGAGCTCAGGTTGCTTCTGAAGGCTGCACAGAGCTGACAGCTGGGACATGAGCTAGGAGGACACAGAAAGAGCAGGAGATGGGTCATGAAGTGATCCGCCAGGAGCAAGGCTGCTGGCTCCCTCGGTGACAGGAGCCCACTTTGTCCCTCATTCACCATCTTTTAACATCTGTGTAGTCTGCTACTTCTAAATACCCTTCTCTATCCAAGAACTCTCAGTTGCCAAGGTTGTTTTTTTTCTCATGGTATCATGCACAACTGTCCACTCCATGATTCTGCCTAGCATTCATTCCAGTAGCTTTCACTGTCTTAATGGATAGAGGTTTTTGGCAATTCGCTGCTGCATTTGTCAGTTGGGGGGGCGGGAATAAAACACAACACACAAACTAATAAAATATCTTCATAAGCAGAGTCCAGTGCATGCTTCTCTTCACCAATCTTCATGTAAATAAAACAGAAACGAAGTTGGGGACCGTACCTACATTATTAACTCAAGAAGTGATATCTGTTTAGGACTGGATGAGCCAACGTGTCATAAAGAAAGAATAATGTATTAATAAATGTGCCTGAACATGCCCAAGCACAAAGGTCAGCCACCACCCACCCACCGTGTCTTTGTTGGGAGCGTATGAAGGCTTTAAGAAATGACTCAGAAAAGGGACAAAGCACAGATTCTTCTGACACCTCTTTCAAAAACTCCAAAATTAGCCTGCAAATGGGAACATTGTTCAGGGACATTTTCCAGCTGTAGATTTTCTGTTACTCCTGAGACATACCAAGTCATTCTAAGTCTTTCATAAAGTGGTACAAAAAGGTTCAATTCATAAAATGGCAAACCTGGCCTTCCACATTGTGGGAGCAAACGTAATAATGTACATTAGATAAACTTATACTGTTATCACTGCAAATGTCAAGCTCATTACAGCAGATGTTTCAACGGAAAATCACTACCCATTAAAATCAAATAACCAATATGCCCTGAACTTACCATTTGATTTAATGCGTCAACTTCAATGCCCACGGGAGTCAGTCAGAACTGTCTGCTGTGTAATTGTCACAGGATTGGTATGTAACAAAGAATTAAGTTTCAATTATTATCACCTGCTAGTTGTGATCATTAATAGAATGTGAATGAATAGCTAATTAGTAACAAAACACTTGGACAATTTTGTGCCTATTTTTGGGAGAATCATTCAAATTTGAAAAATAGATGACATCACTGGTAAGAAAAACAAATATTCGCTATAGAAAATAAGGAAAAGAGACAAGTGATTTGGTAATGTCATGCTAGAGCATAACTCGGATAAATACCCTCTGACTGTCTTGGAAAATGTGACTTGATTATGTAACAGAAAATGTTACTGTGTTTTCTATTCATTAGAAGTAGACCCAAACATTTTATACTTCTTAAAATTAGGGTTCCTATTTTCTTAAAAAAAAATAAAGTTATATAATTTGCATCTTTATCTGGTTGAAAAGCTAACCCCAAGTTAAGCTTTATTATTCTGTGGGATGTTAGCCATTACAATATCCAAGTTACTGACATTACTTCAGTGTTCCTTTTTAATCTTTGACTGTATAAAGTTTCTTCATATCCTGTTTTGAACTAGTTTTGTCCCCCTGCTGTTTCCCTCATTAATTAGTTACATATTGATCTTATGGAAATGTAGTCAGCATTCCATTAGAAAATGATCTAAAACTAGTCAAGGAATTATGTGAAAAAATTAGAAAAGTTGCAGCTGTTTTCAGCAAAAGATAATATTCAAATCTCCCTGAAAGTATCTATATTGAGAAAACAAAATTCAATTGAACACTTAGCTTAAAATGAAATTTTGAAAGAATGTTTGTCAAAAGTTATACTGGTAACATCTTAAAAATATGAATTATTTCAAAAAGGCATCTGCAAAATAACCTCAAGATGGTACTGCTGCTACTGCTGCTGCTGCTAAAGTCGCTTTAGTCGTGTCCAACTCTGTGCAACCCCAGAGATGGCAGCCCACTAGGAATTATTGATAGTGGCATGTATTTGTGAAAACCAGATATAACTCACATTTCTAAAGCAGGATAAGCAATTTTCAAATTAGTAGGTCATGCTTGGCCTTTAAACAATGCTATTCTAGCCATAATTTGCAGTACTGTTCTGGATAAAGGGATAAGGAGAAACAAGAATACTTAAAGTAATTTATGAGTAAAGAGTTACACTGTGAAGTCCTGGACAGGCTGGTAAACATACTTCAGAGTGGAAGGCTCATTTTTTCATAAAGATCCTGTAGATCACAATTTATGTTTGAGCACGATCTAAACAGCCTGGAAGCATTTGAAGTTTACTTATTATCTTTGCTATGTAGATAACCCTATGTTCTTGCTTTGTACATCTCTCATTTTTACTTTTACTTGAGCCCCACTTCACAGATAAATTATTACAATAAATTCTCATTCTCTCCCCCACCCCCTGCTGAGATTGTGTTCTATCTCACCAAATAGATTCCCCGAAATTTATTTAACAGATAAAGGTAATAATTTGCACTGATGAGGATAATCCACATCACGAATTTGTGGTATGCCTGCCATTCCTCCCTTTTTCCGGAAACCAGTGCCCCTTCCGTCTTCAGCAGCACACTCCCACACCCAGCCCATTCTGTCTTAGTGTGACTATTAACAATGGTTTAACACAATGAAACTGCTAAGTTTGTAGGTCAAATAAGACATCATGGAAAATCAACAAATTCATGAGGCTCAACTCATATAACTCTTTTAAGTTCACTAACTTAATCCAATGTTTTATCAAGTAAGTTATTTAAAGCTTTATTACAAGTTACATATTAAGTCTTTCAAGTGGGAGAAGAAAACCTTTAGTTCCTTTAAACTATACACATAAAATGAATTTAACATGTAAACAAGGATGCTCAGCATAGTACCTGGAAACAGCTCTTACAGGAGATAATTCAAAGAAGTTAAAATCAATCCCATAGCAAGTAAAATCAACTTTCCCTCCAAGTATTCAGTCACACAGGAGCAAAAACACAGAGTGACATTTGCTTTTTACAGGGTCTATGCAACCATGCTGCTATAAGGGGAAGAAATAAGATAAGCTGATTTTATTTTCACCAGTGGAAAAGTTTTCGATAGAGCAGCTTTCATCGACTCAGCACAGCTAACAAAGTAACATTACCATTGAAAACAAAATAACACATTAGCTGTACAATCCAGGCATTCTGTTTTCAGAAAGAACTTCCCTAACACTTCTCTCTTTAGAGAACCCTGAATGCATGCTGCTTGTGAAAGAAAACCTTCCTGCTGATCTTTCTGCTCCTACAGAGACAAATGGCTGAGAATAAAGTCTCTTTCTTTCTTTCTGTTCACCTGGCGACCCATGGTGTGGCGAATGTCTGGGCCCAGGCTGGCAGGAAGTTTTTTACCCCATCATCTGGAAGTGGTCCACAGTACCACGCCCTGGCCACTCTGTCCCAACTGGACAGCTTTCAAAGCTGAATCCAGAAACTGACTAAAAAAAAAAATCTCTGTAAAAGGTGCAAGTGAACCGCCACTCACTGTTCAAATGGAAAGTCCACTCCCTCGTTCTGGCTGTGTTTCCCCCGCCCCTCATTTTGGAAGGGGTGAAGGAATGCCCTTGCCAATTTGTTTCATGATTGAAAATCAGGGCTGCTGCTGTCCCCTTTGCCAAAAACTCTCCTTTCGTTTTCCTTCCCACTGTCAGCAAGCCGGCCCCGGAGGAGTGCACAAGGCCTATCAACGAAGAAAACGAACAGAGGTGATTGAAACCGAAGATTTTTTCCCCTGTAATTTTAAGGGCACTCTATGAATCACTCCCTTTGTGGTTCCCTTCCCAAACACATGTGTGCTAAGTCTCTTCAGTCACATCCAACTCTTTGCGACACTATGGACTGTAGCCCACCAGGCTCCTCTGTCCATGGGATTCTCCAGGCAGGAATCCTGGAGCGGGTGGCCATGCACTCCTCCAGGGGATCTTCCCGACCCAGAGATCAAACCCGAGACTCTTATGTCTCCGGCATTGGCGGCAGGTTCTTTAACACTAGCACCACCTGGGAAGGACACTCCCAAACACTCCCTTTGAAGAATCTAAGCCAGGAGACCTACCCTTAGTGATCTGCACACTACCATGGAGCCCGGCTGTCCTCCACCACAGACGGGAGATGGGGAAAGATTCAAGGGAACCCACTCCCTGCTCAAACCAGCAGAAGTTAAGGCTCATGACGAGGGACCCGGGGAGAGAAGAGGGGATGAGAGAAGAACTGACACCCTCTCTCAAGCAAAGCTGAAAACAGTGATTCTGACCTATTTCCTTAAATTGGGATTGTGAGGGAGGGAAAAAGATCAAGTTACAGAAAAATGGAAAGGAGAGAAATGAACATATTTATACAGCCCTCTGAGGTCTTTCTTGTAATGATCTACCTGAAACCATGTATTTAAAATTACAATCCTTTTTCTAAGAGAAATATTGTAAAACTAGTCTTTAAAAACACAATTTTCATGGGTGTTTTTCAAAGTAAACATTAAATGCCAGTTAAAAAAAATCTGTTACGTATTTTAAAATGTGTTTCAAAACAAATGTGAATCTTACATTAAAAGACACAATTATGTTAATGAGGAAAACAAAATATATTAACAAAATAGAAAATCTTGACATCTGTGTGTGACTCATATCAGAATGACTATTAGTTAATCACTAACAAAGGTACTTTCTACATAAAAGATTGCTTAAATAGAACTGTATAAGAAACTAGGATTTTTTAATTAAGCTTAACATCATGTAACAGATGTTAGGTTTTTCTTCTCTACCCCAAGGAGGACTGTAATACTGTTTCAGATGACAGTTCTCAATGGTGCAATGTGTGTGATAAATTATAGAAGCTAAAACATAGCATTATTATTTAATAATCCATTTTAAATATCACTATCATTTAAATACCACATACAAGAAAAAATGGTATACATTTGGGAATAAAAATACACAACGAAGAAAAGCAAAACAAAAAACCACAAGCAAGACTCAGATTTTTTTTAAGTTTTAAACACAATTCAAATTTAAAACAAAATTCCCTTCTCTCACTGCTAGAAGAGTGCGGCCACATATAATCCATGATGCAAATTTCAAAGATCACCAGCTTTTTTCCTCCAGACTTTTCAGGTCTAGTTCCTCAGCTTATCCCACAACATTTAAATTACTTTAAAAACACAAAAATTTCTTTACTACATTGATACGTTTGAATCTGTTAACACTGACAATCATTTGACAAAGGAATTTCTTTTGCTTTACATGAAACTGCATGTTTGTTGAGAAAGAATTTCCTGTGAAGAAAATTACGTTATTTTTGTTGTTGCTGTTGTTGTTCACAGCTGAGACGCATATATTTTTTCTGATTTGGATGGGAAAGATCACAAAAAGGAAGCTGCTTTTGTTAAAAGCAGAATAGTAAGCTGAATCTACCAACAATGACACATAGAAGTGACTGCAAATGGTTTAAAAGTTCTTAAAATCAATGTCAGAAATACTCAAATGTAAGAATCACGTGCTAAGAGGCTCCAGGTACATTCCTGGAGCAGAACCTCCTTGAAGCAAACAGCTGACCAGAGCACTGTCCTCCTGTTCAAGGAGCGTATGTCTGGGCAGGAATCAGTTCAGAGTGGAACACCCTGTGCTGAGGGTTCTGGAAATAATGAAAATTATTACTACAACAGGAAGGGGGGATTGTGGCACTCACCGAGAGACCGCAGACCACTAACTCCCTGTGAAACAGAGATAAATAGACTTTTCATGTGCTTCCCAGGGGCTTCTCTGGTGGCTCAGATGGTAAAGAATCTGCCTGTAAAGCAGGAGACTTGGGTTCAATCGCTAGGTCGGGACGATTCCCTGAAGGGAATGGCAATCCACTCCAGTATTCTTGCCTGGGAAATCCCATGGACGGAGGAGCCTGCAAGGCTACAGTCCACGGGTTTGCAAAGAGCTGGACACGACTGAGCGAGAGACTGAGCGCTCACGCACACTTTCATGATGACTATATACATGTGAATAAGAATCAAATGAACACAGTGGGGCTGAAACGGCTTGACTCACTGTCCTGCTGTCGCCCACAGAATCTCACCACTGATGAGCAGGGGACTTACCCTCTTGGTCTTCAATGTCTCAAATCAAGAAAATTAAAAGGGAGGCTTCCCCACCACTACAGATGCTCACAATGACCACAAGGACATATCAAGCACAGCTGCGGTTTCCAGAGACTAATGCTTCATAGAGAACCCTTTTCCAAAGCTAAGTTTCAAATTAAATTTTATGGCCTACATTTTTCTTATGCCTAAGAAGGAAAAACTTGGAAACAGTAAACTTACAATTGACTAATGCATGGGGCAGGAAATATAGATATCCATTTTTGAGTTATATTTGTACAAATGGAATACACAAACTTGCTGACATTATGGAACTGAAATAAGGGATAACTTGTTTTGGATCAGAACAATTTAAAAAAAAAAATCCCTGAGGTGATAAGGAACTGGTATTTCTTAACAGGTCTTAATATATTTATTGCTGCTGCTGCTAAGTCGCTTCAGTCATGTCCAACTCTGTGTGACCCCATAGACGGCAGCCCACCAGGCTCCCCCATCCCTGGGATTCTCCAGGCAAGAACACTGGAGTGGGTTGCCATTTCCTTCTCCAATGCATGAAAGTGAAAAGTGAAAATGAAGTCACTCAGTCGTATCCGACTCTTCGCGACCCCATGGACTGCAGCCTACCAGGCTCCTCCGTCCATGGGATTTTGCAGGCAAGAGTACTGGAGTGGGTTGCCATGGCCTTCTCTGGCTGGCAATGTGTTTTTAATGTTTTTATGTAGTAAAATCTGATTGGATGATAACACAGAAAGTATGTGTAGAAAGTTTGATTTCTTACGCACAAGTTTCTTAAATACGCAGAATTGGGGATTCTTGTGCAAAGAATAAAAAAGTTGGTCTGGTCTTTTTAGCTCATGTCAAAATAAATATTTCAACATTTCTTTGCTATAAAATTGGCTTAAAAAAGGATGAAAAACATGTTTGGTTTGTGTATCTGTCATTTCTTTTTATTCCTTGATATCTGGAGTCAGAACAAGTGAAGAAGCCCCATAGGCTTCAGAGAGCACGACACACAGCTTGCAAGAGTAAATGATTTATGGAGCCACAGGCATGAGTTATGAACAGTCTACACATTTGAGCTATCTAGCTCTGGGGGGGGGAAGAGACAAATGAGATTCCTGAAAGGTCTGTGAAATACAGAGAGGAAGAAAACAGACCAAAGTTAATAAGCTGTCTCAGACGGTAACTAATTAGACAGCAAGATACCACTGGCACAGCAGAACCGAACTACAAGGCAACAGGAGCCGGCTGCCGACAAACTTTATATTTTGACTTGCTTTACTTCTATCCAGCTTCTTTTTCCATTTCATTCAAAAGACTGTTGCCTAAACCATCACCCTACCACCTCATTACACTGTTAATGCTTTTTACCCCTGAGTTTAAGTGCAGATTTTAATATTCCCATTCAAGCCACCTTTCCTTTTTTTTTTTTTTTGCCTAAAAGAGTAGATCTTAGACATCAGCTCTTGCCTATTTTAATGCTCTTGTTAAGTCCAGAGTTGGAACACAGAGCTTCAAGCTGAGGAGAGGAAGAGGCTGGTGCTCATGAGGGCTTCTGTGCTGGCCCTTCACGTTAGGGGACAGATGGAAACTGAGATTTCAGACACAGGTAGCTGATGGCTTCAGGAAATGGACAGGGCTTGTTGCTCCTTAAGGTAAACTTAAAATTTAAAAGCATGACTATTGGTCTCTCATTAATCTAATTTTCTACAAAGGTAAGGGAAAGAAGGCTTGAATTGCCATTAGAACAAAAGCATTATGACTGCCATAAAGATTAGAATCCCTGGTGACCCTCACATTCAAAATAATAATAATAATAATGCTATTTTATGGAGTAAGACAGAGTAAAATAATCAGAATAGAAAAGTGTAAAGATTATCTAGTGAGCATTCTTAAAATATTATCATAGATGCACATCTATGCCTTAGGCTATAGTTCTATTGCTGTATAAAAGAAGATAAAGGATGTCTGAGTCTAAGGAAGAATTTAAAATATTCACTTATTTCTGAGAGATGAAAAAATGCTGGTCAACAACACCTCTGTAAAAATAATAGCATTCTACTTTCTTCTCTTAGAATTTCTGAAATTGAGGACGCAGCTGAATAATCAAGGTGAGGATGATTTTGTCATCCATGCTGCAGAAGAATAGATTTAATGCAGTTGCCATTGCATATGCCTGCAGAAAACAGGCAAGTGAGGAGGCTTTGTTGGGTAAGCAGGGCTACAAATATTTAAATTTTAACGTAAGGGTAGTCCGACTTTAAAAGATGTGTTAGGATAGTGCTTATAAGAATGACAACAAAGTTGCTGGGGGTTACTATTTGTCTGCACATTCCATTCTATCCTCCTAAACTACATTTTTCAAAAGCATCCATTTAAGGACTACACATTCTTCCCGCCATATAATGTTCCCAGGCTTCTTCCCCATCCCAACCCAGCGACATTCGAGATTATCTGAGCAGGACAGCCCCGGCTCTGAAGAAGCTGGTCCTTTGCAGAGAGATAGTGAGGGTGGTTCATTACTTGATCAAGTCTACTCTTTCTGTGCCAAGAAGAAAATTATGTTTCTGGCTGTAGTTGGAAGCAATATCCCTACATTATTTGCTTCATTCTTCTTTTCTCATGCCTTAAAAGTAGCAGAGAAAGTGTATTTTTTGGGAAACATTTTGATAAATTCAATTAAAGCTGCTGCCAGGCAGTAAGATTTTCTGTGTGTAGTTTGTGGGTGGTATATCAATCAATTTTTTTTTCCATTTTTCCAAAATTTTGGTGTCCAGACTTTTTCTTTAGGTAAGTAAAAGGTTTCCTTACTGTTTTCAATGTTCTTAACTTTTTTCTTCTGGTATGTTTGCCATACAATTTGCCAACTTACTCAGACTCAAAATTATGTACATAGAACATTGAAAAGCTTCAAAGTAGACTAAATGAATCAACTTAATAATCAATGAAATAAATTATTATTTAAAGGGATGGGAGTCGGTCCAGTTTAAGCAGCTAAACACAGAACAGTCCTCCAAGTTAAAACAGTGATTTTAAATATACAGATCTTCCTCTCTACTTTCTTAACAGCTGGAAGAAATTATAGTCCAGAGAGACATGTGTGTAATTGGAATTAAACAGATGCAGGCTGTGAAGAAAATCAAACATCTCAGGGTAATAGATGCAAACACTATTATTGAAACTCTGAGGGATTTTTTATTTGTTTTTTCATAATGACGGCAACTGTTGCCATCCATGTATACCAACTACCTACAGTAGCATAAAGAAATGATCCTTTTCCCTTTGTCTCTCTTTGAAAAAGTCTAGAAGGACACATGCCAACTTCTAAAGTGAAGCCAAAACATATGTCAGCATCTTTCCATTTTAAAAACACCTTTTGGCATAACGTATTGACGTGGTGCTGGGCGCTGGGTGCCTTTACGCCGTCAGCTGCCATGCGCTCTCTGACAGATGCATACTGTGCAAAACCCACCACAGCCGTCACACTGCCACACGCAGCGGGGAAATGCAGAGGAGGAGGAGTGGAAAATGACGAAAAGGTGAAGAGATGAGCTTGTCCAGGAGAGAAGGAGTAACGCAAATGTCCTGTTTACAATTCAAAACGTCTTTGACCCATTTTAATGAGCAAGAGCCTGCACTTAAAGACACATGTCGCGCAAGACGCAGGGCCAGATGGTGCCCTTTGGAATAAAAGCGCTCTCAAATGGAATGTACCAGGAGCCTCGGAGTGCCCTGATGGTACCGGCATTTCCACCAGATTATGCCCTTTACTTTTACGGCTTTTGGTTTACAGCTCCGTTTATGAAAGTGCTTACAGATTTTCCATCTAGAAACCAAGAGTTAGGATTCACACACCAGTTGATCCAAAGCCAAGTATGAAAGTGACAATCAGATTTTTATACATCATCACGTTGATGGTAGACTTCTCAGAGCTCTCTGAACTCTTATTACTGATATGAAACAAAATAAATGCAAAAATCAACAAGCACAGTCTGGCGATTCTTCAAACAGCTAAACATGTTATCATATGTTACTGTATGACCCACTAATTCTACTCCCAGGTATATTCCCAAGAGGAAGAAAAACAGATATTCATATAAAGACTGGTACACACATATTCTTCCCTGGTGGTGCTAGTGGTAAAGAACCTGGCTGCCAATGCAGGAGATGTAAGAGACACAGGTTTGATCCCTGGGTCAGGAAGACCTCTGGAAAACGGCATCGCAACCCACTCCAGTATAACGGCCTGGAGAATCCCATGGGCAAAGGAGCCTAGCAGGCTATAAGGCTACGAGTCCATAAGGTCACAAAGAGCTGGGCACAACTGAAGCCACTTAGCATGCATGCACACAAATACTCAAAGCAACATTGTTCACAACAGTCAAGATAAATGACAAATACAAATAATGGCTAAAATTGATTAAATTATATTCGGAACTTAGAAATTTTTTTTTCAGGATTTACAAAAATACAGTGAGGTTGTATAATGTACAATAAATACACATTAATTATTCTCATTCTACAGATAAGGAAACCGAGGAATAGAAATTTTAAGCAAATCCCTCAGCTACATAGACTGTGCAAAGCAAAATCAGGAATTTGGACCTCACAGTGAGGCCCAACAGTCCAGAGTGTTAACTCTAGACTCCACACTGCAAAGATATTCCCCACAAGGTCAAAACACGTGATGGATCATACTTGGAAGGCAAAGCGACAGGTGACGTTAACTTTCACGTTTATGTTACTTGGTATTTTTGAACTCCTTCCAACTATGCTATGAGGGAGAGAAAAAGAAAAGGAGAGAGAAAGAGACAAAGAGAGGGGGGAGATGGTGATGGAGAGAAGGAGAAATTATCATTTTTAAAAGCTGTTGCTGGACCAGGGAGTATTTTGCACAATAGAATGGAATAATAAATAATGGCTTATTACCTTCCTGATTTTGAAAAATTTTAAGAAATCACAGTATAAAGCATTAGAGTTAAAATACCATAGTGTGAGATTGAAATTTTAGGCATGTATTTAAATCACACAGAATCCTTTATCTTTCATTACTTTTGGTGCTGAGAATCTGCCACCTTAGAATAACTGGAAGTTGGAAAATCCAGATCCACATGTTCCTAATTGAGTATGTGCTTGTCATCCAGAGTCACCTGGACAGCCTGTTAAAAATTTGGTAAGAGGGAGGGTACACATATATATATATGTATATATATACACATAAATATTTACACATATATACACACACGCATATATAACATTATAATACGTATAAATATATATACATATATATATAATTATGGCTGATTCATGTTGTTGTACAACAGAAACCAACACAACACTGTAAACAAATGTCTCTACAATTTAAAAATAAACTAAAACCTCAACTGGGGTACCTTTCACATGCTTCATGGTGCAGCCAAACTAAATAAATAAATCACTAAATCAGGCGCCTTTGTGTAAACACCAGACATCAGAGATTCAGGAAGACTTTGGAGGGCCTCCCATCCTCCATAGGTCTCCAAACTGCATTTCTCTCCACCTTCCCCATCTTCATTCACGGAAATCCTAGTACACGGAGACTACAGCAAGTATTTTGAGAAATGATATGGTATCTCTATTTTTAAAAGAAAACATCAAAAAATATTATATTAAAATTTAGTAAAAATGAAAGGAAATAAACCTCTCTACTTTGAGTCATGAGAAGTATAAGCAGAATTATGACCCACTAAGAGACTAGCAGAGGAAAATGAGAATACTTTAATAATGAAGTTTTAACTACTTGGCACTTCTCTAGTGCAAGAAAACTCAGCCATGGCTGAAATGCTGGTGGTGATACACCTATGCACTTTTCTTTCCTGTTATTAAAGTTAAAAAAAAAAAACAGACTGCAAATTTAAGCCAAACAATGTGACCGAGCTCACCTTAAAACTGAGGTCAAATCCATCATTTTGTCCTAATCCTCTCACCTCATGCCTGCAAGGACATATTTGAAAACAAGAGCCTCAGCACCAGTGTCATGCAAGCTAAGCTGATGTCCATGGAGAATCTGCTCATACAGCTCCGGGTGACTGTTTAAAACTTTGAGAGGAAAGAAACTCCTATTACATGCACCAATCTTGATTATTTCAAAAGATGGCTAAATTAGAAAACTGAGTTGCAGAAAAGAAGTATAACATAATTTTGTCACTTATTGAAAGCTTGTAAATGTGCACACTATGTAATACGGAATGCAGTAAATACATACATTAAAAGAGGATTAGGAACATAGATGACACTGACTAATTTCAAACTGAGGATAAAAGTTACCTCTGTGGGGAAATAAGGAGGGAACAGAATCACAAAGACAGACATCAGGGCTTCAATTTTGTTGTTGCTGCCGTTTAGTCGCTAAGTTGTGTCCAAATCTTGCAAGCCCATGGACTATAGCCTGCCAGGCTCTTCTGTCCATGGAATTTCCCAGGCAAGAATACTGGAGTGGGTTGCCATTTCCTCCTCCAGGGAATCTTCCTGACTCAGGGATCCAAGCCGTTGTCTCCCACTTGGCAAGCAGATTCTTTACCACTGAGTCATGAGGGGAGCCCACTTTAACTGTAGTTGTATTATTTTGTTGTATTTTTTCTTAAGCTGAATGGTGCACATGTTGGTGTGTGTTATATTAGCCCTGTACTCCGCCGCCCTCCAGAAGTACCCACAATAACAATTACAAATGTATATCCTCTCCGAACTGTATACAATTGTTTATACACAAACCATTTATTCATCTTAGACATGTAATGGAAATCTGACTGGTGCAAAAAATTAAGATTGCTAATGTCAGGTATTGCAAAAGAACAAGAACACTAATCAAATTTGAAGCCACTGATATAATTTTTATGTATTTCTATTACAGTTCTCTGTTTAGATTCTACATCTAAAACTCATCTTGACAGGAGTATATGTGCACATTCTCAAATAAACTTGAATTGAAGAATGTGTCTCACTATATGTTATTTGCTGGCACCATCAAACACTGAGACCTCCATTTATATTTCTGGTCTATTCTTTACTGTCAACAACAGACTCATATAAGCAAAACGCCTGCACTTAAAATTTATTTGAAACCTTAAACCCTTTAAGCAAAATTTATTTGAAACCCTTATCCCTGAAACATCCCTCTGTTTCATTTCCTCTTCCCTGTTCCTGGTGACGTCAACAACTAACAGTTCCAGTCAAATATCTGTGGGTCATATTTATTTATTATTTTTATTTTCAGTCAGGTATACACGCTTTTGGGCTTCCGCTGTGGCTCAGCTGGTAAAGAATCCGCCTGCAACGCGGGAGACCCGGGTGCGATCCCTCGGTTGGGAAGATCCCCTGGAGAAGGACAAGGATACCCACTCTAGTATTCTGGCCTGGAGAATTCCATGGACTGTGTAGTCCATGGGGTCGCAAAGAAGTCGGACACGACTGAGCGACTTTCACTTTTCCCTGCTTTACAATGTTGTGTTAGTTTCTGATCTCCAACAAAGTGAATCAACTATTAATGGAAGTATACATGGGCTTCCCTGGTGACTCAAAGGGTAAAAAAGTCTGCCTGCAACACAGGGGACCGAGTTCGATCCCTGGGTAGAGAAGATCGCCTGGAGGAGGAATGGCAACCCAGTCCAGCAATTGCCTGCAGAATCCCACGGACAGAGGAGCTGGTGGGCTACAGTCCGTAGGGTCGCAGAGAGTTGGACACGACTGAGCGATTATCATCTCCCACCTGGATTTCCCTCTGACCTCCCCCCAACCCCTACAAAATTCAAGTCACCGCAAAGCACCACGGGTACATCTTCACTTTCTCTCATGCCTCATCAGTAAGCCCTACTGAACAACCTCTAGAACACCACAGATGTATCCCTCCATCCAACTCTAGCACTCTGCTCCCATCATCTCTCCTCGAAACAATTCCCTCTGCCTCCTAGTCAATCCCCTTCCCTCCACCAGGTTCAGCCACACTGACCTTTATGGCCCTCAAATATCCCCAACTAATTTCCACTCCAGGTCCTCTGCATTCCCTTGCCCTGGAATGTTTTTCTCCAGAAATTCCCAGGGCTGGTTCCTTAGGATCTCAGCTGAGATATCACCATCCAAGAAAAGTTTCTTAAATTTCCCATAACTATGAGGTTGTATCCCTACTTTTATGCCCCCTCTTTATTTATTTTAAGAGTTTATCATTATATGAAATTTACCATTGTTGTTAGTAATAGTTTAAACAGTTATGACTGAGCTTGGGTACATGGAGCAAAACACTGCCTATGGAAGCATAACCAAATGGGGGGTTTCTTTTATACATGTAAGAAGAAGACCTGGCAAAAGCTGTCCAAAGCGGGTTCAGGGGCTCCACGACCCATCAGACACTGGACTCCCTTACGTCTTTCTGTGTTGTCCTTTTGAACATGTGCCTTTCACCTTCAAGGTATTCTGATAAAAACCTTTAATAACTCCTTATCGCTCATGGCATGTAGGCTCCCGGGGTGACTCGCCCACCCCTGGAAGACAACAAGTCCCACCGTAACAGCTCAACCCATATTTGGTTAGCTATTACAAACCCACGAAACAAGAACTCAGAAGTCCTTCATTTAGGGGTCACTCCTTCACCCTAGCTGTCATGCACAACAGCCATGCCCTCCAACGTGCCTGATCTGGTAGACTCTACTTCAAGGTTCTCTTGGGCCCCTTGATGCCCTGTCCTTCTTCCCCATCACAGCCTGAGTTCACGGCTTAGCACTGCTCACGCTGAGCTTTAGGGAGTTACATGATCGGCTTGTGTAGAGGATGTGATAGAATGCAGGGAGAAGCAAGAAGAAGGTGGTCTCCTAAGTGGCCTGACCACCTGCTTCTTCCTTCTCCCTGTATTCTATCACACCCTCTACACAAGCCAATCTTGTAACTTCCTGAAACTTACGGGTCTTCCTGTTGTCTGCGCCCAAACAGAAAGCTCCCTACAAGCGGGGCAGGGCTTGCATATCCTGTTTACCACTGTTCTCCCAGATTATCAACCCAGACCACGTACATAGAGTAGACACTTGGGAAACATTCCATAAAAGAATCGAAAATCACATCTAAATTCCTGAAAGCTATGTGCGAGGCTCCTCAGCACTTGGTCCAGTCCACCCTCCTAACGATACTGCCTGCCACCTTCTTTCATTGTGGTCAGTAACAGAAAAAGACTGAATTTCTAAACTGTTCAGATCTTAGTATTATTTTCGTATTTTATTATCTCTGCATAAAATGTCTTCACCCCTTTTCATACAGGAAACTCGTGATTATCTCCTGAAGTCTCAGCTCCTGATTCTCCTTAGACACCATTTGCTGCTCCTCTGGGCAGCACTTGAATGATGGTGAGGAGGGGGAGGGCAGTGATGTGACTGCAATTTCAGCAACTGACTGTAAGGAGTGCTTGCAATGCACCAGAGACACTTACACATCCCTCACTAATAGAGACACATCTCGCACTCTCATAACAATCCTGTGAGGCAGGAATACTACTTTTCCCATTTAAGAGAAGGAAACTGACACATAGAAAGCTTAACTAATGTGGTGAAGTTCACAAAGCTAATGAAGACCAAAACCTGCCTTCAAACTCAGCTGGACGGTCTCTGTAAGTTGCAAACAATATTCATCCAGTCAGGCTGTAAGGCTGCTTCTAAAAGCAGGATCTATATGGTACTCATGAGACTTAATGGTGTCTCAATAACATGATATTAAGTGAATGTTTAAAAAACCACTTATACAAATACAGAATGTGAGAACTGGCTAAAATGCAGACCTTATAAAGAAGAGCTAAATGTTTAAACTGACTATGCAACTATGTAAGTCAGTTCACTAATCCCAGAATAAAGTACTGGGCTACAATAACACGCACATCATACTAAGGGTGTGTGTTTGCTCCAGCACAGTCCAGACAGCTCTGGGGGTAAAGAATCTGGGTGCTGTGGTGAACCAGCCCATGCCTATTCGTAAGAAGGGACTGCGAACATTTTTTTCCAACTCTGCATTCAGAACCTCGAAAAAGACCACAGTGAGAGGATTTATACCACTGAACCTCGAAAGCGACATTTGGGCCTTTTTATTATGGAGAGACAGTTTGCCAGCAAACTGCTGTATTTAACCCAATTAGAGTTGCTGGAAGAACCCAGAAGGTTGCCTTGTGGAGGATGGATGGTGATTAAGAATGCTGTGGAGGGCGAGAGGTGGAACTTGTAAGCAGAATATACATCACGAAAGCACAAATAAATTTAATGAGAGACCAGGGTGTGAAATATCAACAACTGTCTATCCTCTATGTTATTTTTTATTTTCCAGTTTCAATAAAAACACAGTTTATAGATACAATATTCATTCAGAGATGTGGTCTGATGCTCTCTCCCATCAGTCTCTGGGAGTTGGTGATGGACAGGGAGGCCTGGCGTGCTGCGGTTCATGGGGTCACAAAGAGTCGGACACGACAGCGTGACTGAACTGAACTGAATATACAATATAAGCAAATTATGAAGATTGACCTATAAGAAATCAATCCTTTCTTTTTAAAGCACTCAAAACAGATAAAAAAATATACAAATTTAATCTAGCTTTAAATGGACTACAGAATGTTAGGTTATGTAAATTTAGTATTGTATAAGTATCTGCTTATACATTACAAAGATGAGTCATTTACGTAGGTAGAATAATGTTTTTCTCTCTTCAGAAAACCTCGTCTTCTTGCCCTCTGTTTTACATTGGAGTGACTCACAAACTCTTAAGTAGTAATCTCAAATTATTAGGTGCCCCTCATTAAACAGATTTTGAACACTAAGTTTACTTGTAAAGTTGTTTCTAAAATAAAATAGTCCAGAAATATCCAGCACATTAAAGAAAAAGGTAAACTACATTACCGTTTCATAAAAGGTTCTTTTCTTAAAACAACAATTCATCATTAAGATTTAAACCAGAAGAGCTCCCAAAACAATACACATGATGCCATCCTGAGGTTAGCCTGAGTGTAGGATAGGAATTTGGAAGGAGGCAAATGTGTTCCTTTTTGGAGTGTTAAAGCAAAATAATTTTCAACATGAACTTATTGCATATTAGAAAATATCTGTTCTTTTTGTGAATTACTCATTAAAGTAAATTAATAGTAGTCTAAAATGTGCTTATGTCTGTCCTTTGTAGGTATAATTTCACTTAATACACAAAGAAAACCTATAAAAATACAAGCACTATTACTATCTCCATTTTATAGATGAGAAAAACAAAGACTTGAGAATGTAAATGATTTGCCCACCCTAGAAAGTCTGACTTGAGTGATTCAAACCACTTCAATATAAGCATGTATCAGAAAGTTGAGTAGAATTCTACCTAAATGATTTTACCTAGTATATGACACTCCTGAAGTTTTAACACCTC
Organism: Bos mutus; assembly: GCF_027580195.1. NCBI lineage: Eukaryota > Metazoa > Chordata > Mammalia > Artiodactyla > Bovidae > Bos > Bos mutus. Next base: position 97,662,415 of record NC_091625.1, read on the forward strand.
TGTTATATATGGCAGAGGCGTATGTTGGAGATGACATCATAAAAAAAAAAAAAAAACTGGACTAAACATAGATATAAAAGGCATTTAGCCTTCTATAGAAGCATGTACCTTATTGAAAAGAACTGACTGGGAGATAACAGGTAAACTGAGGAAGCAGGTGTTACCTACTCTCACAGGTTCCAAAGTTCTTAGTGACCAAGTATTAAGTAACATTGGAGATATCTTAGATAAACTTTTTATTTTTCTCTCTTTTCAGAGCAATGTTTGATGAATTATGCATATGTGGAATGCAAACACAGATTCAACTCACTTTGAAATACGTAAGGATATAAAATGTACAGAAAATATCCTTGGCAAAACCTGTATTGAGTTTCAAAAGCCCACACATTTGAAACAAAGTTTGTGATGTCCTCCAAAACATAAACATCAGTGGGTTCTCACATTCCTCACTTCTGCTTCTAATGTCAGAATATTGCCATCAATTTAAAAAGCAGACCTTTATGCCATAATTAGTCTACCTATTAAATCATATGGGAATGCTGTCTCTGAATCCAAATAGATCAAGATCTGCTATAGAAGAGAAAATATATCATGGCAAGACAAAATTCAAAACCTTCAATGAAACACTGTTTACACAGATTAATTCACAAAGTTTATAACTTTCTTTCCAAAGAATCGCATTGCCTGGATGAATGTGTTTTTGTCTATGTGAAGATACATTTGCACGAATGGATAAAACAATTTTTTTTAATCTGCAAGTAATTAAGACTAGAGCACTCTACTGGCACTGTTTAAGTCATGAGCTTGCCTCACAGATCAGGAGTACTTGAGGTTTTGCTTCCATTAACTGAGTCTGTCCTCTGTTTGAGTCCAGGTCGGAGTGCGTCCTCTGTTTTAACATATGGCCCTTCCATTAACTGAGTCTGCCCTCTGTTTGAGTCCGGGTCGGAGTGCGTCCTCTGTTTTAACATATGGCCAAAAGATATTCTCATACCACACCCTTTAGTGCCTTAGAAACGTTAGTGTGGCAACCCTGACTTAACTAATGTTAATGTAATTTAACTTCTGCTGCTAAATGCCTGCAGACAATTGTATTCTTATCAATATTAAACCTAACAGTTGGAGAAAAAAATAATAAAGCTCTCTCTATCCTATTTAATTTTGCTTTCTCTATCCTATGAGCACCACTGAAGTTATAACTAAAATAAATTTTCTTACACTTTTGACTTTATCTCTCATTATTCCATATCTAGAAAATGAAAGGCAGCAGTGTGAATATTTACCATTAATCTATTCCTTATACTCAGCTGTGACTCAAGCACACTTACAAACCAAAAGCAAAGGAGAATACATCTTCTCATACTGATCTAAGTGAGTTTGATATATAAGCTTTAAAGAGTGCTTTCATGTAAAAGTTTCATTGTACTATGACAATAATCTCAGGTTTCTTACAATTACTTAGTAAGAGGGAAGAAGCAAAACGCAGAATGTGGCTGATTAATCTCTGGTCTAGAAGCTTTAAGGTGAATGGCATAGACAAATTCCTGAGTCTTAAATTACTCTGTAAAGGATGTCAAAGTGTTACTTGCTCATTCCTGTCCGATTCTTAGCGACCCCATGGACTGTAGCCCACCAGGCTCCTGCATCTATGGGATTCTCCAGGCAAGAATACTGGAATGGGTAGCCAATCCCCTCTCCAGGGGATGCTCCCACCCTAGGGAAGGATAATAACTGTATTAAATAAAATCTTAAACAAACAGGTCAATTGCATGATGGAATTTAATCCAATAACAGAGAAAACAAAACAGAATATTTGAAATGAGGACTTCAGTGAAGAGTAATCAAATTTCACAGTGTGCAATCACTCCTCTTTGTCAGGTTTCTGATGAGTCAGGCTTTGCCTTTCTTACGCTAATAAAATAGATCCTAGGTTAAGATCAGGAGGATTGGGTTGCTGTGGATCCAGTTTCACTCCCCCACAGATTTTCTGCCTTGCAATCTGAGCACAGTAAGGGCAATGGGATCGTCTGTGAGACGTAAACCCATTAAATAAATCCACAGGCTCTGTATCCTCGGCCTCTTACAAGCTAAAAGAATCTCTCTTTTTTTCCCCTTCAAGTCTGTATTTATCCGTGGCAATCCTCAAAGATGTTTCATAAGTCCGCAGGGGCACACCAATGTCAAGACTTCCTTTCAACAGAAAAATAACATTTTTGAGGGTTCTGAATTATGCAAAGAGGATAAGTAATTTTGAGATCCTTTCTGACACATATAAATAGCCAGACACAAACAGATAAAATAAGGGTCTTTCTGAAATGAGCACTCGCTTTGTGCAGATTATTATCCTTTGATTCTAGACCCTGACACTTTGCACTAGGTGTCAGCTGCCACAGTAACACAACAGCTGTCTGGAGGAACTCAAGTGGATATCTACATTTTTACCCACATGAATATCGCCAAGAGTCAATTCCAGTAGCGCATCAACCCTCTGGGAAAAATTCCTGTCTTCTTCCTGAAGTGTCTGAGGATCTCATTTACACGAAGGTACACTTAAATACAATGAAACCGTACAATGATTGTTCTCGGTATAATGGTATCTAACCTGGCTTCCTTTTGTCTTACAGTCAGAGAAAAAAAGGAATTTTACGTAAAACATGTTGGCCATTTATACTGTAATTTGCAGAATGTTTCTTTTATACAAAAACAAAAAAATCATGGTGGAATTTCACTGTAGGTTCTAATCTGCCTTTTTTTTTTTTTCTTATAATAAAAAGTTAAATAAATTCAGCTTATAAATGAAACCATTTCATCCCTAAGTTCCTTCTAGTATATAAGTTTACATGGTCTTCCCTAACCAGTATATCCACCACGGTTCCATGAGCTGCTCATTTATTGCCTGAGGCTACAGTGTATCACTCCCAAATCGATTTGGAAAATGTACAACTAGAGCACCAATCGTTAAGAACTGTATATTTTCATTTATTTGAAATAATCGGTACAGCCTTTGAAAAGAAATACTAATCATGTCGATTTAGACCTACACGGTGCTAAGTAGTCTCTTTAATAATTCAAAAAAGATGCCTTAATAATTTTATAAGTTGTATTGACCTATTGACTTTTATTGTGAATTAATCATTGTCCCTGAGAATCAATTAAATTATTTTCCAATTTCTTGTGCTGAAAAATCTAACATAAATAAATACTGTTCCTTTAAAACAGCTGTAAATAAAAAGCCTGTTGATCTTCTATGGGAAAGAGGGAAGAAATTAAATTTTTCTGTGATTTTTTTCAAAATTAAACATTATACTGAGATATTGTAGATTTACAAGTTACTGTCAGAAATATTACAGAAATATCCCAGTTCTCTTTTACCTGTTCCCCCCATGACAACATCTTAAGAAAATACAGTATATCATCACAATGATATTACTGGTAACAGTCAAGACACAGAACATTCATCACCAGGAGGGTCCGGGCAGTTGTCCCTGTTGCTGCCATACACTGTTCTCTCCTGTGCCCACACCCTTCTTTACCCTTAGTACCCACTCATTCCTCCTCCATTTCTCCGAATGTCTCCTGTCAAAAATGCTAACCTAATGGCACCGTCTGGAATGTGACCTTTTGGCACTGGCTTTTTTTTCACTCAGCATAATTCATCCAAAATGTTGTCTACTTCAATAGCGGCTTTAGTGTTTTTTATCACTGGTATGGATGGACCACAATCTGCAGTCTCTTCACCTATTGAGACACATCTGGGTTGGTTCCAGATTTGGGCTAATATGGATGAAGCTGCAAAATATTCATACACTGGTTTTGGTGTCATATAGGAAATACAAGTTTAGTTTTGTAAGAAACCATCATACTCTCCACCAGAGTGGCTATACTATTTTATATCAGCGGCCCAGTTTCTCCACATGCTCGCCAGCATTCAGTGTTGTCACTATTTGGCATTTTAGTCTTTCACCTATCCTAGTGGTTGCTTCGGGCTTTTACATTCATGACTTGCCATATTGTGCTGCGGTTGACGTTTTATAGGTTCAAGTATAGAAATCTTACTCCCTTTATGTCCCTTTATCTCTCTATTTGTCTTAAACAGTTTTTCTTCATTTAGAACTACATAAGGCATTGTTATAAATTTTTCTTCAACCCTGAAATATAATTTAGAACACTAAAGAAGAGAAGGAAAGTCAATTGTCTTTAACCATATTTTTGCTTACTGTGTTCCTTCTTCCTTTCTTCCTTCCTGATGTTCCAAAGTTCCTTCTTGTATCATTTTCTTTCTTATTAAAGAATTTCTTTCCTTCATTCATTCTTAGAGGGTAGTTGTGTTGGTGAACAATTTCTGTTAGCATTTTTCCATGCAAAAATATGTTGACTTCTTTGTAATGTCTCTGCTTTTTTCAATACGCTGTCTAGGTTTGTCATAGCTTTGCTTCTAAGAAGCAAGTGTCTTTTTAAGTGTCCTTACATAATGAGGCTTTTATTTAAACTTTCTGTTTTCTATGACATTGCTCCAGCTGCAAAAGGCAGGGTCCCACTTACTACTGCCAGTAGAAACAGAAGCCCAAGTCCCCCGCTTGGTATCTGTTGACACATGCCATGAGGTGAGGGCTCCTCCTCATTGCTTTACGGGGGTGATTTCAGCCCCACACGCAGTCTCCACTGTCAGTGTGCTAGAAGTGGTCTTGTTACTGCTTTAAAATGCTCGAAGGCCTGACTCTCCACTAGGGCCCTTCTGTGAGCACCTCAGAAGTGATGGGGAGGGGAACCTTGCTGCTGGCAGGAGCAGGTGGAAGTCTCACCTTCCAACAGTCTTCTCTGACCACAGCAGTTACATAAAGCACATCGTAACAGTCTCACAAGGGGGCAATCTAGGACCCGCGCTTGCACTCCTCACTACTGGGGGCGGTGAGGGTAGGGCCACAGTTCTACTGTGTGTTTATCTGGCAAACTACAGCAATTGTCTAAAAGGTTTCCATATTTTCAGAAAAGTCTGCTCCTTGGATTGAGAGAAGACTTTTTATTTTTTTTTCTTTTTTTCCTCTTTGCACATGATGGCATTTCTAGGTGCTAGTTTCACCAGCTTCAAGTACTGAATATATTTGATTTTAAAAAAAGGAGAAGAAATTCAAGCCCATATTATTCCTTGGGCCCTGAGGTTTTGAACTAGTTTGCATTCCTTTTTCTTCCTTTCAGCATCTTTATGTTTGTTTTATGTGTAATGTCCACAGTTTTACCAAGAGGAGTAGGTAAAAGTCTATGTATTCCACGTTCCCAGATATAAAATCTGTGCCAGATGACATATTTGCTGAGGCCTCTATTTTTGCCATTTTTATTTACTTCTTTAAGTAAGTAAGTGAAAGTTGCTCAGTCGTGTCTGACTCTTTGCAACCCCATGGACTATATAGTCCATGGGATTCTCCATGCCAGAATACTGGTGTGGGTAGGCTTTCTCTTCTCCAGAGGATCTTCCCAATCCAGGGATTGAACCCAGGTCTCCCACATTGCAGGCAGATTCTTTACCAACCAGCTGAGCCACAAGGGAAGCCCTTAAAGCTATTAAAATCTTCTTGACAACAAAATAGAACATATTAGTGTACAAAGAAAATAATTATACTCAAACGGTGCTTCTCCAACTGGCCTATGGACATATCCTTCAGGAACTGACGATTCTATGAAACTGATCAAAATGTTGTGATATCAGATGGATTATAACATTAAAAAATATATTTTACCATTTGAAAAGATGAAAGTACTTTTTAAAATATAAATATTTTCAAAACAAGATTATGGTCTTAAGCTATAAATTCCCAGGTGCTTGGCAAAAGGCACCAAAAAACAATTTCTTTCTAGAAGAAATTGAGACTCTTAAATGTGAGAAATACTGCCCGACTCCTGGGGTGACCATTTGTCTCTGTCTTCCCAGGGCACTGTCAGCATCCACTTTTTTTTTTTTTCCTGGAATAATCATTAATAGAGCCATCCTTCACATACGATGTGCTCCATTTTGTATACCAAGCTATAATGGTCACATTATCTATGATCATTATGAAAAAATATACAGAAAGTAAAAGCAGGTGGGAGAATCCCAACCAGTGTTTGCGTCCCCCGGGCATTCCACCTTCTCTTCAGTACACCGAGGCTTTTATTCAGCCTTTCTTTGTGGAAAGCAGCTCATATGCTGGTTCACATTCTTTTTCTCAGCAGCAACTTCTCATTACACTTTCTGTGCTTTACAGTGTAAAGTATAGCATCTCTGGGGCTTCCCAGGTGGCACTAGCGGTAAAGAATCTGCCTGCCAACGCAGGAGACCTAAGAGACTCTGACTGGATCCCTGGGTCGGGAGGAACCCCTGGAGAAGAGAATGGCAACTCATGCCAGTATTCTTGCCTGGAGAATTCCATGGACAGAGGAGCCTGGTGGGCTGCCGTCTATGGGGTTGCAAAGAGTTGGAAATGACTGAACAACTAACGCAAATACCATCTATAATAGTAGCACTGCTGCTGCTAAGTTGCTTCAGTCGTGTCCGACTCTGTGTGACCCCATAGACGGCAGCCCACCAGGCTCCTCCTCCCTGGGATTCTCCAGGCAAGAACACTGGAGTGGGTTGCCATAGCACTAGACGATTGTAAACATGTGTTCTAACACTGTATAAGAATATCAAGGAACACTAATATTTGGCTAATTGCATACCTTAATAATTCACAACCATCAAACTTGCAGTTAGACATATAACTCATTAGTCTGCAGTACAACACTTGCATGGAAACAACTCACCAGCTTCTCAACATCTAAGTCACTAAACTGTGACACAACAAATGTTGTAGAAACATAAATAGTTTGCTTTTTAATAACCCACAGGTATACTTGAGCTTATAATCCAATATAATAGAATTTGATATAAATGAAGGAAAAAAATTATAAGATTAAATGTGTGATATACCTATTAGCCAATAAAGAAAAAGATTATTATTAAATATAAAAACATATAAGCCGAATTACAGGTCTCCTTGTACACTTTTCCCTATCATTTGAATTTTTATAACTATCACATATTAATTCTATAATCAGAAAAATAAAACCTAAGTTTATGAAGTGGGAAATGATAATATTGGAAAAAATCTGAAGGATATTAAGAAAACATCAACTTTCAAAACTTCAGCTAAACAACATTTACTTACATTCGAGGCAGTTGAAAAAACACATAGGGTATTCACAAGGCTCTTGTGAAGTCTTTGAAGTTTGAAAATTTAGCAGGTTCATTAGAGATATGACCAAAACAACACATAATATTTTTTAAAATAGGTAAATATTCTTAAAAATGGACACAGTTTACTTTGTCAGGGAACGTCACTTATCATTACTCACAAATTTTGAAACACGTATTGTGTATCACTAAAACATAGCCAATTAAATAATTTGGCTTCTTAGGGTCATTTATTTTTAATATTTACAAGCTATTAAAATCTTAATGTCTCTGATCTTCCAAATTCAGACCTTGTCATATTACAAAGCTTAATAGGGGTAATAAACTGATGTCTTTTAATACTTCTTGCAAAAATGACCTATTTCACGAAATGATGGTCTCCAAATGTGTATATACTTGTAAACATCATTAAATTGAATATTTACTGAAAGGAGTTTTTGACCATTCATCTGAATGAACCCTTTTATAACGCAAACATTTCTATGTAAAATAAACAGTCATATTTTATGTTCTACTTTGAAAATCTAATTCATTATTACACACTAGTTAAATATACTGAAGTTTCTCATATCCTGGTTGTGATGGTTAATTTTGTGTGTCTGTCTGAGCCATGGACTGTCCAGATATTTGGTCAGATGTCAGTCTAGCTCTGCTCAGATGAAATTAATACCAGCATCAGTACACTGAGTAAATCAGATGTATCTCCTCAATGCACATGGACCCCATTCGCTCAGTTCAAGGTCTGAAGAAAACATCTGACCCTCCCACAAGTAAGAGGGAATTCCTCTTGCCCAATGGCCATCTAGCTGGGACATGGTTTTTTTTTTTTTTTTTTTTTTTTGGCGAGGGGGTGGGGTGGTAGACAGCCTTTGGCTTGAACTGAAGCATTAGCTCTTCCTGAGTTGCAGGCCTACCAGCCTTCATACAGGAACCCCTCCATCACCTCTTCAGTTTACAGGTCCTCAGACTCTGAATGAAACTTAAGTTTGCTGACAGATACAGATTTAGGGACTTGTCAGCCTCCAAATCTGTGCAACCAATTCTTTGTTATCTATCTACCTATCTATTTTGTCTCTCTGGAGATCTCTAACTAATACACTTGGTTAATAACCTATACTGATAATATTAATAATAATAAAGCTCATGTGAATACAGTGAATTCTGCACAAACAAAAATGTTATCTAAATTCTCAAGTCCCTGTAATTTAACGGTTAGTCTAATTGAAAATTTTATCAGTTTTGGCATATACAGCTATGTTAGAACCTTAATTTCCATGTATAATTTTGAGGAATAAATTGATGATTATGTAAAGGTGATTCAGGGATTCTTGATACGCAATGTGTTAGAACTGGAGGGTAGGAGAAAGGGTGACATTTGAATAGTCCCTGAATACTCTGTTACAAGAACCGACAAAGAAAAAAATATCAGTTCACTGGGAATAATATGTCAAACACCAATATTTTATATTACATACTTGTCAGCATAAGGAAAATAATAAAAACATGGACAGAACCACTGTTTATGAAGTAGGAAAAATGTATAGGTCTTTCCAATTTACTTCTAACAAATAGAGTATGTGGCAGATATCTGCTTTATAAAAATACATTTTAAAAGCCATAATGTCGTGATGAATCTTTGCTGAACAGCACAGCCATAGGTGTCTATTTTTAGTAAATATCTGAGGAATAGTCGTCTTTGTAAGTTTTCTGAATTCAAATTCTACTATTCTAAGTAAAGCCTGTAAATGTGAAGGTCAAACATCTATTTATAAACTCCACAAAGTTCTTTTCAGTTAAAATGTATAAATATTACACACACACACATTTTACTACCCCAGTAAAATATACATCCTATTATCATTGCCTTAACTGTTTAAATCATTGCAAATATACTCATCATAATTCATGATGAAGAGTTGTCACATTATTTAAGGTGATCACTTAGACCCTGATAATAATAAAAACAATAATAACAACTATGATAGTGATGATGCTAATAAATGCTACTATATAGACAGTGTTTACTATATGTCATACTCTGCTCTAAGAGTTTTACATAAATTAACTTAGTCCTCACAAAATCCCAATGAGAGAGGTATTATTATTAATTCAGTTTTACAAATGAGTAAACTGAAGTAGGACAAAGGCTAATAGAGTTTTGTCAAGAGAATATACTGGTCATAGGAAACACCCTCTTCCAACAACACAAGAGAAGATTCTACACATGGACATTACCAGATGGTCAATACCGAAATCAGATTTATTGCATTTTTTGCAGCCAAAGATGGAGGAGCTCTACATAGTCAGCAAAACAAGACCAGGAAATGACTGTGGCTCAGATCACCAGCTCCTTATTGTAAAATTCATACTTCAATTGAAGAAAGTGGAGAAAACCACAATGCCATTCAGGTATGACCCAAATCAAATCCCTTACAATTATACAGTGGAAGTGAGAAATAGAGTCAGGAATTAGATCCGATAGACAGAGTGCCTGAAGAACTATGGACGGAAGTTCATAACATCATACATGAGGTGGTGACCAAAATCATCCCAAAGAAAAAGAAATACAAGAAGGCAAAACAGTTGTCTGAGGAGGCCTTACAAACAGCTGAGAAAAGAAGAGAAGTGAAAGGCAAAGGAGAAAAGGAAAGATATACCCATCTGAATGCAGAGCTCCAGAGAATAGCAAAGAGGGATAAGAAAGCCTTCCTCAGTGATCAATGCAAACAAATAGAGGAAAACAACAGAATGGGAAAGACTAGAGATCTCTTCAAGAAAATTGGACACACCAAGAGATACTTCATGCAAACTGAAACACAGAGGCCATATTCTCTAAGTATATTAGATACCGTTTAAAAAATTATTTTGCCTTAATTTGTAATATTAAAAACTAGATGCTCCCTATATATGTTGGCTTCCCTGGTGGCTCAGATGGTAAAACGTCTGCCTACAATGCGGGAGACCCAGGTTCAATCCCTGGGTTGGGAAGCTCTCCTGGAGAAGGAAATGGCACCCCACTCCAGTACTCTTGCCTGGAAAATCTCATGGACGGAGGAGCCTGGTGGGCTACAGTCCATGGGGTTGCAAAGAGTCGGACACGACTGAGCGACTTCACTTTCAAACACTCTTATTATAGAAGATCATCTAGACACTTAGAAATGAATACACAACATCACGGAAAAAGCCTATGACATAATGTTAAGGGAAAGAAATTCACTACATAAAATTGCATTTTCACACCGATTACAACTGTATCAAAGTCAGCCATGCACACAGTCAAGGGCTGTGAAAGGAACAACACAGCGCGGGAACTGCTGCTCCTCCATGAACTCCCTGTCTCCCCTTCCCCTTGATGACCAGATGAGCTGTGCCTGTGACAAAGGCCCGTGATTCATGCTGAACCCATGCAAGCTGGCTTTCTCCAACTACAGTCCTGGACCGAAGGTCCCTGAGTCACCACCACTGTCACCAAGTCCAAAGGCTCTTTTCTTCCTCATCCTCCATGTTTTCACAGCACATGCATTCTTTACTAGTAATTTTCTTTCCCAAATTATCTATGAACATGTCAGTTGGATGGACAATGCCTCCTATACCGGCTCCTCTCCTGTTACCCAAGGAACTGTTTGTGCCGTACACTCTGCACCTTGGCAACTGAATCTGTTCCAGTTACTGCAGTACTTCCCCCACGCAGAGAGTCCTCAAACATAAAGCAAGCCCTGAGCTCCACACCTCCACATGACCATGTGTCAGCATCTCCCCCTGGCATTAACTCTTGTAATCTGTGAAACTCCTGCCAGTGATGAAACAGGATCTCCAGACTCGCATTTCCCTCCAGGGCATCTTATTTTGTTCTCCATCTCCTCTCACGAAACCTCAGTGTCACACGGGTCAAAGCTTTGTAAATTACAGCTCCCAATTCCCTTGTCACCCACCTTCACATCTCCTCTAGGTTCTACAGGAATAGGACCCTATGCTTGCTCCCACACACCTCTCACGCTCATTCTTATCTCCAGAATCCCACTTGAGTTTCAACTCACCCAGAAGTCTTTATTGGTGACTTTCACTCAGCTGTTTCTCCTACACCTTTAAAATTTCGTAATACTTATATTTCAGTTTTCACATGGCAGTTACCGTGTTTGACATGCTTATGTTATAGCTATTAGTTTGAGCCACATGAAATCGCTGATATTTTTAACCTATGTAGTTCAATTTAGTATTATTGTTGATTTTAGAGGGCCTAAGTAAACAGCAGTCTCTAAGAAAACAGCAGTGGGTACTGCCTTTCTTTGGGATCCCCTCAGAAGCCCAGAATACTGGAAGTGTTTGTTAAAATCAAGAATCTTAATGAATCCATCCAGATACCTACATTTGTATCTATCCATTTGTATAAATCAATTGTCTATAGTAATCGGTATAACCTATCCCCTCCAGTGGTACAGGTGAGAAACTTTAGAACCTGAAAACTTTGGGTAACATAAAATATTTTGGTTCAAGAAGTTGTTTTAAAATAATTTATGATGGGAACATTCTTGGCTTTAGAGTTTGGCAAGTACAGTAAAAAAAGCTTTCTAGTTGATTGAAATAAAAAAAATAAAAAAAAAAACACCAAAACACTTTTCAGCACAGGTACTTGCCTTATAAAAATAAATTGCCTAAAAGCAAAGCACAGCACCCTGTGTGCACAGTGAGCCTAGCAGACTGCTGTCAGAGAAGAGATGCTGGAGAAGGAGGGGGCAATTCACATTTCCATAGCGTCTCTCTTACACCCAGATCCGAAACCCTTTCGCAAAGCAGTAAATATCATCACCAGAAAGAGACAGCGATAGAATGTCAATAAAGTAGGGACTTCGGGTAGAGACACAGCATCGCACCACCACCACTGTTCTCAAGAGCAGCCCCCCAAACAGCTGCAAGCAGAAATGAAACTCATCTGTGCTGGTGAAAAAAAGGGGATGGAGCGGGGAATGTGTTTGGGGTTCTTCAGGATCACCTGAACCGTCCACAGAAAGCAACTGGTTTTTCATACTTTCTCAGAGAATGACTTCAATCCGTATGGAGGCCTGTTTGCTGGCTTCCCCAACACAAAACAGGTCTCCACTCCCAGAGGAAGGCACTGCTCCCCAGTCGCCTACGCAGTTCACGCCTTCCCCTGCGGAAATACCAGCTGGGAATGAAGCCCCACCCCCACCCCATGAAAAGATACAGCGCTTTGATGCTATGAGGAGCCCCGAGGTGCCCTCAAAGCATCAGGGACAGGAAAGAAAAACACTGGCTGCACCCTCTCCAACATTTCAGCGGCCCATTCTGGGGAACATGTTACTGAAACTTGGAGAAATTAAACGCACAGGTGGACGTCCGCGGTGCGTGCGTCTTCCTCCACCGCCGGCTGGGGCGCTGATGGGCAGGCAGCTCTCCAGTCTGCTCCCAAGGCCCTGAGCCCCAAAACCTCCTCCCATCCTGAGCTGCGGCGGCAGACCCGGGACCATCCTCCAGGGGTCAGAATTGGGTTACAGATCCCTCCCGGCACATGACTGAGCAGCCGGATCTGGGACAATTTCTGTGACTCCTTCATTAAGATTCAAGTGGAATAAGTACGGTAGAAATTGAACACACCCAGAAACGGTGCCTTGCTGCGGCTGTAGTCGGTAAACATTTATTCACTAAGCCCAGTCTGTGCTCTCTCTCTCTCTCTCTCTCTCCTTTCTCTCCCAGTCACAGTTGTTCTTCCGATCGGTACCTGCTTGCTGTTTTAATGCATAATTAAGAAGGTCAGAATTAATGAAGCGGTGTGGAGTAAAGTTCAAGGAATCCCTAGGCGCTATTTATTCTATTAGATCTCAGGCATGAATGTCAGCTTGGCAGCGCAAGCTGCATAAGCAATGGGGCAGGCCGCAGCCCAGGAGCCCTCCACCAAGGGAGACTCACCTGCACTGTCCAGTCATTCCTGAGCTCCTTCCCTGCGAAAATCACACACAGCTGGTCAGCTGGAACCCCCTGTCGCCTAGCAACCACCTCCTTGAGCTGGAAGATGCTGGTGTCAGAATCGACCTCCACTGGGAACCCGTGGTTAGAGTTGAACCTGACAAACACTGGCCAAAAAACAAAAAAGAAGCTTTAGTCAAAACCCTCAAATGGCAATTGCATTTAATCACAATCCTTAATGGCAATGCAACATTTCTGAATTGATTTGCCCCTCTCCTGCCCTTTGATAAGCAGTCTGCATTTTCTTTCACTTATAAAGCTTAAGGCTATGGAGCAACATTTGGAGAAAAATGGAGTTATCCTATGGGATTTCCCTTTCATATATTAGTCAGTGACCCACAAACAAAATTGCATGCTCCCTTTGACATCCGTCCTGCAAAACAGGGGGGACTCAAGCAGAACACTTGCTTGATTGGAATTGTGAGATTCCCAAGAGTTTATCCAGGCGATTCAGCTCTGACAGCCTGTACAAACTCACAGGGCCTCTACAGCATCCCCCTTAATAAAAAATCAAAGGCATCGCGCTGGCACTCATGGTATAGCAGTGGAAAGAAATCAAACCACTTTCTGAACTAGAGTGAAGGCACGAGGTTGTGTCTAAGAGCCCAAGCCCTCATTGGTGGCCCCAGCCAAAAGGCTCCACGGGGTCTTACGGAAACGTCTTTTGAAAGATACCATTTTTCTTGGAACCACTATTCTCCTCAAGGCCCAGGCTGGAGCCTTGCAGCCTCTCCCATGTCTTCTTGCTGCCAATGCCATCCACCTCCTCCAAGGCTCTTGCGTCTGTCCTTTCCGTTGCATTCCTCCAGTCACAGTGCTTATCAAATCACGTCTTGATTCTTGCAATAGCCTCCCAACTGAAGTCCTGTGTGTGTGTTCGTCGCTCAGTCGGGGCCAACACTTTGTGACCCCATGGACTGCAGGTCCCAGTGCAACCCACCAGGCTCCTCTGCCCATGGAATTCTCCAGGCACGAATACTGGAGTGGGCTGCCATTCTCATCTCCAGGGAAGCTTCCCTGGCCCAGAGATCTAAGCCAGGTCGCCCACATTGCAGGCAGATTCTTTACCAACTGAGCCACCAGGGAAACACAACTGAAGTCTTAATATTCTCCTTTCACTTTCAGAATGTCCTACATTGTTCAGCAAAGTAAACCTTATTCTAGAGCTCCACCGTGTCACAGCCCTCAAAAATTTTAAAGGCTTAAAGCTTTTAAACTAAATGCCCCCAAAACACAGACCACAGAAAACTCCTGCCCCTGCCTCTTACCTTCATTCAATGACACGCCCTTCCTCACGGCTGCCTGCTGAAAGCCCATTCACCCCAGGATCCATCTAAGACATGACCTCCTCCCAGAGGCCACTCACTGTCAGCTGCATCAGGACTGAGTTCACCTCTTCAGGATTCAGGGGCTGTTACTATGTACATCTTGTGAGGCTTGCCACAATTTCTCAGGGATGCAGTACAACACAGGAGATAAATACACCCTCCAAACTGAGAGGAACTAGTCGCCAATCCTATAGGTCCCTTATCAGCTTAGGGGACTAGGGTGAACATACTAACCTTCACTCTTTAACTCTCAGTTCCCTAATCTTCAAAATATTTATAAAGCACAGAGAGTGTTCTATGATACATTAATAATACTTATAGTGTTTACAACAATCCCACAATGACTTTTAAAAAATGGATATTTGTATATGTCTTCCTACCTTCTATGAAAGTTCATAAACTCCTCAAGGCCAGGCACTACAGTTAATTTTCTGCTATATCTTCTTTAAATGGAGCATTAGCACTCAGTAGTTCTCAATATGTGAGATGATCCACCAAATAATAATCATAATTAAATAATATTTACAATACCAATAATAGTCAAGTAATTACTACATGGTAGAAATTGTACCTTACATAGGCCATTTTTAAGCTTCCTAATGATCTGGTAAGGTCACTATTAGTATCCTTATTTAAAAGAAAAGTAAATGAAGGCCTTGACAATTGTAATCACTTTTCTGAGGACATCAGTTACTTTGTAATGGAATCACAATTTAAATTCACTTCAAACTACCTCTAAACGCTATTCCATTTCTCCTAAAGCACACTGCCTAAACTATTCTCAGAAGAAAAGTCCACATTCCTTTTCCTTATGACTGTACGTGTGTGTGTGTGTGTGTGTGTGTGTGTAAAACACAACAGCAAAAAGTCTTTATACCATACATCAGACGGCCTCTGTACAGGTTAGCAGTAGAAATGAGATTGAAAGTAAAAGCTGCAGCCAAGTGCTAAGAGCAAAGAACAATGAACAATAGTTATAAGACACAGTGAGATACAAAAGATACCAAACTGAGGTTAAGTGCCAGAGATGCACTACAAGCACAAAGACCTGACATATTTTACCAGCACAGAAAATATTTAGAAAGGATAAGAACTGTGACAAAAGTGTCCCAAATAAAGAAAACTGATAAAAAAAAAAAAAATTACAGAGGAAAAGGTGCTTTTGATATACGTTAAAGTAGATGCCATGTGACGCTGTTGAAAGTGAGAGGAGGCAAAATAAAAATATATTGGAAGCCCTTGAAGTATATTCTTGGTATCCTTAGATCAGAGACCATAAGGCAACCAATTCATCAGAGAAGACATGGTGACCAGTGAGTGACTATAAGGAACAAAAGCTATGGTCTGAGTTCCAAATTGATATTCTGGTAGTGTGAATAGATTTTTTTTTTTTGAAGTAAAAATGGGGAAGAAGCAGTCGAAAAACCATACAAAAGCTATTTTTAAAAGGGTTAAATAAATAAAATTCATTGAAAGAAGTAATCAGAGGAAACTCTGTAGCCTTAAATGCCAATATCAATATAAACAAAGACAAACGAAAAGGCTAGGAAAAGAACAGAAAGCAAGTGAAAGTAAAGTGCAAAAAAGCACAACATTAAACAAATTAATGTTGTATGTATATGTATGGCTGAGTCCCTTCACTGTTCACCTGAAACTCTTACAAGATTATTAATCAAATATACCCCAATATAATAATTTTTTTAAAAGGGAGAAATATTTAAGGAGATCTAAAGTTGCTGATTTTCTCTAGAGGTTCAAATCATGAGAATTCCACCCTAAGGAAAAGAAGTATAAAGAAAACTAAAGGGGTAAAAAAAATCTGCAAAATAAATACTAGATAATTCTGTGCCACTAATGAAAACATTACTATCTAAAACCCTTTGGTTTTCCTCATAAATAGAAAACTAAAATTTGTGAGCCTAAACTCAACTTGGATAAATCATATCAATACTATATAAATGAATATTGTTGAGCAACAATTCAGAAATAGACTATGAATTTATCATGGAAAGACTGATCAAGTACATAGCAGGTATTTGGTCAACTAAAATATTTGTTGAGTGAATTAAACAAAAGCACAGCTCAAGACAGACCACTACCATCAGTGTATAAATGGGATCAACACTTTTAGGGCAAGACAGTTCCTTCTCAAAAAAGAATGCCCTTATCACATCTATAGGCTGTTCAGCTCCAGCTGCAGCCCAGTAAATACCAGGAGCATACTCTAATAATTGTGCCAACCAAAAGTAACCCTACATATCTCTGAATGTCCCTTGGTAAGGCAGTTTCTTCTTTACCTTTAAGAAACATCACTCTAGTATCACCAGCCCCAAGCAGACACAACTTGTCCTCCGATTCCCTTCCATTCCTTATCCCACATCTATGCTCAGAAAAATCTACTGTGAACTTCTTATTGTTGTTAACTCTCCATTTCTTTCCATTGCATTCTTTAACTAACCTACTCTTGAAGTCTTAAAGACTGCTCTTGGTATGACCTCCATATTTTCAATCAATGGTTGCTTTTCTATGTTTTTCATATTTGGCCATTTGGGAATAATCAGCAATAATTAGCCCTTGATCTAATAGCACTTTTCACTCTTCTCTAAGCATCTGCCACTAAGTCCTCCTGGTTTCCTTCTACAACACAGGACATACTTTCTTACTGATTTCAGAGTGCCCAGGGTTCTGCTTGATCTCTTCTTTTCTGACTGCCCACCTAGGGTTGCATTATCCAAGCTGCATGTCTTATAATTCTTGGGTAATTTAATGTATTAATATGGGAAATTTTCATTCACCATGATTTTTACTTTATCTTATTTTAAAATTCAACTCTCTCACAACCTTCTACGTCAGATAATTCTCAGAACAATATGAGTCCATAGTTATCTAATTCTTAGGACCAATTGCTATGTTCCTAAAGCTATAGAATTGGCTCACAAAAACTCTATTGAACATGTACTTAACAACTTCTATGAGAATCTCAAAATACTTACATAAAGGTGAAATTAACCTCCCAAAAATCACATAGTATATCTTCAGTATTCATAACATCAAATTTGTTATACTCCTAATTTCTTGCTGTCATAATTTAAAACATTTTCAAAAACGCTGCAGCATATTAGGCATTTTTCATAGGACTCTGCTAGTGAAAAAATTTAACACACTTCCTAGATGAATGAGTTTCCAAATTGGGTATTTTATTGTATGCTCTAAACTTGAACTTTAATTACTTTTTTCTTAAATTGAGAAAAACACAAAGTATGATTCAACAAGAACATCTACAGTGTAGGATTAAAGTACATAGGAGATGAAAGTCTGACCAGCACTTGAAAACTGTTGATATTTTAAGAAAAAAGTAAACACTTATTTTGAAAAAGAGCCACTATTATAATCTGACGAACACGTGGGGAGGAGGGGAAAGTAACAAATGCAAAATCAACAATTAAGGGATAGGAAGCACTTGCTATTTGATCAAAAAGGTGACTTCTAAGTTCAAAGGAAAATGTTAGAAGAAAGCTAACTGCAACATTTACTAAAGTTACCCCTTCTACACAACAGATATAAAGAATAACAACAACAAATGCATTGAGGTAAGGATCAGGCATAGATGCACCCAATTTCCCTAAAAGAACCAACTGTGAATCTACTCTCTGGCTCTTAAGGCCCTAACTTCAACTGACAATGGAAACACAGGCCTCCACTGGAGAACGAAGCCTTAAACCGTGATGCTGAACTTGCATCAAGCAGAGCTGAGAACTGTGGTTAACTATGGGACCCATCCAGGCTTTAGTCACAGATCAAACTCAACTGGCAGAAATCCCCTATTTGGGCCATGATGACCTCCCCCTGCCCCTTATTTTGTAGCCCATCATTCAAAGTGTTGCACATTAGGGAAATGAACAAGATTTTGTGAGACAGAAGCTCTAGGAAATAGCACCATGAAAACAACCATTTTATTAACCACCAGAATGACACGATTGCAAAATTATCTGCTTGCTGCAGAGGATAGATTTTGACTTCGACAATTTCCTTTAAAAAATAAAAGTCAAATAATGTCACTGTTTTGAGTCCTACTCTTTTCTAATATAATTTAGTCTACAGTAATCTAGTCCTATAACCAATGAGTACTGGTGAAGAACAAATCTCTAGAAGTATATAGCATTTTTGGAACCACAGTTCAATGTTAAGTGATTTATGTACAAAAACTTTTATTGTATTCTTACAGGATCCAGAATAGTGTTACTATTTTAAGGCTATTATTTATATCATATAACTTAAAACATTCAGAAAACCCAAGATTATGGCATCTGGTCCCATTACTTCACTGCAAATAGATGGGGAAACAATGGAAACAGTGAGAGATTTTATCTTTTGGGGCTTCAGAATCACTGCAGATGGTGACTGCAGCCATGAAAAGACACTTGTGCCTTGGAAGAAAAGTTATGACCAATCTAGAGAGCATATAAAAAGCAGAGACATTACTTTGCCAAAGCTATGGTTTATCCAGTAGTCATGTATGGATGTGAGAGTTGGACTATAAAGAAAGCTGAGTGCCGAAGAATTGATGCTTTTGAACTGTGGTGTTGAAAAAGACTCTTGAGAGTCCCTTGGACTGCAAGGAGATCCAACGAGTCAATCGTAAAGGAAATTAGTCCTGAATATTCATTGGGAGGACTGATGGTGAAGCTGAAATTGCAATACTTTTGCGACCTGATGCAAAGAGCTGACTCATTTGAAAAGACCCTGACTCTAGGAAAGATTGAAGGTGAGAGAAGGGGACAACAGAAGATGAGGTGGTTGGATGGCATCACCAGCTCGACAGACATGATGAGCTTGAGTAAATCCAGGAGTTCGTGATGGACAGGGAGGCCTGGTGTGCTGCAGTCCATGGGGTCACAAAGAGTCGGACCTGACTGAACGAACTGAACTAAACTGAACTCAATTTTAAGTTCTTTCTGATCAGAAACTTCTTTTAGTCTCTTCATCCTCACTATCACAGTGTTAGACACAGGCCAGCATTTCTGCTTTTTGTAATGACTCAGGATCATGTAAGATCAATTCCCTGCAGAAAGTATGTGGACCTGAAGACACTGAAGAATGAAAAGAAGGGAGACTCTGGTAGAGAGCACATGTCAGCAGAAGCAAAGGCAGGCAGGCTCACTTTCACAGCTCTTAGTTCACAGCCAGGTACAATCTGGATGGCATGAAGGGTTGCAGGTACTCTGGTGGCAAAAACTGTCTTTCTGGTGCAAAGAAGCAAAATCCTGAACCTGGAGAAACTTGCCTTTAAGAAGAGAACAGCAGGAAAAATCCCAGAAGGAAAAGAAGCATAAAGGGAATCTCCAACTCTGTCTACCCACATCTCTGACAGGTTCATGAACCACAAAGATGCATAACATACTCAAAGCATCTCGGCAAAGGGAAAGACCCGCTCAAAGAGATGGACTATAACACTCCATCCTTTCAGTGAGCACTTCAAATAGTGACTTCTTCCAGAGAGCACAATGTGGGAAGAGGGAACAAGAGAAACCTCCTAGTGGAGAAACCCAAGAACAGCACTTTAGCCAGGTGATCAGGGTCAACATCAGCAGAGATAAGTCACACTGATACTGTGTACCCTTCATCTGATGGGATGACCATGGCTTTTTATCTCTGGGGTCTTCCTCTCAAAAACACAAAACCCCAGGCTAACCTTGAGAGGAGCATCAGATATATACCAGTTGGGGAATAGTCTTAAACATACCTGACCATTAGCCCTCAAAACTTTCCAGGTCATCAAAAACCAGTCTGAGAAATTTTCACCATCTAGAGGGGCCTAAGGGGACATGGCAACTAAATGTAATATGACATCCTAGATGTCATTCTAGAAGAGAAAATGTCCATGAGTCGATGATGCCATCCAACCATCTCATCGTCTGTCATTCCCTTCTTCTCCTGCCTTCAATCTTTCCCAGCATAAGTCTCTTCTTCACATCAGGTGGCCAAAGTACTGGAGTTTCTAGCTTCAGCATCAGTCCCTCCAATGAATACTCAGGACTGATTTCCTTTAGGATTGACTGCTTGGATCTCCTTGCTATCCAAGGGACTCTCAAGGGTCTTCTCCAACACGACAGTTCATAAGCATCAATTCTTCAACACTCAGGTTCCTTTACAATCCAAGTCTCATATCCATACCTGAATACTGGAAAAACCATGAAAGTATGAAAGTGAAGTCATTCAGTCGTGTTTGACTCTTGGCGACCCCGTGGACTCCTCCGTCCGTGGGGTTCTCCAGGCAAGAATACTGGAGTAGGTTGCCATTTCCTTCTCCAGGAAAAAACATAGCTTTAAATAAGTGCCAGCTTGGCTTTAACCAGCCTGGCATTTCACATGATGTACTCTGCATATAAGTTAAATAAGCAAGGTGATAATATAGAGACTCTACGTACTTCTTTCCCAAATTGGAACCATGTTGTTCCATGTCTGCTTCTAACTGTTGCTTTTTAAACTGCATACAGATTTCTCAGGGGGCAGGTAAGGTGGTCTGATATTCCTATCTCTTTAAAAATTTTCCATATTTTGTTGTGGTTACCTCATCATTAAAAACAAGGGAGGCCAGAAGTAAAATTATAACATCTTTAAGGTTTTCACATTAAAAACAAAAGTACTGTTAAATAAAGAATTCTATATCCAGTAAAAATAATCTTTGGGAATAAAGGCAAAATAAAGATATTTTAAGATGTAAGAAAGGCTTCCCTGATAGCTCAGTTGGTAAAGAATCTGCCTGCAATACAGGATATCCCAGCTTGATTCCTTATTCAGGAAGATCTGCTGCAGAAGGGATATGCTACCAACTCCAGTAGTCTTGGGCTTCCCTTGTGGCTCAGCTGGTAAAAATCCGCCTACAATCCCAGAGTCCTGGGTTCGATCCCTGGGTTGGAAGATCCCCTGGAGAAGGCAAAGCCTACCCACTCCAGTATTCTAGCCTGGAGAATTCCATGGACTGTATAGTCCACGGGGTTGCAAAGAGTCAGACACTGACTTTTGCTTTTCAAGATGTAAGAAAACTAAGAAAATCTGTCACAAGCAGACTCACCCTATAAGAAATGCTAATAAAAACTTCATTTTAGAGGTTAATGATACCGAGGGAAATGATGGTCCTCGTGAAAGTTTAAGAATAACAGAAATGCAAAAATATCTGAGTAAATACAGACGACAATATACAGGGATTTTGCTTTGTTCATCTTAATTTCCTTAATAACATAACAGATTATATGGACTTAATTAAGTCACATCCCCAAATTCATATTTTAAAGCCCTGTCACCCAATACAATGATATTTGGAGATGGAACCTTGTGGAGGTACTTGGGTTTACATAATAAGGTCATGAGAATGGGGCCGTCATGATGATATTTGTGTCCCTATCCTACCTCATTCAAAGAGTTGACTCATTGGAAAAGACCCTGATGCTGGGAGGGATTGGGGGCAGGAGGAGAAGGGGACGACAGAGGATGAGATGGCTGGATGACATCACTGACTCAATGGACATGAGTCTGAGTGAACTCCGGGAGTTGGTGATGGACAGGAGGCCTGGAGTGCTGTGATTCATGGGGTCGCAAAGAGTCAGACATGATTGAGCAACTGAACTGAACTGATCCTATAGGAAGAGGTGCCAGAATGTTTGCTTCCCCTCCTGCTACACGAGGGTGTGGGCAGATGGAGGTTGTCTGAGCCAGGAAGAAGGCCCATCCCAGAACCTAACCATGCTGGACCCTGATCTCAGACTTCAAGACTCCAGAACTGAGGAAAACTACATTTATATTATTTAAACTTTCCAAGCTAGTGGTAGTCTGTTATGGTGCTGAGCAAAGAAAACATTCAACACAAAAATTAAAAAGCTTCATGAGTGGTCCAAAATATAAATACAATAACTATGACAAAAAAAAAAAAAAAAAAAACCAGGGATGGATAACAACCATTTCTTGTACATTTTGGGGGGAAACTGGTGCAATGTTAACAATATTGACTGTCAAAATTTAAGAATATGCATTAAAATTCTTGGAGTAAATTATAATGCTAAGTCAAAAAGCAAATAAAAATTACAGTGGAATTCTACAAAATATTGAATCCACTAGAATCAGAAATGAAGTAACAGAGGGGCACAAAATGGAAGAGTAAGTAGAAAACATAAATAAAACGACAGATTCAGATTCAATCATGTCAATAACTGCATTAAATTTGAATGAAATAAATACTGTAATTAAAAGGCACAGGCCGTCAGATAGGAAAGAACAAGGTTTACGTAACGATGCACTCTCTACAAGAGCTGCGTTTTACAAACAGGGACAGAAACAGTCTGAAAGTTAATCAATTTCTAAAATGCAATTATTAACTCTTACCTAAGGCCCACCATATGGGTTTAAAATTTCAGTTACTACATCAATTGCACAATAGTAATTTTTTTTTTTTTTAAGTTACTTAATCGTGTCCGACTCTTTGCGACCCCATGGACTATACAGTTCATGGAATTCTCCAGGCCAGAATACTGGAGTGAGTAGCCTTTCCCTTCTCCAGGGGATCTTCCCAACCCAGGGATGGAACCCAAGTCTCCCACATTGCAGGTGGATTCTTTACCAGCTGACCTACAAGGGAAGTCCAAGAACACTGGAGTGGGTAGCCTAGCCCTTCTCCAGATATTCCCGACCCAGGAATCAAACCGGGGTCTCCTGCATTGCATGTGGATTCTTTACCAACTGAGATATTAATGTTTAGTTGGTTAGAAAATTTTTATTCAGTAAGAAAGGTATTCCCAATGGAGTTGTATTTCACTGTGCTTTAGAGTACACTGTAATCGATCCAAAGTGACTTTAGGATACTGATAATGATATCTTATGTTTATATTGAGCTTTCAGTTTTAAAAGTGTTTTACAGACATTATCTCAGTTAATCTTCACAACAGCTGTGAATGATGATTGTGACAGCATTTACTACTCCTACTTTTAAGGTGAATAAACAGATGTATGAGAAGGAAAAGTGGTTTACCTGAGATTTAAAAGGAAAGAAGCAGGAACTAGAAGCGGTGTCCTGAGCCCCTCACTACAAAGACTATATGTTACCCCGGGAGGTAAAAGGTAATCTCTACACCTCTGAACCCTCATGTAAGCTTACTTAAGACTGGTATGTTAGAAAACGTGTCTATGGCTGAGGTGTCATAATAGTTCTTAATAGTTCATAATAGTTCTTGTCCTACTTTCTCTTCAAAATCAACATTTTCCCATTTTTAAAAAGAAAGTCAACCCACTCATTCTTTCCCAGTTTCACTCTGGTTTATTAGCACATGGTATCCAAAACAAAAAGGGTAACTTAAATTATTGGTGATTAAAAAGCTTCTTTTAACCATTAACTTACAATAGTGCTTGGCTTCTTATACAGTAGGGCTTCCCTGGTGGCTCAGACGGTAAAGAGTCTGCCTACAATGCGGGAGACCAGGGTCCGATCCCTGGGTTGGCAAGATCCCCTGGAAAAGAAATGGGAACCCACTCTAGTTGTCTTGCCTGGAAAATCCCATGGATGGAGGAGCTTAGTAGGCTACAGTCCATGGGGTGGCAAAGAGTCGGACATGACTGAGCGGCTTCACTTCACTTCACTTCTTATACAGTAGAGTGAAAGTTGGCATTAACAATGGTTTATTTTAGGCATCTCAGACTATCATCTGGGTTAGGTTGGGTTGTTAGGAATTCAGATAAAGCAAAGAGGGACAAGATCTTCCACACTCTCAGTCTTGCCAAGAAGCAATTCCTTGAGTCTCAGGAGAGTAGAGATAAGACTGAGTTGAGTCTCAGGAGAGTAGACATAAGACTGTCATTTGTAATATTGGATTGTCCAAAAAAAAATTGCAGGGGTGGGGGCAGTTCTCCATAAGATCTGATGGAAAAAGACAAACATACTTTTTTGTCAATCCAATAAAAGTTGCTGCTGTTGCTGCTAAGTCGCTTCAGTCGTGTCTGACTCTGTGCGACCCCATAGACTCTGCCTTATTTCAATTGGGAAATGAACTGCTGGCAAAGGTCTATTCCTTCCCTAACATCCAATCTTGTATCCATTCAACCACCCACCCAGTCATTCATTCACCTAACAAGCCAGCCAGGCAGCCATCCAGCCAGACAGTCACTTACCCACTGAGGTTTAAGAATTAAATAATAACAAAATGGCTATTGGGGGACATTGTTTTTTTCTGATAAATTCTTACTGACTGATCCAATAATAAGACTTGTTTTGCAAATCATGTCAAAAGGCAGGCATTTTCCTCAAATTAAACAAAATATATATGCAGCCCCAAGGCTTTGATAAAAACATATTTAAAAGATGTTTTTTTATCTCAGAGATGTTTCAGAGTGACACAGAAAGAAATTTAAAACAAAAATAATCCATTTTTGTTTTTCATGGTAGTTAGGTTCTATAAAGTCACCACAAACACTAAATTAGTAGAATACTAACCCACAGCTCCTAAGAGAAATACAAAGTTAGGTTCCTGTGAGCTTCTCATCACAAAATTTTCACCAACCAATCAATACATAGCTTTTTTTTTTTACGTGTGTCTCTGTTTAAAGACATCTAAGATACATAGCTGATTCATTAACACTGAACCATGGCCAGCAGCCATCAAACTCATATCCCAACAAAGCTTCTTTAACACATATAGTTTCTCCATAAAGCATGTCACATCAAGTAACTGCACCAATTTACATCCCCATCAATGATATACAAAGGTTCCCTTTTCTCCACATCCTCTCCAACATGGTACTTGTAAATTTTTTCATGAGAGTCATTCTGACAGATATGAGGTGACACCTCACTGTGGTGTTAATTGCATCTCTCTTTTTGTTGTATAACATATTTTCATGTGAATATTAGCCACTAATTTTTAAGATGAAAAAATGAATATAATTAAATTATTTAAATTGAGTAAAAGAAATGTTTGAGAAAAGTAAATTTTAATTTTGAGAAAAGTAAATGTTTTCACTGTGAGCTAATATACCTCACTGATTTGTGCATTAAAAGCATTTAGGCTAATATACTTTAAAGTCAGCATCACATTACTTTTGAGTTAATACAGAAACAGACTTGGAAGAGTGCTTGGAACACAGTAGACATTCACCACATGATAGCGCTAATAGTTTATGAGAATCGCATCCTAGACTTCCCTGGTGGTCCACCGATTAAGACTCGTGCTTCCAGCGCAGGGGGGTGTGGGCTCTATCCCTGGTGGGGAAACTAAGATCCCCATGCCACACTGCGTCACCAAAAAATAAATTTTTAAAAAATTGAATTAAAAAAAAAGAAATCATAATCCTACGTCTTCTATTGACGTAACACAAAACATAATTAACAATTAAACAAAATGGTCAATAAAAGGGAGTCTCTGTCCCACAGACCAAAACTTATACTGTAATTTTAATCTTAAACTTTAAATACAAAATTCCAATCGTGAGTGTATTTTCTAACTTCCCAGAAAAAACCTGTGGCAGCATCAGTCAACATATGCCAGGGCAGAGTGTGATTTCATATATAGAGCTCTCGTGTCCGGTCGCCTTGGTGGACTCCCTTCTCACTCTTCCTTCATTTACCTTGCTCTGCTTTAGTGTCCTCAACAAAGGAAACCACACTCGCGTCTACTATCCAGCGCTGTAGCAAGGATGAAATGGCAGACTACATGTATACTGTAAACAATCAGTAAATGTTTGGAGCTGAGAGTATTATTAATAGTAGCTATTAACGCAATAAAAAGCAACCCTGTTTTCCAAAATAAATTGCAAAATGGCTTTCTGGTAATCATAAAAATGATGTTACATTCTTAAGTTCCCTTTGGATATATTTATTAAGATCTCTTAAAATCTCTCTATAGAAGTGGAGAAACTGGAACTTCATACATGCCTGGTGTGAATGTAAAATGGTGCAGTCCCTGGAAAACAGTCAGGCAGTGCTTCAAACAATGAAACACACACAGTTACCATGCAAGCCAGCGAGTCTGCTCCTACACGTATACTCAAGAGAAAAGAAAATTTATTTCCATGTAGAAACTTATACACGGATGTTCATATCAGTTTCATTTTAATGATCAAAAGATAAATTAATAATGAATTTAGGCATACAGCTGGTAGGGTTTTCCTGGTGGCTCAGTGGCAAAGCATCCACCTGCCAATGTAGGAGATGTGGGTTCCAACCCCGGGTTGGGAAGATCCCCACGAGAAGACAATGGCAACCCACTCCAGTATTCTTGCCTGGGAAGTCCCTTGAACAGAGGAGCCTAGCGGGCTACAGTCCCTGCTGCTGCTGCTGCTGCTGCTAAGTCGCTTCAGTCGTGTCTGACTCTGTGCGACCCCACAGACGGCAGCCCACCAGGCTCCCCCATCCCTGGGATTCTCCAGGTAAGAATACTGGAGTGGGTTGCCATTTCCTCCTCCAACGCATGAAAGTAGGAAGTGAAAGTGAAGTCATTCAGTCATGTCCGACTCTTATCGACCCCATGGACTGCAGCCCGCCAGGCTCCTCCGTCCATGGGATTTTCCAGGCAAGAGTACTGGAGTGGGGTGCCATTGCCTTCTCCAACAGTCCCTGAGTTGCAAAAAGTTGGATACAACCTAGCGACTAAACAACATATGCATATATGTAGTATATTCATACAATTAAATATTTAATGGTAATTTTTAAATTAGTATCCTTTTTAGGGTACTGATTCCAACTATAGATACAACATTAAGGAAACATAAATACTAAGTAAAAGAAGCCAGTTACAAAAGACCACAAGTTACATGATTCATTCATATTAAATGTCCAGAACAGGCTAATCTTTAGACAAAGAAAGTATATTAGTGGTTGACTAGGGTGGTATTCAGGGAGAAATGGGAGTTATGGCTAAAGGGTAGGGGTTTCTTTTAGGGGTGATGAAATCTAAAATAGATTGTGGTGATAGTTGCAGAACTCTGCAAAAATACTAAAAAAAATGGAAATATAGTTCGAGTGAAATTTTTATTATGTAAACTGTAACTCAGGAAAACTTTCTGCTCACATGCATGCATGCTAAGCCATTTCAGTCGTGTCCAACTCTTCATAACCCTATGGACCGTAGCACACTAGGCTCCTCTATCCATGGGATTCTCCAGATAAGAAGACTGGAGTGTATTGCCAGGGCCTCCTCCAGAGGCCCAGGGATCGAACCTGCCTCCTTTTATGTCTCCTGCACTGGTAGGTGTGTTCTTTACCACCTGCGCCACCTGGGAAACGCTATTAGTACTCTGGGAACAACCAAACAAGTGAATGTGCGTTCACTTAATTTTAGACGTCTTTCTTTCCTATTTTTATTCATCAGAGAAGCCTGCAGTTATGGAAAGAAACTTACAAAATTCACAAACATCATTTTTTGCATTCAGATGTTTGCTTTTACAATGTGGTAAAGCTTTGCTTTTAAATATCCTACAGTTGCTGTGCCTCAAAGTGCTTTCAGGACCCAGACTAGTGCTAATTGTATGAAAAAAAGGAGATATATATTTCAGAGTTAATACAGAAACTTAATTTGCTCAAATTATTAACACTGTTCTAATTTCCATATGCTCTAAAGTCAGTATGAGTAACACTTAGAACAAATTGCTAGTGACATTAAAATTCATTCGTACTTTCAACAAATATTTTCTTAATAAGTAACTATGTGCTAGGCACAGTGCTAGACACTGATGTCACAGAAATGAATTAAACATCCTAGGGGCAGATATGATCAAATACGATATATATGGGCCTGCACCAAGTAAAATACACTGAATGCCTTGAGAACAGAGAAGATGGGAGTGGTTAAAGGCAGAAGGAGTTCAAAATATTTCAGAGATAAAAACAAATTAATGACAGATACAGAAAAACCAAGTAAGGGATTTCCAAGTGGATATTTTCATTATTACAGAAGAAAGTCACAGTTCACTGATTACTTTTTAGGAAAAAAGCAAGGTGTTTTCATTAGCCATGAGGATGTCAGTATTATAATGGATGACTCTCTGCAATAGTAAGTGATGAGAGAGCAGGAAGGGTCTTCGATAGTTTTGAGAAGTCTGGAGGTGTCCCTTCAAACTTTTAAAGGCTAAATTTTATATTGCACAAAAGAACAATCTTTTAATATTCAGACAGCATGTTAACTATCACACATTTAAAAAGGAATACGTCAAAATATCTACATGTTTATATTCTGAACTCTATGATATTCTGAAGGTTGTATCACGATTATGCCCTTCATACCGGAGGCCAATATATGGTTAACAAATGTCTGTTGTTAATTAAACTGGGCATCAGATGTGTGACTGTACATGGCTTCTCACAAAGGACCTCTAATTCTACGATGTAGACTGATACAGAGTTAACCCTTGACAACTCAAGAGTTAGGGGTGTCAACCCTCTAAGCAGTAGAAAATCCACAAGAAACTTATGGTCAGCCTCCATATATGTAGTTCCTCAGTATCTGCGGCTCCTTGGTGTCCGAGGTTTTACATCTGCAGACTTAATCAACTGCAAATCATGTATCATTGCAGCATTTACTCTTGAAAAAAATTCACACATAAGTGGACCCACCTAGTTTCAAATCCATGTTGTTCAAGGGTTAACTGTAACTATCAAAAACATCAGGCACGTTTCACTTCAACTTGACTTTTATGACAAACTTATGTGCGTACATACATAGACATACACAGAGTCTCCTCCAGTATAAGCTTTAAGGGTTAAGATGCCAATGTGTGTCTTATCTTTCTACCATACAGAGTTGAACAGGTCTTTCTGTAATAACAACTACATATTCTAATAGATGAAGTACTTTCCTAATTTTAACTCTGACAGAAAATATTACAATCCAGGAGACAATTTTAAGGCTAAACATTTAAAGTTCAAGATAAGGAGTCAAAGAAAACTTTATACAGTCCAGTAAATTAAAACTCATCTTTGAACATGTATTTGCTTTGATGGGAACTACCTGTGAGCATTTGTATTAGTTCACTTAATTCTGCATTATTAAATAAATTTCACCTTTCCTATTTTTAACCAAAAACCTGGGATCCTAGTTGAAAATATAACTAAAAAATTATTACATTTAAAAAGGTAAAAGAAGCCTCAAATTAAAACACAATCACGAAATTGTGACTACTTTAAAGCTCCAGATTTATACAATGCAAAATGAAACTACACTAGCATTGATGTTGTTCTTTCAGTTCAGTTTCAGTTCAGTAGCTCAGTCATGTCCGACTCCTTACGACCCCATTAATCGCAGCACGCCAGGCCTCCCTGTCCATCACCAACTCCCGGAGTTCACTCAGACTCACATCCATCGAGTCAGTGATGCCATCCAGCCATCTCATCCTCTGTCGTCCCCTTCTCCTCCTGCCCCCAATGCCTCCCAGCATCAGAGTCTTTTCCAATGAGTCAACTCTTTGCATGAGATGGCCAAAGTACTGGAGTTTCAGCTTTAGCATCATTCCTTCCAAAGAAATCCCAGGGCTGATCTCCTTCAGAATGGACTGGTTGGATCTCCTTGCAGTCCAAGGGACTCTCAACAGTCTTCTCAAACACCACAGTTCAAAAGCATCAATTCTTCAGCGCGCAGCTTTCTTCACAGTCCAACTCTCATATCCATACATGACCACTGGAAAAAGCATAGCCTTGACTAGACAGACCTTTGTTGGCAAAGTAATGTCTCTGCTTTTCAACATGCTATCTAGGTTGGTCATAACTTTCCTTCCAAGGAGTAAGCATCTTTTAATTTCATGGCTGCAGTCACCATCTGCAGTGATTTTGGAGCCCAGAAAAATAAAGTCTGACACTGTTTCCACTGTTTCCCCATCTATTTCCCATGAAGTGATGGGACCAGATGCCATGATCTTAGTTTTCTGAATGTTGAATTTTAAGCCAACTTTTTCACTCTCCTCTTTCACCTTCATCAAGAGGCTTTTTAGTTCCTCTTCACTTTCTGCCGTAAGGGTGGTGTCATCTGCATATCTGAGGTTATTGATATTTCTCCTGGCAATCTTGATTCCAGCTTGTGCTTCTTCCAGCCCAGCATTTCTCCTAATGTACTCTGCATATAAGTTAAATAAGCAGGGTGACAATATACAGCCTTGACGTACTCCTTTTCCTATTTGGAACCAGTCTATTGTTCCACATCCAGTTCTAACTGTTGTTCTTTAGTCACTAAGTCATTTATAACTCTTTACAACCCCATGGACTGTAGCCACCAGGGTCCTCTGTCCATGGGATTACCCAGGCAAGAATACTGGAGTGGACTGTCATTTCTTTCTCCAGACATGAACATTAAAACTACTTAATTTGCTGCTGCTGCTGCTATGTCACTTCAGTCGTGTCCAACTCTGTGCAACCCCTAGACAGCAGCCCACCAGGCTCCCCTGTCCCTGGGATTCTCCAGGCAAGAACACTGGAGTGGGCTGCCATTTCCTTCTCCAGTGCATGAAAGTGAAAAGTAAAAGTGAAGTCGCTCAGTCGTGTCCAACTCTTAGCGACCCCATGGACTACAGCCCACCAGGCTCCTCCGTCCATGGGATTTTCCAGGCGAGAGTACAGGAGTGCGGTGCCATTGCCTTCTCCCAATTTGCTGATAACAACCCCCCAAAAGCACTTACTAACTGAAACAAAAATACTATGATTAATCAGTCAATCAATTAATTACTGAGTATAATTAACATAACATTTTATTAGTATCAATTGTATAATGTACTTGGTCAATATTTGCATATGAAGCAATTAATACCCATCCATCACTCTTACTAAGCTTTTTATTCTCCTGATGAGAACTTTTAGGATTCACTGTGTCACTCTCTAATGTACAGTGCAGTAGTAACTGTATCACCATGCTGTAACCTACACCACCGTTGACTTATCTTATAACTGAAAACCTGCACCTTCTGACCCCTCTGACCCATTTTCCCGTACCTTAAGCCCTCCCCTCAGACAACTTCCAACCTGTCTTCTTCATCCATGAAGTCAGTTTGTCTGTGGGGCTGAGAAGGGGTAATCTTTTTTAAAAAGTAACTCCTCATATACGAGAGACCATATGGTATTTACCTTTTAATGCCTGACGGATCTCACTTAACTTAATGCCCTCAAGGTCCATCCCCATTGATGCAGATTACAAGATTTCATCCCTTTTTATGCTTTCAGGTTTTAGATTCAAGTCTTTATATTCTGAGTTGATGTTTATATGTGACGTAGCGGGCCAGTTTTATTCTTTCGCACGTAACTATTCAACACCATTTATTGAAGAAACTGTTCTTTCCCGTTTATATATCCTTGGCGCCTTGGTTGGAAATCAGTTGGTCATACATGTGTGGTGTATCTGGGATCTCTGCTCTGCTCCAGTGGTCTATACGTCAGGTTTTACACAAACCATACAGTTTGACTACTACAGTTGTGTAATGTAGTTTGAAATTGCAAAGTATGAGAGTCTGTTTTTTCTAATAAAACTCAATATTCTATGAAATGTATCTGGATTAAGAGTTAAGTCTGGTATCTAAGAGAATTACAATGTGATATGTCAATTATAGGGGCTTCCCTCATCGCTCCGTTGGTAAAGAATCCACCTGCAATGCAGGAGAAGCCGGTTCGATTCCTGGGTCGGGAAGATCCGCTGGAGAAGGGATAGGCTACCCAGTCCAGTATTCTTTGGCTTCCCTTCTGGCTCAGCTGGTAAAGAATCTGCCTGCAATGTGGGAGACCTGGGTTTGATTCCTGGGTTGTGAAGATCCCCTGGAGAAGGGAAAGGCTACCCACTCCAGTATTCTGGCCTGGAGAATTCCATGGACTAAGTCCATAGGGTCACAAAGAGTCAGAAACGACTGAGTGACTTTCACCTTCACCTCACTTCACATCAATTATATCTCTGTTTAAACTAACAAGCAAAATATCAGTCCTAGGAAGGAGTGCTGTGATCTGTGCCAACTTTATGGGAATGAAAAAGAATGAACTACATAACATAAGTGTCACGCGAGTGTATGTTCCTCGGTTCTTTGTCTCATCACAACAAAGATTTGGCGCGACGGACATTAAAGCCCTCACAGCTCTCGGGTCTTGGACAAACCATGTTGTAGCTTTTAGGCAAATTAGTGTTACAGCTCTATTTTATTTAGAAGATAGGAGAATCCATCCTCGAAGCATGAGGGCATGCCAACCCAAAGACTCGAAGAGAAGAGAGTGGAGGAGTGTGCGGGGGAGGGAGAGAGAGAAAGTGAGAGAGGGAGAAAGAGAAAGAGAAAGAGAAAGAGCGCAGGCATGCGGGGGAGAGAGAGAGAGTGAGAAAGCGCTTTGGCTCCTCCTTTTGTTTTTCCCTCCACCTGGGTCTGCCCTATGCAAATTCGGCTTAGCCAGGAGTGCTGTTTGTTCTGCCTGAAGTCTTAACTCTGGTCCTCATACCTTCCTTTGACCTTCCTTGTCTTTTAGTCATCACCGTTTTGGAGTCCTTTTCCCTATTCTACCTACCTAACATAAGTAAAAATCTATCTTTACAAAAGAAGAGGAAGCTTCCCATTAAGTTTGAAGTTGAGACATCATAGCCATGTTTATGGAGAAGAAGAAAAAATCACAATTCCTGTGTGAGAAGGCATGCCCCCATCTATCCCTTTATGCCCCCTCCCAAGTCATGCATTTGTTACTGGACACCCAGTGAAACAGGGTGATCTCAGGGACAAGTGGAAGGACATTCAGTTCAGTTGCTCAGTCGTGTCCGACTCTTTGCGACCCCATGAATTGCGGCACGCCAGGCCTCCGTGTCCATCACCAACTCCCAGAGTCCACCCAAACCCATGTCCATTGAGTCGGTGATGCCATCCAACCATCTCATCCTCTGTCGTCAGCTTCTCCTCCTGCCTTCAATCTTTCCCAGCATCAGGGTCTTTTCCAATGAGTCAGCTCTTCGCACGAGGTGGCCAAAGGATTGGAGTTTCAACTTTAGCATCAGTCCTTCCAATGAATATTCACGTGAACTGATATACCTGTCTTACTAATTTATGGTTCTTATAAATTCCTAGATTGAATGTAACTTGGAAGTAGTGGTGGAATTAGATTTCAGGATTATACTTTTCTGGCCTTTTCTTCATATAAAGGAATTATCACTCCAATATAAAGAGTACAGTTATACAGCACTAAATACAGTGAATATTATTTCTAAGCTGCAATATATCTGCTGCATCTTCATTTTTGACATAAATAATATCAATAAAAATGGTCATCACCAAAACGGATTCTAATATTAGGTTGGAAGAAACAGATTAAACAAATGACTTCAGTCTTACAAAGACAACAGAATGTAAACAATTTTTTTTCTGGAGGTATTATTTAGCTAAATGGTGGTGTTCCTCTACAATTTTCCAGATATAATGAGGTATTAATGTTATATTAATTAAATAACATCAAATGTTAATGGCAGGTAAAAAACAGAAGGCTAATTTCACCTGCACTCACTGATGTGAAAATTTTGTCACATATAACATATGATATAAAAATTTAATCATGGATAAACTCTCCCATAGGATTTATGTGTCCCAGAAAAACCACTAAAATTGAGTTAGGAAGAAGGTATGATAATATTTAAGAATGTAACAAAGTTATCACAAGAACATCACACTCAAATTTTATTATTTCTCTCTCCTCCTCTCTGCAACCTCTAGATATATGGTGACTAATACATCTTAATGTATTTCAGTATATCAACATTTTTATTACATTATTCCTTAAGATGACAACTCCAAATAACTAGTACTGAAAGAAAATACCAAAACCACCAATATTTTTCTTTTCTTGACATACTAGCAGACATATATTTTTATGTTTATAACAAAGCGAAGAAAGAAACATGCCTAGCTTATTATTTCTAGATTGATTGCAGAAGGAGCTACTACCCTTTTTGATGATGTGGAAGTTTTTACACATATTGATGAAGCAAGAGCTGTGATAAATTACTTCAAGAAAATAATGCATCTCATTGCTTTTCTCTCTTTTCCAACTTTTGCTTCTCTTTTTATCCAACTTCTGTTATGGAGTGCAATGTGCCTGGACTTGTCTTTGGAAGTAGAAGTGATAATCTGCAAATAGGCTATGTGTGCTGACATTTAATAATCACCCATGCCCCAGCTATTGTTTGGAATAAAAACTGACACCATACTTTTTTAATGCCATTGCTGCATCTGCTTCAACTGCAGAATAAAATAAAGACCACTGTTTTCTTGTTTTTCACGTTTTGCCCTTTTAGACTCTACTACTTTATTTAAAGCCTAGATGGATTTGGATAATTTCTCATTAACCAAGGTAACTAAGAACTATCCCTGTGTATGCACATAACAGTTACCCTGTTCAAGAATTAGCCAGCTTCTACAAATGAGCCATCTTCCACTTTCATGTCCACGTTCTAGCAGAAGAGGGGGTAACATAAATGAATAGATATGGTAAAGAGAAATATACTGAACTCAATTATTCCCATGATTTTTTCTTGCATTTACTTATTAATATTACAAGTCTTTGCTAAAATGTTAACTTGGGGAGGAAGCCCTCTCAACTATGTTCTTTAAAATGACAAATAATCCCCTCATATGGTACACCTAACCCTTACTCCCTTCTTTCTTTTCCTCCAGAGTATTTATCAGTATCAACCTAGGCATAACGAAGACCAACACCTGTGTCTGTATTATTGACTAGCTTATATCCAGTGTCTGGCACATGCTAGTTGCTCAAAACATATGGGATTAATGAATACCGTGTGCATGTATGAAGTATGGTAGGTATTCATTAGAGCACTTGTCACAATTTATCTTAGTTTTCGTCAAACACTCCACCCACTATACGAGCTCCTCTCTTAGTCTTCACTGTAATGTCAATATTATACCAAAAACAAAGCAGCCGTCATAAATTTATTCCTTTCCCTCACCTTTCTTATCATCAAGCTCTTAGTCCTATCTCCAAAATACATCTTAGATTTTTTCCTACTTCTGTCTCCACTGTCTCCATCATTCTCTCTCTCTTGAATAAGAGCAGTATGTTTTTAACAAGTCTTTCTCATTCATATCTAAACCTCCTCAAAGCAGTCAGATGAGTCTTCTGACCTAAGAATAAAATCAAGTGTCCTACATAAAATATCTCAATTACATGCTTTTGTTCTCAGAAAAAAATCCATACCCCTTATTACAACCCGTAGGGCTACATCACGGGGTTCCCATTTCTCCTCCAGCCTTCACCTCTTCGTGCACAGCTACTCTGACAACTACGCCATGCTGTAGCCATACTGGTTTTCTCTTTGTGTTTCTGAAATAAACCAAACTCTTTCTGAATTTTATGTCTTGGCATTTGCTGTTCCCTCTGCCTGGATGCTCTCCTAAATCTTTACAAAGCCCATATTCATCCTTTGGATAGCATCTCAAAGGCCATCTTCATGTAAGATCTTCTCATGACCACCCTAATTAAGTGAGCTCCCCAGACATGCTCTCATCACCTCATTTGTTACTGCCACGGTTCTTAAGATCAGATTACTTGTTTGTGCTGTGCTGTGCTCAACTGTGCTCAACTGTGTCCGACACTCTGCGACCCCATCCATGGCCTGTAGCCCTCCAGGCTTCTCCGTCTATGGGGATTCTCCAGGCAAGAATACTCAAGTGCATTGCCATGCCCTCCTCCAGGGGATCTTCCCAACCCAGGGTTCAAACCCAGGTCTCCCACATTGCAGGTGGATTCTTTACCATGTGAGCTACAAGGGAAGACCATGAGTACTAGAATGGGTAGCCTATCCCTTCTCCAGGTAATCTTCCAGACCCAGGAATCTAACCAGGGTCTCTGGCATTGCAGGCAGATTCTTTACCAGCTGAGCTACCAAAGCCTGATTACTTGTCTACCTGCTATTTATCAAAGTGTAAGCAGGGCAGGGACTTAGCCACTTCAAACTGACAGGGATGAATAAACTGCCTGCATATGGGAGCTGCTCCATGTATAGCAACTGAATCAATAAATATAACATTCTCCTCACCAGAGCATGCATTCCTCATGTTGGTAATCCCAACACCTAGCACACAGGAGGTTGCTAAAAATGTCCCATGAACAAGAAACCTTAAATCTTGTACTGCTTATCATGAGTACCTCCCGAAATACCTTTGCAAACAATAACTGGACTGAGACAATGCGGCATTCATGCAACTGACATTTACTCAGTGCTGCAAAGAGCATATGGTAATTTGGGTTGTGCGTGCAGAACAGGGGATATAGTTTCTTAATTATTTTATAATCCCATAAATGTAAGACACACACATTTCACCAAGGGATTTGACAGTATTTTTCATAGTATCTTTGTTTTCCAATGCAGAAATATGAGTTGGATAGAATCCCTGCCAACAGATTAGGTGGTTGAAGGAAGAGTTCCACTCCCAGTGTGGAGTGTGTTCAGTACCTCATTCAGTGCAGCAGATATTTGCTGAGAAGCTCCTGCCAGCCAAGCACTGGGCTTGATGTAAGAACAATATAAGAATTATGTGTAATCTCCAACCTGGATTGGTGCATACATTTTTTGGCAACTTAGCATAGATGTCTACTTTATACTATTAACATCATTTTAAAACTAAATGCCACCAGCACCCACATTTCTTTACTTTTGCCAACATTAAGCTTGACACTAGAGATAAAAATTTTTCCCAGTCTAACTGCAAAAGGTGTGGCATTTCTACACCACCCACTTAATCTTCCTGGGTTAAAGAAGTTCCAAATGTGAGCCACATATGTAATTTTTAGTTTTCTAGTGACAAAATTTTAAAAAGGAAAAGGGGGGTTCAGGATGGGGAACATGTGTACACCCGTGGCGGATACATGTTGATGTATGGCAAAACCAATGCAATATTGTAAAGTAAAAAAATAATAATAATAAAAAAATAAAAAGCCAACATTAATTATAATATTCTATGTATGTCCAAATGTTAGTTAATATAGTAAGTATTAAGAAAATGTTATAAATTCTATCTTTTCATACTGTTTTTGAAATCTGGTGTGTGTCTTCAATTACAGTACAATTCATTTCAAATTAGCCATGTGTGGCTAATGACTACCATATTGGAAAGCACAATTCTACAGCCAAGCTGTCAGGCCATATGCTGACGGAAAGCTTAGAAACAGTATAGTTTCATTCTCAGGTTACCTATTTCCAAGACTCTACGTGTAAAACTGAGTATGAACTAATCTGTTAAAAATGTTGCAGTTATAGACCTCCAACAATTTAGGTTAGTCTTTGTTATAAAATTATGGGTGGGGAAAATAGCTGGTTTCCCACCAGCCCTTCAGCGCCAACAACCATTTCCATAAAGAAGAAGAGTCCCAATCTTTTCAATTAGTTTAATTAAAACCTGATATTTTAAAAGTAAGAAGGAGGACTCATAAACTGCTGATTTGTTCGTCTTACTAGAACTAGCAAGGCCTCTCCTCCTCCACTCATGTGGCTGCAAAAACATTATTCAAATAATTTAATATCTTTGAAAGAGCAAAGTACAGAAATATTTACATAACGTAATACTGTAGGTGGAAGATCCATCTAAACCTAATGTTAAGAATGACAAAGAGGAGACAAACGAGCATAATACATCTTATTCATTTTCCAATAATACAGTTGGGATATTTCATATACCTAACTTCTTTCACCTGTCAGGAGGAGTAGCCTATCTGTATTTAATTTTCTCCTGCACACAGTGAATGAATAAATTGTGAAACAACTGTGCTTTTTTTTTAGGTTATTTGAATTTTAGTGAGAAACCATAAAATCCTATTTCAATTAAAAAAATGGTAAGTAGAAAAAAATGAATATGGGGGGCTACTTACTTTTATGTTATAAGCATGATCTCTAAGCCTATAATATAAATTGAAAGCTTTTCAATAAAGCACAGGAAGTCAATGTATAAATTGTTGGCAATAAAGTCTATTTATTTTTAAATTTTCTACTAAATCTAAATGCTGATGGTAATATTAATAACAAAAAGCTATGTTCAAGGAAATTTTTCAGGGCAAACTTAAAACAAGGTATTCATGAAACAACATTACAAGATTCCCAAGATTAAAATTTGTTAGATTGAGGATGTGATGACTGATAATGATACAACAAGCAGACCAGGGTGAAGTCAGACCATGGAAGGCAAGGAGAACAAGCCTGCTCCAGGAGGGCTCCTGTCCAAGGGACTGCACAGAAGCGTTCAAAGCACCAATTCTGAGGAGAGGATCTGATGACCAGCTGACTAGAAACTCTGAATATCAAGAGATCGGCTATGAAGGGAGGAGTAAGGCCACCAGAGGCAGCATATTCCCTGGCCTGGGCGAGAGCTGCGCTTCAGAGCACAGGCAGACCTGCTACCACAGGCCCAGGGGAGCAAAAGGAACAAGGGGAAGGGTGGGGGCTTGAGAACTATGATGTCGTTATTCAGAAAAGCATGTCAAAACTGAATTTTCAATGAGATGCATTTTTAATTATAAAAACTCCTCTGAGAATTCTTCATTTTCCCTCAAAAAAAAAAAAAAAAACAACTGAAGATAATGAATGAATCATGTCTATAGACTTCACATGTATTTGCTACTTTTTATTGACAATATTAAAAACAATTATCTGAGGAATAGTTTTCATGTTAGACTCCCCAAGAACAGTATTTCTTCCCTGGTAGCTTAGCTGGTAAAGAATCTGCCTGCAATCAGGAGACCCCGGTTAGATTTCTGGGTTGGGAAGATCCCCTGGAGAAGGGAACATCTACCCACTCCAGTATTCTTACCTGAAGAACTGAATGGACAGAGGAGCCTGGAAGGCTAGACCGTGGGGTCACAAACAGATGGACAAGACTGAACAACTTTCACTTCACTTCAAGAGCAGGATTAAATTAAAAATTACCACCATTAAAAAGTAAAAAATAACTGTCTGAAAACTCAAAACCAAATATTCTCAGTCTACGTGGCTAAGGCTCCCATTCACTCAGTACAAACTGAGGGCTCCCTGGTTGCAAGGGTGCCTAGGGTTATGGAACCTAAAGTAAAGAGTCAAAAGCCAACTGAAGCAGAGCAGAATTCTAACTTCAATGTCTAGACGAGTAATTAGGAGGTTGAGAAGAAGGGGAGAATAACAGAAGAGGGAATAAAGAGAGATATGGAGACAGATGATCAGAATAAAAAACAGGAGCAATTAAGCAGGAGACATGCTGTTTGTGGAGAAGCCAAGAAATGACAGAGAAAAAAGAGGTAAGAACTGTGTGCATGCACGTGTGTGTGTGTGTGTGTGTGTGTTCTGTATGCATGAATACAGGATAAGTCACTTCAGTCATGCCCGACTCTGTGTGACCCCATAGATGGCAGCCCACCAGGCTCCTCTGTCCCTGGGATTCTCCAGGCAAGAACACTGGAGTGGGTTGCCATTTCCTTCTCCAATGCATGCATGCATGCTAAGTCACCTCAGTCGTGTCTGACTCTGTGCGACCCCATGGACAGCAGCACACCAGGCTCCTCTGTCCACAGGATTCTCTAGGCAAGAATACTGGAGTGGGTTGCCATTTCCTTCTCCATGTGTTTGTATAGCTATGTGGAATGAGCAGGCACAGGGCTGCCTGCCTGAGGTCTCTGAAAGCTAAAAACGTCACACATTTTAAGGGCACGATTCACAGCTATAAACCTCTAGGATTTTAGCCATGCTGCTGCTGCTAAGTCGCTTCAGTCGTGTCCAACTCTGTGCGACCCCATAGACGGCAGGCCACCAGGCTTCCCCGTCCCTGGGATTCTCCAGGCAAGAACACTGGAGTGGGTTGCCATTTCCTTCTCCAATGCATGAAAGTGAAAAGTGAAATGAAGTCGCTCAGTCGTGTCTGACTCTAGCGACCCCATGGACTGCAGCCTACCAGGCTCCTCCATCCATGGGATTTTCCAAGCAAAAGTACTGGAGTGGGTGGGGTGCCATTGCCTTCTCTGATTTTAGCCCTGAGATTTCTCTAAACTGGCAAACAAGAATATTGTAGGCTCATAAATTATATAAACAAAAGAAAAAGTTTAGCAAGTCTTATTATGCACATTACAAATAGGTTATCTTCCTCAAGCAAAACAAATGCGTGAAACAAACTACAGGCTTGCAAACTGCAAGACAGAAAAGCAGGGCAGAATCTGGGAACGGCAAGCCCAGGCCAACCTGATGAGTCAGAGTGATGTCCAGCCTAGGGAGAGGCAGCTATTTAACGTCCTCACCAGTCAACCCGCTATGCAAGGGAAAGTTAGCAAACATGGTGATCCCAGCCATGGGAATAACAAGGATGAGGATAATCACAGCTCCACTTCTGCCATTCACAGGTGGGTCCTAAGTCCCTTGCTTTTGCATTGTTACCCAACAGAAGCTTGCAAACACGGCACTGTCATCCTGCTTATGTGTATAAGCAGAAAGAAAGTAGAGAGGCTCCCTAATTGGCCCAAGATTATACAGAAATAAACACAGAGAAGTGGAGGATTAAGTCGTGTCTGATCCCGAGACTGTTTCTCTCACCTACCCTGGAATCTAACCTGGGATGGAAATTTCAACAGCCCTGAATGAAAGATAGTGGTTACTCTCCCTCCAGTCAAATGCTCAGTGAAAAGGTAAGTTACTGAGCAAATGCACCTGACTCTCTAAGGGGATTAAGAAAATTAAAGTAAAGCCAGAATATACGCCAGAGAAGATCTGATGTCTGTATCTTGGAAACTCATTTAAGGGCACAATTTTACTCCTGAATATTTTCACAAGGCTGACCTAAGGTATCTCAGGTCCTAGCCACATCTATACTAGAAGGTACCAATAAATTAAGGTGGGTCCTTTGGGCTCCAAACAAAGCAGGGCAGATGGCTCTTCTTGCTCATGGTGACACTGTAGGCAATCACATAGTCTCTGGTGAGTGTCGCCTCCTATGCCTTTCAAGCATGTGATATACAAACAAATGCTTGCCTCTGCACAGGCATTTTGTATCTATAATCCTTCACTAATATAAATAGAATGTTTCTGGAACCACTGGCTTACTAGAGAAAAAGCAATTGCCAGATAGATCTTATTATGCCACTTCTCTTTTTAAAAACTCTTAGGTTGAGAATGATATTCAGAGTCCTTCATTAGGTATTTAAAGCCCTTCACTATGCGTTTTCAACCCATCTCCCACTAGACTTTTCCCTTTCTATGTCCATTCTTCTCATCCTATCCCTCTGACTCTCTCAACACCAGCCACGAGTTTGTTTCCAGATTAAGCTTTATATTCTCCTGCCGTAACTAATATTTTCTTCTAACCCTGCATTTTCTCTGGAATAATCTTCCCACCATGTTTCATTAACCATGAAGAAGTTTATCTTTGAGGAGCTCTTTCCAAACTATACCCCTTTATAAGCCCCCCCACATGCTCCTCTGTTTGGTAACCCTAACACCTTTACTGTACCCCACTAGCCTCATTTCAGGGTTCCTAGCTTAGGAAGCTGTACTTTCAATACAGTGAAAATTCCTCCCTCATCCTAGAGGGTGAATATGCTATTCATTTTTAGATTCTCTTCCCATAAAACTTACCACAATGTCTCGTATAAAAAGCTTGGACAACTATCTGTTTAGTTTTCCAACAACTGTAGAGCTTACTCTAAGAAAGAGGATTTAATACTGATTTTCAATTAGATATTATTTTTCTGCTCTTGAGCATCACCTCCTCTACTAAATCTATGGATCAAGTTTCTCTAAATAATGAGTAAAATTACTCACATTGAAAGCAACTGACAAAGATGTCAAAAGCGTGATTTCCAGCGTTGCTAGTGCTGAGCATTCTGCTTGAAGTCAAACACTAAGAAGAATATCAATGCCACAGAAGTCTTATATAGTCTAGAAGACTAGAATAAAACCTTCACAAAGTACCCTGGCTCCAAGCTTGCAGGGGTGCAGAGCGAGTTCTCCTGCACAACCTAGGAAACAAACGTGAGGCTTCTGGGAAGAC
The DNA here is from genome assembly GCF_027580195.1 of Bos mutus. NCBI lineage: Eukaryota > Metazoa > Chordata > Mammalia > Artiodactyla > Bovidae > Bos > Bos mutus. The sequence continues at coordinate 97,704,913 of NC_091625.1, forward strand.
AGGAGAGCCAGAACTAGCAAACAAAGAGATGTCCGTGGTAACCAGCACCGATACCAGGAAATATCAATGACGAAACCAGGAAACAAGTATTTGAATGATACGGGCCGTTACTGACGACCAGAATAAAAGGAGAGAAAAAGATGATGGCAACCCTGAAGGAAGAAATATGGATGTTAAAACTGCTTTTGAAGCAGAAAAAAAAAAGAAATGTTTGAGGAAATGACTCTTCATGCTATGGAATCACAGACTCACTGAAAAGGAGCCACCGAACAATGACTGATACCTGACCAGGCACACACCGAATCGCAACAGCAGTCCCTGAAGACCATGGCCTGAGCTGGCAGGAAGCGAGGGTGAGGGGACAAATGGCTAAGAACGTATTTCAGCCCACCGTCCATCCTCGATGCAAGAGCTTCCCTGATTTTAACTAATCACCATAATCAAAACAGCAATGGCACCCCACTCCAGTACTCTTGCCTGGAGAATCCCATGAACAGAGGAGCCTGGTGGGCTGCAGTCCATGGGGTTGCTAGGAGTCGGACACGACTGAAGCGACTTAGCAGCAGCAGCATAATCAAAACAAATAAATAATGATGACACCCAGTCACCAAGAAAAGACTAAGTTGCATCTAGGACACGCTGCATAAGATAATTTGCAAGGATACGGCACATTTAAACTGATTTTCAGCCTGCCAGAATTAAAACATAAAGTTCCAACTGAAAGGATTAAGCAGACAGCTATCTGGTAAAATGAAACTTGCAAAAATAGTTGATTCTCTATTGATCTAGCCAGCTTCAGATTTATAATAGCAAATGGGTTTCCAAACTATAATGAGACCACAAATTCCTGTCTGCAGATGTCCTAGCTATATTTGTAACCACATTGTTCTGATGCCCAAGGAGAGCTAAACTTATACCTCTGCAAAATCTGTAAATGTTATTATCCACTGTTGGTGAAAACACAGATTTTACCTTTTTTTTTTTTAACCTATAATTTTTCCTTTGAATAGAAATTCAAGGGTAAACTGACTCTGCCTCTGAAGAGTGTGTGCGTCATACTCAAATTAACGAGCATGGCATTTGGCATCTCACTGGGGGCATTATGTGATACTGGGGACCACTTAATGCCCCCAAACTTTTCATCATATGAAGAGAGCAGCTCCACTCATTTATTATTTTCTAAACTCATTATAGATTTAATCAACTAAAATGGTTTTTTTTGTTTTTTTTCAAATGAGGGCATGATAAGCTAATGACCAGCACATTATGTTAAAAGTCAAAAAACGTGAAATACATATCAATCAGGTTATGGTTTTTTCTGTCAAAAAACCAAATGTACTCTTTTTGTGTGTGTCGTTTCTATGGGCCAAAAGGCTGTTGTTCCTATTATTTCCTGGAGTATATGGATTCACTAGTACAAAAAATCCTCAAACTGAAGTCATTAAATCATTTATTCCAGGTTGAAAATTATAAAAGAAAACTCTTTAGGGGTGTGACATTTCATGGTACTCTACACTTAGATTTGATTTTGCCAGTATTTCATAATAGCTATAAATGTAATACAATTTTTTAAAATTATAAAACTATACTGTATGCCTATAATTATATAATACTGTACATCATCTATACTTCAAAAAAAGTAAAATATAAACTTATCATAAGATTCAGTAACACTGTTCATAAGAGCCAAAAATTCAGAACAATCCAAATATCCACCAATTGGTGAATGGATAAACAGAACAAGGTATGTCTACACAATGTGATACTATTTAGAAATAAAAGTAAATTTACTACTGACACGTGATAAAATGTGAAGGAACCTTGAAAACATTACGCTAATGGAAAAAAGCCACTAACTGAAAGAAGCCAGATCCAGAAGACACAGGCTTTATAATTCCATATATACGTAAAATACCCAGAAAAAGAACCTCTGGGCCTGACAGAAATGTTTGAAAACTGAATTCTGTTGGTGGCTGCCTCACTACTGACTTTTTTAATAGGTGAATTTTATGGCATAAAAATTGTGGACGCAATAAAACTTTTTAAAACACTTCTGAAAGTGTCTACTGATATTTACTTTTAATTTCAGTTTTTCAATTCTCATTGAGACTAGGCGTCATTCTTATGATTACTGGTAGTTTTCATTTCTCTTGTTGTCACTATCTGTTCACAGTCTGCTATTTGACTATTTGGCATATTTTTCTCATTAATTTGTGAGAACTGCTTGCATATTAAAAGAAATTAGCCCTTTTGTCATATATATTAAATGTTTAAGAAAAACGTTTAAAATTCTTTTATTAGACCAGCTCATCACTTTTACATTGCTTACAGTATTTTTCTTAGAGGAATTCTTAATTTTATGTAGTTAAGTGTACTAATTTTTTCTACATTCTGGCATATATGCCTTTCACAATCAGGAAAAAAAAAAAACTTAAAAGAAAAACCTCGTTACTAATTGTTAACGTTAACTTAAATTGTACAAAAGAGATAATATGTTTCGTACAATTTCAGAGGGTTTGCAAAAGTTAGGTTTTCAGAGCATACATTTATTTTTTAATTAAATTAGTTATGCTGCTGCTGCTAAGTCGCTTCAGTCGTGTCCAACTCTGTGTGACCCCATAGACGGCAGCCCACCAGGCTCCTCCGCCCCTGGGATTCTCCAGGCAAGAACACTGGAGTGGGTTGCCATTTCCTTCTCCAATGCATGAAGTGAAAAGTGAAAGGGAAGTCACTCAGTCGTGTCCGACTCTTCGAGACCCCATGGATTGCAGCCCACCAGGCTCCTCCGTCCATGGGATTTTCCAGGCAAGAGTACTGGAATGGGGTGGCATCGCCTTAGCATTGCTTTCTTCTTTCAAAACTGGATATTCAGGAATAATTGAAAGCCTAAAGTGAACTAAGTAGTCCTTAAAGGAAAGGTAGGTCTAATTTTTGTTTTCAGCATTAAACCTCATCTAGAGGTTTGTGTTTGTAGAGTATATTTTTAAAATATCTTGGCACTGTGACTTTCTTTAATTATTTTTAAAAACACCAGAGTAGTATGAGAGAGATTGCTTTTTTATTTTTTTTTTAATGCTGTTCAGTAAAACTAATGACTTTATAAAATAGGCAATTATTTCCTTTGAGGTCAGAAGTAGACTTAATGTTAGAGTAGGAAATCAAAATAAATGTGATTGGCTTTTCTCAAAATAGTAAATTAGCTCTTAACTCCCACCTGGCATTCATCTTTGTCTCCGGAGTTGGTGACTAAATGTGAGTCAGCAGCAGGGCACAGAGACGCCGCTCGCTGTTCAACTCGCCAAGGAAGCAGCTGCTCTGTACTGGCATCCCCTGCGCTTGTCTTCAGACCCAACAACCACTCGCATTAGTTTGGGTTGACTACCTGTTGAAGTAACCTGTTCAACCTCATTTACTCACCTCAGTTTGCTCTTCATTAGATGTGAGCAATCATGAGGTGACTGATATCTGAGGGAACCACAGTTCCTGGCTGAGAAGAAGGGAATCTCCCTACTAGGGCTTGCTGGAGGAGCCAAAAGAACCAGTTTTTTATTGCATATGCAGAGCATGTCTTACTTCAGATCATTATCAGCAGCTAAGCTGAACTGACACACGTCTCCAACAAATTAATAGCTGACATTAGAATGAGGTTTATTCAGCCTTTATTCTCTCTCATATTTTTCTTAAATTATAAATTAATTGCTTTTTATTTTTTTAACTGCACAAATTTTTTAAATGGAAGTGCCTCCCCTCTCTGTCAATACCTCCCAGTTCTGCTCTCCAGGGGTCACCACGGTTAGCAATTGGTGTGCATCTTCTGCAACCTTTTTATGCTGCATTAATATGCATGCATACATATCATATACGTGTATACTTATATGTGTGCACACATGCATATACACACACAAATCAGTCCACGGGGTCGTAAAGAGTCAGACACGACTGAAGGACTAAGCACACGTATCAACCTATATATTTTTTTAAACAACACAAAATCATACTAAGTGCTCTATATTTATATTTCGTGCTCAATAAAATATCACAACACTCCTTCCATTAAAGTAACTATAGTTCTGTTCTATCCCTTCTTTTGGTGTCATGGTATACCACACTAGGGATGCATCATAATTTATGTAAACATTCTTCCTTTAGGGGACATTTCAATTGCCTCAGGTTTTCACGGTTAAAAATAATCCTTTAATGAAGATATACTTAATATTAGAAGAATATTGGAAAATTTAAATAAGCCAGAATATCAGAGTCAGCCAATACATGCTTTTAAAATTTTTATTGTAATTATTAAAATCCCTTTCCAAGTGGTTGTTATTCTTTACACTTTTACCAACAAGAAAGACTATTTTAGGAACCTAATTACATGTAACACACACTAGTAACACACTTCATGAAACTTCATCATCACCTATTTCAAAATATACTTCAAGAAGAAACTGTATAATGACCCCCAAGAACATTTAGAAAAAATGACATCAACTTTGGGGCCTGGGAAGGGGAAGAAATGGTTATAGCCAATGAACGGCATAGACTCTGGTAATGCCCCCAACTCAGCCTTCGACAATCACCCAATTTTTAAACATCTAATAACACATGAAAGCTAATCCCTTGGCCACCAGCTTAAAAGCTTTATTCCAGGAGATGGACTTTGTTTCACAAAAGGATGATTCATTGTAGAATGGTTATTAGTTGTCTTTGCCAGAGAGCTTTAGTCACATTTCCATTTTCTAATACAGGCTGACAAGACTTTTTCTGAAAATAAAAAAGAAGGGAAAAAAGCGGTGTTTCCTTTTGTTCTTACAGAAAGGTTAAGTGTTTCTGATGTTTCTCTTTTTCCTTAGAAAAAGCAAACACTAATTTCTGTTTTGTTGTTGTAGGAAAAAGACTGCAGTGCCAAGCAGCAGGGGTGAGTCTGGCCCAGGACGCCTCCACGGGCAGCAGCCGGCGTCCCGGGGCAGCGGCTCTTTGTACACCCCCTCACTCTTTCTCTGCCCCTTCCACGCTTTCTCACTAATTCACTTTCTTTATCAGAGAAATGAGCACAAACAAAACTGGAAAAACGCACGAACAGAAAACCATATAAATCCACACACAGATGTCCTTTACGTGTCACTGACTTTACACTCTCAGGGTCGCTGGTTCCCAAACTTTGGAATTTCTTGGAGCAGAAAATGAAAACAAAATTCAACATGGGGTCACCAATTTTTTTAAGTACATAAAAAATAAAAGCAAACAAACAAAACAAAGTAAAATCAACCAACCAACCCCGAATGTGCTACCAAACCTGTTTTATAAAATAATGACTATTTTAACACCAAATGACAGTCTTGCTTCTCAATTCTTAAAATAATAACAATAATCTTAAGGATATGTCATTATGCCATTCCTGGGCCACAAAACCAACCTTCACACATTTAAGAGTCAAATCATATCTCAGAGCTTTTCAACTACACTGATCTAGAACTAGATATCAATAAGAGAAAAACCTGAAAAATTTAGAAATATGTGGAAATTAACATATTCCTTAATAACTAAAGGGTCAAAGAGAATTTAGACAATATCTTGCGAAAAATACAAAATACTACAAATAAAAAAAAAAAAAATCCCAATTATACTGCAGAGGCAGTCTCTCATTATTCAATTGCTGTAGAACCACCTCTTGCTGGTGCCCAGTCAGGGACTGGATAACAGAGCTCTGCTCCACTGAAAATGCAAGCGCTTACGTCCTGCTTTTATGAGAGAAGAACAGAGCAGCTAACATAGGCAAGCATTTAACCTTCGTTTCAAGCAAATGATGGCAAATCAGAAAGAACAGTATGGAAGAAGAAACCACTGATTACATTAAGACATTAGAATGTCATTGAATGAAAATATAACTTCAATGGAGGAGTTTAGCATCCACATTAAAAGACAGTTCATTGTAAAGCATTACATAATGAAGCTGTTCTCGTGTATGGGATACTATGGTTAACTGGAAGCCAAATGAAATAATCTGTTTTTCAGCTTTTAACAATGGGAAAATTATTCAAAGAGCAATTCTTTGAGATAGACAAATGTAAAAGCCATACTTCTTACTTATTTAAACTACTTATACCACATCTTGTTTCAAAAATATCTAACTATATAAAATTCATTTTCCTTCAGTGAACTAGAACTTAAGCCTTTTAAAGAATCTCAGGATTTCTGATCTGAGGCACCTTTCCATTTTTTTAATTTCAATATTATACATTTTAAAATGAGGTTAAGTGTTTGTCCAAGGTTGCACACTGAGCCTGTGAAGTATGGGGTAACTGGTTAGGAACCAAAAGCCAAGAGGTCAGGGAATCAGTTTTCCCGCTACATTACAACTTCCAACAAATGTCCATCTAGTCAAGGCTATGGCTTTTCCAGTAGTCATGTATGGATGTGAGAGTTGGATCATAAAGAAAGCTGAACGCCAAAGAATTGATGCTTTTATACAGTGTGCTGGAGAAGACTCTTGAGAGTCCCTTGGACTTCAAGGAGATCCAACCAGTCCATCCTAAAGGAGATCAGTCCTGGGTGTTCATTGGAAGGACTGATGCTGCGGCTGAAACTCCAATACTTTGGCCACCTGATGCAAAGAGCGGACTCATTGGAAAAGACCCTGATGCTGGGAAAGACTGAAGGCATGAGGAGAAGGGGACGACAGAGGATGAGATGGTTGGATGGCATCATCGACTTGATGGACATGAGTTTGGGTAAACTCCGGGAGTTGGTGATGGACAGGAAGGCCTGGCGTGCTGCGGTCCATGGGGTCGCAAAGAGTCGGACACAACTGAGCGACTGAACTGAACTGATGTTTTTGATCCCTCTATTTTGTTCCATCTGGCACAGATATAACATTATTACTATTAATTGAATATTCACTAAATTTCTGAAGCTTTGTAAATGACTGCTAATATCAGGTCTCAACAGTATAGATTAAAATGATAAATTGAAGAGATTTTTGCTGGTGGAAAAGTAAATTTATACTTGCTTGCATGAGTAACTTCTACATTCTTTGTAATGGATTTTACGTAAGAGGAGCATGTATTTTGTGACAATAATAGGCCCACTCAAACAGCTGGATATACAGCTAAGTCATTATCGCTGTCAGGGTTGAAATAAAACTTGGTTTCCTTCTTACATGGAAAAAAGTCCTACTTTTCCAAAATACCAAATACATGGAGTTAAATTCATTTAGAAGAGTTTACTCCTAAGAAGATAATGAATATCTCTTACAAAACAAACATCTCTCTCTCTCCAAACACACACACAGACACACAGACACACACACACACACACACACAAAATGGGAAAGAATCAGGTACACATGGGATCAACTTCTGGCTCAACCATTTCAGCCTCAGTTTGCTCTTTGGTAAAACAGAAATAATATCTATTGGACAGGATTGCCATGAAGATCAAAATTATTATAAGTACCTAGCAGCACTATGAAAGTGATTGATACACTGTGGTTATAACTCTGTAAATGAAAGATTTGAGAATATTAACCTCATTTTCATGTTGTTTATTCCTTCAAAGCTGTATTTTTAGGATAACTATATTTGAATTTCTAACTGCTGTTGTCTTGGTTTATGTAATATTATCTGATAATGAGGACTTTGACATGTTTCTATACCTTCTGTAGACAGAATCCAATAGGAAATATCCTATATGTATAAATACACATATTCCTATTTCACAGGTAACAAATTGATTTCATTGATGTGATAACGGCTGACTTTATATACAAGTTTGAAATCATCCTCATATTTCCCTTTATCTCAGTCAGTGTATCGGCTCTTTAGCAAATGGAGATCACACTTATATGCTGTAGCGTATCTCCCTTCACACCTCATGTAATCTGACTACAGTACATACTGTAATACCGTTACTGCTTTATATATAAAGCTAAGACTGCTTAGCTGCTCAGTCGTGTCCAACCCTCTGCAACGCTACGGACTGTGGCCCGCCAAGGTCCTCTGCCCATGGGATTCCCAGGCAAGAATCCTGGGGGGCTTGCCATTTCTTGCCATTTCTTCCTCTGGTTATACACAGCAGATGCTCAATAAACAGTCAATGAGTTTAAACTTGGCATGTACTCAAGGAGACAAGTGAATTCAAAAACCTAACTACACTGACCAAAATAGGTAAAAAGCTAGATGACACAAAGTTTCGGGTGTCATAAATCTAGAAAACATAATCTTCCAAACTCTCCATTGTCAAAGCACACACCCAGAAATAAATGCCCACTCCCTTTCATATGAGCAAATTGGCTGTACCGTTTTTACAAAAGAACTGTGGCTTTGCACTGTTAAGCTCAAATGCCTTTGTACTGCACTTTCATTAATACAAAACACTTAGAATTATTTTGTAGAGAAGCTTATTTTATAAAGCAGAGAGAAGCCATAAATGTCTCAGATATGCATTAAATAAAGCTTTGCAATCTTAGTCTTCTCTTAGCTAATTGAATTTGAGTGCTTCCATTTCTTATAGGTGACAATTTGAAAAATATATCCAAATATTTCTTATACTCCATTATTGTCAAGGAAACCAGAAAAAGAATGTGCCCACACTTTTCTATTGATATTAATAAGATCCCTCACACCAGCTTGCTCCTTTGATTCACATGATCACTTCCTCCTTTGAGTCCTTATATCATGGGATTTGTGCTTACCAATATTTATTCAACTCTACCTGGCGTTTTCTTCTACTGTGTACAGCCTTTTGTGTGCACACCTTATCCGCATGCCCATCCGATAAATTATAAGCTCCCTGAAGATGAAAACTTTCCCTTGTCCTTACTGAGGCAGGTGACAGCCAACATGTGGTGTCCAGTTAGTGTACCCATCTCTTCCAGCAGAAATCTTTCCAGAACAGGTCACAAACTACTGCATTAAAATGACTGAATCCTGGAAATAAATACCAAGAAGCCTAACACGTACCCACAGAAGCATCAGAACAAATGATACGTAATATGAAAGCAATAAATAAATCATATGATTTTGTAAAATAAAACTGACGTTTACAAAGGCTGGGTTACTGTTTAGAACATTAGCCTTTAACTGCTATTGTATGACTGATCACCCTCCTTCATGTGCAGACGTGGTGCTACATAAAATGATTGTTGTCTAGGTACGACAGAAAAAACAACTGTGATCATTCATTTGTTTACTCAATTATTTTTAAAATAATCATGTAATCATTTTAAGAGTGTATAAAATATATACCTACAAACGAGAAATTTGATTTGAACGCGTCCAATTTAAAAACGGGCTTCCCAGGTGGCCAAGTGGTAAGGGATTGCTTTCCAATGCAGGGGACAGGGTTTCGATGACAGGGTCTGGAGGATCCCCTGGAGTAGGCAACCCACTCCAGTATTCTCGCCTGGAAAATTCCATGGACAGAGGAGCCTGGCAGGTTACAGTCCATGGGGTCATGAAGAGTCTTTCCCACTCTTTGCAACCCCATGACTTACGTGAGGCCACTCCCTGCCCTGGGAAGTCTCCCTATCCTAGTCTAGGTTAGGTTCTGGATCAGCTGTTCCTCCTTCGAGCACTCTCTTCACCCTGTGCTTGTCTTTGTCACAGCGTTTATCACATCTCTGCAAATTTGTTTCTTTCTCTCACCTGTCAACCACACTTTGTGATACTCATATCTGTGTGCCAGCTCCCAGAATACCGGCTGGCAAATTGTAGGCACCCACTACATGTTTATAGATGTTTATTGACACAATACATGTTAGTGATTACCGAAAAATGTGGAGACTGGGGGAATTCAAAAGACCCAGACTCTGCTGTCAAGATTGAAAGACCTTCGGAAAATTGTTTAACCTCTTCTCCAATTCTTAGAGTTAGCTGAGGTGTTAAAAGTCAGCCATGGCTGTGTGACATATTCTAAAAGTGACAAAGTTCTAATGTCTCTCTAGCCAAAGAGAACAGTTGGCAACTTCAAAGAAGATTATTTGTTTGCTTAAGGAGACATTCTTTATCTTAATTCCAGATTGCTTATGACAGGTCTCTGATAAAATGTATGAGGTGTCAAATATATCATTTTTTGCAAAAGGTTTTAACCAAAATAAAATCTTACCAAAAAAAGACTGCCCTTGACAATACATCTATAGACAGTATCTGAATTAATAAACAGATGACTTATTTTCTTTCCTAGTTAAAGATGTTATCTAGGGCTGAGCCTTAGTCATGGCAGTTCTACAGTCTATCCAATGAGCCACATTTCTAGTTCTGGCAGAGATGGGCAGTGTCTCATTCCCGTCCAGCCTCTCTTCACTTCAGATACATATCGCCTCCCTGTCAGAGCGAACAGTCATCCCTACACACTTCTGAGTACCAGGTGTGTCTACACTCTCTCTCAAAAAGGTGTGAGAAATGACAATCCTTAACAGATTTTCACATATTGAAAAAGCTTAGCAATCTGAATTATAAAGGAAGAATTACTGAATCTGTCCAGAGTTGGTTTTCTTCAAAAAAATGAAATGCTTTCAAAGAGAAAATATTAAATATGGTATGCTAATTGGTAGATTTGCCATTAAAGTCTTATCTTTTTCTTAATTAACAAAACAATATGCAATTAACGTATTATCTGTATAAGAATTTGAACATATCAAAATAAGGGCCTTAAAAAACTATGCTTCTCAATATTATATTAAATATTATTATAATATATTTTATATTGTTATTATATTCAATACAATATTTAATATTGTTATACTAATTATAATGTTATATTCAATATTATATTTAATATTGTTTAATATTAACTAATGTTAATATAATAAATATATCAAGTGTATTAATTAAATAAATATATTAAATAAATATCACTAGTATTCCTTTATAAAGATTCAATACTTTTCCTCCTAAGTTCCAAAGATAAATTAGTGGAGACTGAGTTAACAAGGTTTAAATGGAGTAAAAACAATCAAACATAGTACAGCAGAACCCTTCAGTCGAGTCCCTTCACTTCAAGTCAGACCTCATGGACTCAGTATTTTAAACTCAGTTAAGCTCTTGAACTCTTACCTGTGAACTGGGAAACAGGTTTACACAGACATTCACGATGGAGGACACACAGTGCCTTCTCAAGAGGACGCCAGGAGGCAACACCAAGACACTGAACAGAACTGCTAGGGCACCAACTGTCTGCTTAGAGTACACGCTTTCGAGCAGACAGCAGACACCGCGGACTTGCCCACAGGCAATGCCCAGAACCATGCTGCAGCCCTCTCCAGATGCCACTTGTCTAGGGACTGGGAAACATGTGGGAAAAGTTGCAATGTGGAAAAAGTAGGAATATTATAATTTTAGAAATTCTTTTAACAAAATATTTTTAGGAATTATATACCACCAGGTTTGAAGGAGGGCTTCCCTGATAGCTGTTGGTAAAGAATGTGCCTGCAATACAGGAGACTCCAGTTCGATTCCTGGGTCAGGAAGATCTGGTGGAGAAGGGATAGGCTACCCACTTCAGCATTCTTGGGCTTCCCTGGTGGCTAAGACAGTAAAGGATTCGCCTGCAATGCCGGAGACCTGGGTTCAATCCCTGGGTTGAGAAGGCCCCTGGAGAAGGGAAAGGCTACCCACTCCAGTGTTCTGGCCTAGAGAATTCTATGTTCTCCAGTATTCTGGCCTGGGTCACAGAGTCGGGCACGACTGAGCAACGTTCACTTTCAGGCTTACAAGAATGCTAACGAGAGAGACCGTGGTGGAGTTTTTTTCAATTTTGTTTTTCAAGCAACAGTCTAACTTGGTCCCTTAAAATACGTTAACTGATGCTCACATTAAACAAACATCAGCATGTGTTTTAAACAATCGAAACTGATGAACAATCCTCCCTGAGAAGCAGATGTCATGGGGGAGCTTCACTAAAGCGTAGCATTCCAGAGCAGGAATAGTCATTGCATGCCTAGTAATTTTTCTTTTACTTGAGTAATTATGATTTAATTGTGGCACATTTATTTTCATTAATATTTTCACTTAAAATTATAACTGCAATGATTAAAAAATGAAAACCTGACTTCAAAGTGAAAACAACATATACATGTTCAGGAAAGGGATTATCATAGCATTTGATACAATTGGAAAATACCTTGGTGATGATCAAATTCAATTTCCTCATTTCATAAAAACACAAAATACTAAAGAACTTAAATAATGAGTCAATTTTATCCAACTTGCATGGGATAAATTCAATACAATCTGTTTTTGGATTCTCAAGCCATCTTTTTTCCAGCATAATATTCTGCTATACCATTTTATATTTATATAGTAAACTATTTTAAATAAAATAATTTATATATAGAAATATAGTTTTATATATTATCTTTCTTGATATAAAAACAATATAAAATATAATAATCTGTATAATGTCTAATAGGTAGCTTTTAAAACATAAAAATAATATATTTATAACCATAGATCATGAATTATTATTTCTCAGTGAAAAACTTGATATCCTACTGAGAATACTGCATCTTGTTGTTTCATTTGAATGAAACATTTGTCATAATAGAATGTGTATTTGACCACATAGAAAAAAATTAATGAATTCCAAATATAAGACCACATAAATTACAGACCACATATTCAAACATAATCTAAAGAAGTATAAGCAAACAATAAGAAGATAAAGTATTTTAATCACTTGACTAAAAAATAAGCTTTCTTAAACTTTGAATAAAAGAGAACAGCAAAAATATGCTTATAATTATCTAAAAGTAAATGAAGTGAAAAAATACTTAAAATAGAAATATAGACAAAGTTGAGCTCAGAGGAACTGATCAGCTGTCACATACTGAGAAAAGATTCAGTCTAAGGGAAGCCAAAATGGATGGGAAGACGGTGCAGAGGAAAGGGGGCAAGGCGATAACGGGAACAAATCAGATGGAGACTGTAAACACCACACACCACACACACAGACACACACGCTTTAAACTGCTTCCAGATTTAAAAAGAATAAATAAGCCTTTTTTTTAATTGGAGTATAATTGCTATCCAGTGTTGTGTTTCTGGAGAAGGCAATGGCACCCCACTCCAGTACCCTTGCCTGGAAAATCCCATGGATGGAGGAGCCTGGAAGGCTGCAGTCCATGGGGTCGCTGAGGGTCGGACACGACAGAGCAACTTCACTTTCACTTTTCACTTTTATGCATTGGAGAAGGCAATGGCAACCCACTCCAGTGTTCTCGCCTGGAGAATCCCAGGGACGGGGGAGCCTGGTGGGCTGCCGTCTATGGGGTCGCACAGAGTCGGACACGACTGAAGCGATTTAGCAGCACTTGTAAAACACAGGCTCTTGGTAAAACATAGATACCCACTAAAACCTCACGTCTGTAATATGTATGACAGCAAGAATAAGAAATTGAGTGTGGCTTCACTTCACTGAAGTGACTTAGCAGTTGTGTTACTTTGTGCTGTGCAACAGCAAGAATCAGCTATACATACACACACACATAGACTCCGTCCCTGAGGAAACCAAAACACCTGTGGGACCCACTTTATTGTGATATCCACCTTACTGCAGTGGTCTGGAAACAAAACTCTAATATCTGCAGGCATGCCTATAATATAAATCCTAAGAATAATTAGCACATATGGGCAAGAAGAATGCACACTGACTTGAGTAAGGATGGATGGTAGACATGGACATATTTGATTTACTTGACCAAAAGATTTGAAGCAAATTTGCAAAGAAAAATAAAAGTTAGTATTTGTCAAACCTGGGTGGTAAGTATAGGAATGTCTGTTGAATTTTTCTCTCTGCTTTTGAGGTCCTCTTACATATTGCAGAAGGATGGTGACATGGCCAGTTCTGTGGTTTTGTAAGATGACAATGGTGGAGAGAAACTCGTAAGGAGAGACTAGGGGCCAGCAGACAAGCAAGGGGACACGCCGATTCAGTGACCCAGTGAGGTGAGACAGCTTTAACTACAGCAGGGGAACAGGGCACTCACTGAAGGAAACTATTTCAGATGTCAAATATACAGGAACTGATAACCTATTACATGCTGGAAAGAAAGGGGGAAAGTCAAAGAAGTTTCCAGAGTGTACAGTTTGGCTGAATAACTAGTGCACGGAGACTCAGAAAAAAGTCTATACTTGGAGGTGGAAACGAATAAATATTCTTCTGACAAAATATAAAATGGAAAATCTGCATCGAGAGAGAAATTAAATGTCTTCATTATACAGATACTCTGTGATGCAGGGATAGTAAACAGTGTGTGAAGCAAGAAGAAAAGAGTATTGAGAACAGAATCTGGGGGAAAATAAAGAGAAAAAAAAATGGAGTGCCTTTCAGGTAGCAGTAGAAATAAAAGCAAAGCAATGTCTAGTAAGGTCAAGGGAGTTGTACAATAGAAATGAACACAAGGTAGAGTTGTCTAGAAAGCTAAAGATTGAGAAGAGAATTGTGATCTAAGAAGAGAATTTGATCATTTGAAAGTTCTTCTCTCTCTTGAAACATCCATTTTATTAGAGCTCTTGGAAAAAAAAGTCATATTGCACTGCTCAGAAGATCAAACCTATAATACTGACTTCTAAAAGCAAGCATGGACTTACCTTTAAAGATGTTGTGAGGCAAAAATATAAGGGAAGTGGTAATTGATGGGTTTAAGTTTAGGAAGAAGTGGGATAAAACTGAATTATGAGCTTGGTGAAAGGGTCAGATTTGGAAAAGATGAGAGATCTATTCTCTCTAGTGAGAGCAGAAGATGAAGAAGAGATAAGATACAGATAAGCTAGGAGGAAGTAACAGGTAAGCTCAGAAAAGTTCAAGGAGAAAATAAATTCCATCAAGTATGAACTTGGAGGGAAGATCATATAATAGCCAGAAGTAGATTTAAGGGACTGAGAATCAGAAAACCAGGTTGGGATAACTGCCATGGAGAATGGAAAACAGAGTTTACCAAGGAAAGTGATCAAAAAAATCACCATCCAGCACTTTGAGAACATCAAGGATGAAAACACATACACCCATATATATATTTACATAATGAGTCCAATAAGCAGAGTACTGTGATTAAAAAAAAAAAAAAAGTTTCATAGCAGAATAGGACAGGGGTTAAAAAAAAAAATAGAATTTCTCTAATAGTAAAGGCTAACAATGTACCCTAATATTTGTGTTATCCAAATATCCAGTGGTTTCAAAGACATGCAGGCAACAATACTGGAGGGAGTTGCCATTTCCCTCTCCAGGGCATGTTCCCAAACCAGGGATCAAACCCATGTCTGCATTGGAGGTGGGTTCTTTACTGCTGAGCCTCGAGGGGAGCCCAGTCTCTTTTACCACTCTATTTACTTCCTATCTGCTATGACCCATTCTCCCCAGGAGCCAGGGTAACCTTTTGAAAATGTAAATCACATGATTACACTCCCCTCCTTAAAACCATCCACTGCACAGTTCTGAGAATTAAATCCAGAGACTGACTCTGGGAGTAGGAAAGGCAGTGGTGAATCTCACTCATTACAAAAACAAAAACAAAAAACCTTAAATATTAAAATTACCCACTACATACTTTTAGCCAGTACCATATAGACAAGCCTCAAGTTCTATTCATTAATTTTGAAAAATTTAAGTAATCATAACATCTAGTAGATACCATATCTCAGGTAGGATGAATGGTCCAAGCTCAAGCTCTGTGATTAAGCAAGTGTAGGCAGCAGCAATGATTGAGAATCCATAAGATTCTCCAGGCAAGAATACTGGAGTGAGTTGCCATTTCCTCCTCCAGGGGATCTTCCTGACTCAGGGATCAAACCTGTGACTCCTGCATTGGCAGGTGGATTCTTTACCACTGAGCCACCAGAGAAGCCCAATTATATCATTTATAAAAAAAAATAGCCTTACCATCAGAGTCCTAATTTTTAGTGAGTGCTTATGAATCAAGGCAAATTGGAAGTGTTCAAACAAGAGATGGCAAGAGTGAATGTCAACATTCTAGGAATCAGCGAACTAAAATGGACTGGAATGGGTGAATTTAACTCAGATGACCATTATATCTACTACTGCAGGCAGGAATCCCTCAGAAGAAATGGAGTAGCCTTCATGGTCAACAAAAGAGTCCAAAATGCAGTACTTGGATGCAATCTCAAAAACGACAGAATGATCTCTGTTCGTTTCCAAGGCAAACCATTCAGTATCACAGTAATCCAAGTCTATGCCCCAACCAAGACCTTTTAGAACTAACACCCAAAAAAGATGTCCTTTTCATTATAGGGGACTGGAATGCAAAAGTAGGAAGTCAAGAAACACCTGGAGTAACAGGCAAATTTGGCCTTGGAATATGGAATGAAGCAAGGCAAAGACTAATAGAGTTTTGCCAAGAAAATGCACTGGTCATAGCAAACACCCCCTTCCAACAACACAAGAGAAGACTCTACACATGAACATCACCAGATGGTCAACACCGAAATCAGATTGATCATATTCTTTGCAGCCAAAGATGGAGAAGCTTTATACAGTCAACAAAAACAAGACCAGGAGCTGACTGTGGCTCAGACCATGAACTCCTTATTACCAAATTCAGACTAAAATTGAAGAAAGTAGGGAAAACCACTAGACCATTCAGGTATGACCTAAATCACATCCCTTATGATTATACAGTGGAAGTGAGAAATAGATTTAAGGGCCTAGATCTGATAGATAGAGTGCCTGATGAACTATGGAATGAGGTTCCTGACATTGTACAGGAGACAGGGATCAAAACCCCATGGAAAAGAAATGCAAACAAGCAAAATGGCTGTCTGAGGAGGCCTTACAAATAGCTGTGAAAAGAAGAGAAGCAAAAAGCAAAGGAGAAAAAGAAAGATATAAGCATCTGAATGCAGAGTTTCAAAGAATAGCAAGAAGAGATAAGAAAGCCTTCCTCAGCGATCAATGCAAAGAAATAAAGGAAAACAACAGAATGGGAAAGACTAGAGATCTCTTCAAGAAAATTAGAGATACCAAGGGAACATTTCATGCAAAGATGGGCTCGATAAAGGACAGAAATGGTATGGACCTAACAGAAGCAGAAGATATTAAGAAGAGGTGGCAAGAATAGACAGAAGAAAAGACAAAAAAGATCTTCACGACCCAGATAATCACAAAGGTGTGATCACTCATCTAGAGCCAGACATCCTGGAATCTGAAGTCAAGTGGGCCTTAGAAAGCATCACTACGAACAAAGCTAGTGGAGGTGATGGAATTCCAGTTGAGCTATTTCAAATCCTGAAAGATGATGCTGTGAAAGTACTGCACTCAATATGCCAGCAAATTTGGAAAACTCAGCAGTGGCCACAGGACTGGAAAAGGTCAGTTTTCATTCCAATCCCAAAGAAAGGCAATGCCAAAGAATGTTCAAACTACTGCACAATTGCACTCATCTCACATGCTAGTAAAGTAATGCTCAAAATTCTCCAAGCCAGGCTTCAGCAATACGTGAACCGTGAACTTCCTGATGTTCAAGCTGGTTTAAGAAAAGGCAGAGGAACCAGGGATCAAATTGCCAACATCCACTGGATCATGGAAAAAGCAAGAGAGTTCCAGAAAAACATCTATTTCTGCTTTATTGACTATGCCAAAGCCTTTGACTGTGTGGATCCCAATAAACTGTGGAAAATTCTGAGAGAGATGGGAATACCAGACCACCTGACCTGCCTCTTGAGAAACCTGTACACAGGTCAGGAAGCAACAGTTAGAACTGGACATGGAACAACAGACTGGTTCCAAATAGGAAAAGGAGTACGTTAAAGCTGTATATTGTCACCTTGCTTATTTAACTTCTATGCAGAGTACATCATGAGAAACGCTGGACTGGAAGAAGCACAAGCTGGAATCAAGATTGCCGGAAGAAATATCAATCACCTCAGATATGCAGATGACACCACCCTTATGGCAGAAAGTGAAGAGAAACTAAAAAGGCTCTTGATGAAAGTGAAAGAGGAGAGTGAAAAAGTTGGCTTAAAGCTCAACATTCAGAAAATGAAGATCATAGCATCCGGTCCCATCACTTCATGGGAAATAGATGGGGAAACAGTGGAAACAGTGTCAGACTTTATTTTTCTGGGCTCCAAAATCACTGCAGATGGTGACTGCAGCCATGAAATTAAAAGACGCTTACTCCTTGGAAGGAAAGTTATGACCAACCTAGATAGCATATTCAAAAGCAGAGACATTACTTTGCCAATGAAGGTCTGTCTAGTCAAGGCTATGGTTTTTCCAGTGGTCATGTATGGATGTGAGAGTTGGACTGTGAAGAAAGCTGCGCGCTGAAGAATTGATGCTTTTGAACTGTGGTGTTGGAGAAGACTGTTGAGAGTCCCTTGGACTGCAAGGAGATCCAGCCAGTCCATTCTGAAGGAGATCAGCCCTGGGATTTCTTTGGAAGGAATGATGCTAAAGCTGAAACTCCAGTACTTTGGCCACCTCATGCGAAGAGTTGATTCATTGGAAAAGGCTCTGATGCTGGGAGGGATTGGGGGCAGGAGGAGAAGGGGACGACAGAGGATGATATGGATGGATGGCATCACTGACTCGATGGATGTGAGTCTGAGTGAACTCCGGGAGTTGGTGATGGACAGGGAGGCCTGGCGTGCTGCGATTTATGGGGTCGCAAAGAGTTGGACATGCCTGAGCGACTGAACTGAAGTACACCCATATTCATTAAACCTACTACAAACATACATTCAACCTGTGTTTCCTTCCAATTTTAAAATACAGTTTTAAATATTGATCACCATCACTGATTTCCTTTTTTACAACCAGAAACCTACTCTCCATGAAGAACCCTTTGTGTTTAGTGCAGCACAGAGACTCTATTCTGCACACATTGGCAAAGTCTTTCCCGAATATTTCTTATATGCAATTCAGTGTATACGACCAAGTTTATATTGTCATTTTTCCTGAATATTTAAATATAAAAGATTGGCAGAAAAGAATCCGATAAAATGTCCACAAGCTGACATTATCTTATCTTAAAAACAAGCTTAGGATATTCTCTCAGGGAAATCACACATAATACATAGTTGTTTTTTGCTTTTCCTTGAAACATTTTATATGCATATCTATATATCTTTAATCACTAAAAATAAGTTATTTTGAAAATGATAATAGTAAAATATGATCCCAGGATGGAACAGTTACTGAGAGAGCAAATGCCTTACATCACAGAAGACGTACCTTTGGTATCCCTTGGGTAGTATTTTACACAGTCATCACTGTATTTAAAAAGTCATCAGTTGTTTTATTACATGTTTTATTACATTTATTTTAATAAAAGTGATGTAAATCATCAGATTGCTTTGAGTTTGAAAGGTAATTTCTCACTTCTGCTAGAACCTAGCTGGGGATGAGGAGCCCTGCTGGTATGGCTTCTGTGGACTACTCCTCCAGGTAAATTAACTTACTACACACACACAAACAGGAACCCTCACTTGGCATATCATTCTTTTACGGGGGAGATATCATTTCATGTGCAACAAACCTCTACAGCAGTACTGAAAGGACATAATGAGGTATGACGAAGAAGCAGAAGAATTTGGGTCAGCCCAAAAAGGCTTTGATTTTTCCAAGGAAGAGTATTCTGATACAAAGTATTTTGTCCCTTGTAATATTAAAGATTGAAATCTGCCAAAACAACAGTCAGTACCAAACTCAGCAGCATTATATGTTCAATAAATATACTTTTTTTTTTTTTAACTCAATCCAAAAACAGAGGGGTCCAAGCAGTTAGGTACATTCGAGCATTCTATTTTCTTATTTTAATTGTAACTGAAATTCTGTCGGTTGAACAGAAATAGGAACATGCCTTTTTTATGAATGGACTCCTGCCACAGAACGTGTTCAGAATTTGGAATGCAATTTTCCGTACGAGGATGGCAGATGCTCTCCCTTAAGAGGGAGGACAAGTCTAGTAACTGTCAAATCCCTAAACTTTCTTAAAAGCAGGCTCTCATCTGGACCAAATGCTCACAGGCAAGTTTTGCTAGGGAACCAAGGACAACCACTCTCGGTGGGGGGTGGGGGGTGGGGACGCGGGGAGTGGAGGAAGAGCATCCAGATTCTGAATTCTCGATTTCCTGTTTATGATTAAAAAGCTGCATGAGCTCCCTTTCCAATGCTAAGTACTTTCTCACCTCCTTGTTTATATGAGGGCCCCCCTGGTGGCTCAGATGATAAAGAATCTGCCTGCAGTGCAGGAGATTTGGGTTCAATCCCTGGGTCAGGAAGATCTCCTGGAGAAGGGAAGGGCAACCCACTCCAGTATTCTTGCCTGGAGAATCCCCATGGACAGGAGAGCCTGGCTGGCTAACAGTCCATGGGGTCACAAAGAGTCAGACACGACTGAGTCACTCACACATTCATTTTCACTTATTTATATCAAACACTGAAATTTTCCTTCATTCAGGAGGAAGAGTAATTTCATGAAGACTAAAAGCTTTATTCAGTTCAGTTCAGTCGCTCAGTTGTGTCCGACTCTTTGCGACACCATGAACCGCGGCACGCCAGGCGTCCCTGTCCATCGCCAACTCCCAGAGTTTACTCAAACTCATGTCCATTGAGTCGGTGATGCCATCTAACCATCTCATCCTCTGTTGTCCCCTTCTCCTCCTGCCTTCAACCTTTCCCAACATCAGGGTCTTTTCAAATCAGTCAGCTCTTTGCATCAGGTGGCCAAAATACTGGACTTTCAGCTTTGACATCAGTCCTTCCAAACCCAGGACTGATTTCCTTTAGGATGGACTGGTTGGATCTCCTTGCAGTCCAAGGGCCCACTAATAATATTTTCATGATTTTTTCATTAAAGAAACAGTGACAGACTTTATTTTCCTGTGCTCCAAAATCACTGCAGATGGTGACTGGGGCCATGAGATTAAAAGATGCTTGCTCCTTGGGAAAAAAAGGTATGACAAATCTAGACAGTGTATTAAAAAGCAGAGACATTACTTTGCTGACAAAGGTACACAGAGAGAAAGCGATGGTTTTTCCAGTGGTCATGTATGGATGTGAGAGCTGGACCATAAAGAAGGGTGAGCACCAAAGAATTGACGCTTTTGAACTGTGGTGTTGGAGAAGACTCTTGAGAGTCCCCTGGACTGCAAGGAGATCCAACCAGTCCATCCTAAAGGAAATCAGTCCTGAATATTCACTAGAAAGACTAATGTTGAAGCTGAAACTCCAATACTTTGGCCACCTGATGGGAAGAGCTGACTCATTAGAAAAGACCCTAATGTTGGGCAAAATTGAAGGCAGGAGGAGAAGGGGATGACAGAGGATGAGATGGTTGGATGGCATCACCAATGCAATGGCCATGAGTTTGAGCAAGCTTTGGGAGATGCTAAAGGACAGGGCAGCCTGGCGTGCTGCAGTCCATGGGGTTGCAAAGTCCAACACAACTGACTGAGTGACTGAACAACAACAACACAGACAGAAACAGCAGTTTCACATTTTAATTGCACACTGTTTCTTTTTATTGCTTAATTTAATATCACTCTTTTCTTTGAAGGATCGAAAGCTGCCACGTTTGTGTTACTTACTAATTGTATCCCCAGGGCTTATTGAGACACATTAGCACAAACACAAATAGCAGCAGAAATGCACCTGTCCCGACTCATACACATATTCTAGATATACATTCACCACAGTCTTTTAAAATAGAGTTTCTTTATTTTACTTGCTAGAAAAAATCGTGGTGCCAGGATTGCAGACATACATGCCAACTATAGCACACTGCACTGAAAAAAGTCTACGTAAGACACAATCTGTTTCCCTTTCTCACAGTTTTCAAATGATTTAGACATTAAGGCTCTTACGTATAAAATCTTCAAACATAGAAAATGTAGATAATTAAGAGTGAAGAGGAAATCAGACTGCAAGCTGTGGTTCAGGTTCTGCAGATTATTCACAGACTGATGTATATACATAACTAAAGAGATCATACCAACAAAGCCTGTCATCTTGGGTGTAGGGACTGTTATTAATCCCATCATTAATGGGACCCTCATCCTACCCCCCAGCACCAGACTGTAGCTCTCTAGGCTCCTCTGACCATGGGGTTTTCCAGGCAAGAATATTGGAGTGGGCTGCCATTTCCTTCTCCAGGTATTAAGTTCCAAATTGGTGGCCCTGAGCCTGAAACTAACTGGCCTTTGGTGATATCTGACCCACAGCCATGATGGAAGAATGACCCACCTCAAGTGAGTACTGTCTCTTGAAAATCGTATGTAACAGAAAGAGATGGAATTTCCAATAATTTAAAAGTAGCAGATTACACAGAACACAGCAATTTCTCAATGAAAATCAGCCTCAGCGAAGGCAATGTACAGGCTGATTGGAGCCTTATGTGCAGGAGACCACTTTATATTTATGCTGTGTTAGGGAAACCGCGCAGAAAGGCCGAAGGAAAGTGTTCACTGCGTGTCAATATGCTAAGCATCACAGAAGTCTGTAAATGGATTAGGATTCTTAGATGAATCTATCTAGCACAGCAAAATGTGACAAATTCAAGTGGAAGAATGAAAATGTCACCATCATCACTTTCCTCACAGCTTCCCTCACTAAAAATGGGTTATGTCATTTCTTATTACCACCCGAGTTTCCCGAGATGGGAATATTGTTAATATGGTCTGGGGAGGGATGGAAATCAAGCTTAAGCATAAGAATTTAGTTACACAAAGTATACTTTTACTTAAAAAAAAAAAAAAGCAGGAAACACTTTAGCTGGAAGGTTTCTTAGAGCTTGTGTTACATTGACGACTGCAAATTCTAGAAATAATTAATGCTAGTCTCAATTAGCAGCATGTGATTCACATTTTCAGCTAAGTCACACTTTCAGCTAAAAAGACAACAGAAGAGAATTTCCCTTAAAATACACAGAGGTTCTCATACTTGCTTGAGTCAGAACACTTGTGTCTCAGTGCTCTCTGCAGATATTATTATAGCTAATGTCACCATCAGATCAGATCAGATCAGTCGCTCAGTCGTGTCCGACTCTTTGCGACCCCATGAATCACAGCACGCCAGGCCTCCCTGTCCATCACCAACTCCCAGAGTTCACTGAGACTCACGTCCATCGAGTCAGTGATGCCATCCAGCCATCTCATCCTCTGGCGTCCCCTTCTCCTCCTGCCTCCAATCCCTCCCAGCATCAGAGTCTTTTCCAATGAGTCAACTCTTTGCATGAGGTGGCCAAAGTACTGGAGTTTCAGCTTTAGCATCATTCCTTCCAAAGAAATCCCAGGGCTGATCTCCTTCAGGATGGACTGGCTGGATCTCCTTGCAGTCCAAGGGACTCTCAAGAGTCTTCTCCAACACCACAGTTCAAAAGCATCAATTCTTCGGCGCTCAGCCTTCTTTACAGTCCAACTCTCACATCCATACATGACCACAGGAAAAACCATAGCCTTGACTAGACGAACCTTTATTGGCAAAGTATGTCTCTGCTTTTGAATATGCTATCTAGGTTGGTCATAACTTTCCTTCCAAGGAGTAAGCGTCTTTTAATTTCATGGCTGCAATCACCATCTGCAGTGATTTTGGAGCCCAGAAAAATAAAGTCTGACACTGTTTCCACTGTTTCCCCATCTATTTCCCATGAAGTGGTGGGACCGGATGCCTTGATCTTCGTAGGTATTAATAATTTCACTAAGCATAAATGATAACAATATTATTTCTAAATCACAATTACAAGCATGCACATCAAGCAAAGGAGGGAGCAATCCATTTAAGCACAACGTATTTCTTCAATGCTGTCCTGCAATATTTGCTTACATCTGTTTCCCTGTTTATTCCTAACTAATTCTCATAACAGACGAAGCTAGGTTTAAGAACAATTACAGGGTAAAATCGTTAAATTTGGGATGTACTCTTTATTTTTCCTGAAAAACTAGGGAACCACTGCAATTATTCAGTTCTAATGGTGACTATCAGCCCAGTCCACCGTGCTGCGCCCAGGGGTCTGAAATATTGGTAAGTCATAGTCTTTGCCCTTGATACATGTATAGGCTGGTAGAAGCGACAGAGTCACTAAATTTATAAATACGTTTCTCAGGCCAAGCAAGCACGGCACGTGAGTTTGAAAGAAAAGTGGAATTGGTGCTCTAGGAAGCAGTGCAACCAAGGCACGGAGGCATTAAAGGGGGTGCTGTGGGAGAGAAGACAGCTGATGGCTTTTCATCTTTAGACTGCGGAAGTTCAAGGCTGGGAGTGATGAGAAGCTAGAGGGCTGTAGATGACAGGGTTAACGATTATGAACGGGGAGTTAAGGCAAAAACACTTATGGCTTGAGGCATTACATGGTGAGACTGTTCTGCTTTTGAAACGTAACCTAAAAATTAAAATACCAGAAAGTGAACACTTATAGTAATCTTCCAAGCCCAATTTAAATGAGTTTTTAAATGGACAGAGCAAAATACAAAATGTACTGTAATAATTAGATAAAATAAGTTTTAATTAAATCCATTTGGGAAGCATATGCAGTTAATAAAACACATTTCCAGTTAGCAATATACTATTAAAGACCTATTTGTTAGTCTGATTTTATTTACCAAGCGAAACTGAAGGAGTGAAATGGACCAAAAAAAGGTGAATTCTTCTGAACAACCAGAAAAGTTTCTGTATTAAATGAAAAAGAAAAAAGAAAAGCAATGAATACTATATTTAGGAAGCTTTGACAGTTTAATTTTGCTTCTAATAGTCTGGGAGAACTCCAAAACCTCTTAAATTTCCCAAGACATAATAATATAGTACTTGTAAAATTTGAAGAAATATAGTAAGGAAAAAAAAAAGTGTAAGTATTGATAAAGCAAATTATTAACTTCAGTGTAAAGTGAAAACAACAGCCTTTGGAGTAATCTGGTTATAGACCAAATTACAGGTTGCAGTCATCCAAAAACTTTTAATAGTTTATTTTTTAACTTTAATCCATTTTCTCCTCCTAGCCACATCTCTAATGTTAACTTTTCAGTTTTTTTGCTCTTTTCTCTTATGGACTTATTAAATAAGCAAACCAACAAACTGTAAGCCTTGACTTTAGAGGGTAAATGAAGATAAGGAGCTCGGCTTTCTGGACTCAGAAAACACCTAGTCCCGTGAAATGGCACTGCTTGCTAAGAGTCTGGGCCCCGTGTGACCGTCAAGAAGGGTCCTCAGGAGGGGAGGTCCAGGGATACTCAGGACTGGGTAGATACACCATTCGATACCACGTGTTCCCCCGGGAATTTACGGTGGAAGCTTTACCCTTAGGAAGCTGCCTCTTTGCACTAAAGAGGCTGAGCGCGATGGCAGAAACCAGCCCTCCCTGCCAGTGACTGATTCCCCTCTATCTGCTCTACCTATGGCAGGAACGAGCCCTCCCTGCCAGTGACCGATTCCCCTCTATCTGCTCTACCTATGGCAGGAACGAGCCCTCCCTGCCAGTGACCGATTCCCCTCTATCTGCTCTACCTATGGCAGGAACGAGCCTTCCCTGCCAGTGACCGATTCCCCTCTATCTGCTCTACCTATGGCAGGAATGAGCCCTCCCTGCCAGTGACGAATTCCTCTCTATCTACTCTACCTATGTCAGGAACGAGCCCTCCCTGCCAGTGACCAATTCCCCTCTATCTGCTCTACAGCTATGGCAGGAACGAGCCTTCCCTGCCAGTGACCGATTCCCCTCTATCTGCTCTACGTGGTCCTCTGTCCTTCTAGGCTCTCGACATCTAACTACTATGTCCAGTAATCAGGCTTTGACTTGTGGTCCCTTGACTCAAAGTAACCCTCTGTGAGGTTTCAACCTCTGCAGCCCGGCCAGAAGTCAGCCTGCCCACTAGCAGGGCTCCCAGCACCTCTTGCTTCCTCCTCTGAGAGCGCCTGGCTATGGCCCCAGCCACGGCGGCACCCCTCATCTGCACGCCCATACATAGATGAGGTTCCCTCCATCTCCAGTGGACAAAACAGGGCTCTTTTACCTCGGATTCAACCCAACTCCAACATCAGTATTCAAGGTTATATTATTTGAAATTATCACTTACTGGAACACTCTTCACTCATATTCAGTGAATTTCCATTTATTTGGTGCCTACCACATACCGGGAATTCCAACCAGAGTTGAAGACAGTGGTCAGATACACAAGGATCCTAAAAGACTAAGGGACTTTAAATCTAAAAAGTGAGCCACAAATGTAAACAAGTGGATAAGAGAAAATGTCATGTGGTGGAAATACATATGAGATTATAGTGGAGAAAGGAGTCAGTTCCTTCTGAGTGGGCGGGGTGAGAAGGGAGAGGTGCTGAACGATCTCAAGTGTCTTTATAGATAGAGCTATCCTAAAGTCCTAGTCACACCGCTGGTTCCCAAATGTTATGCCTATTGCAATCTTGCAGGGAGCTTTTAAAGTCTGATGCGCAGGCTGTAGCCCAAAGCAATTAAACCAGAATCTCTGGAGGTAGAATCCAGGCATTAATATATATTTTTAAGTTCCCCCAAATTACAATGTGCGGAAAAGTCTGAGAAGCAGTGAACAAGATCACTGCTTCCTTGATAAGATAATCTCACACTAATTTTAACTCTAGACACAGCACAGTGTTCACTGTAGATTCTTAATATATATTCAGCAGTTGAACAGACAATTGAATGAAAGAATAATTTTACTAAACGAAAAGACACAAAGCAGTATTTCATGTTATCTGAATGATTGTTTATACCATATTTCAGATAGTATATTAACCAATAAAGCTTTAAAATTAGAAAGTATATTTATTAATAGATACATATATCAGAAAAAAATCATAATAGCTAAATCTTGCCATATTCCTATGCTGATATTTTGAACAGAGATATTTATTAGATGTTGTAGATGCGTATAAGCTGAGTTAACACACAGTTTTATAAACTTGCTCTTTTTTAAAACATACTTTCATATGCCTAGAGCCTCAAATGCAGTCTCAGTGGAATGAACTATCCATTATCTTGAGAACACGGGTCAATACTGCCTTAACGGTGAGCTAATCAGCCAGTAGGCTACTAGATAAAGCCTACCAGAATTTCCACTACAAGATATAGAAAGTAAAATGTTAACATTAACTTGGGCATTTATGATTAAATTAAGTGTGTATATACACATAAATGTAGAGAAATTTATATACACACGTAGGCCTACATATACCTCATTGCAGATTACTTAGAATTATTTCACAATAGCTTAAAAAATTTAAATAATAAGAAATGTAATGATTATCTCTTTAATAGTAGCTACAGCATTTAGTGGCTTCTCAGATGGCACAAGTGGTAAAGAAGCTGCCTGCCAATGCAAGAGATATAAGAGACGCAGTTTCAATCCCTGGGTCGGGAAGATCCCCTGGAGAAGGGAATAGTGACCCACTGCAGTATTCTTGCCTGGAGAATCCCATAGACAGAGGAGCCTGTCAGGCTACAGTCCATGGGGTCCCAAAGAGTTGGAGAGGACTGAAGTGACTTAGCATGCATGCACATACTGCACTTAGTTTGAGTTTTAGTTCTAACTTTAAACTCACTATTAAATAAAGTACTTGAGAAAACACACCTACATAATTTGAATAATTCACAATAGTTCATTACAAGCAAAGACCTTGTAAATGATATCTGCCACCTTAAATTTATAATACATACACAGTAGTTCTTTAATAAATTATTACTATGTTAATTCACATTTTAAATTCTGCCTTCAAAACGTGGGCCTTTAGCTACTAAATGTTGAAAACCTCCTGGGAATACGAAAGAAACACAGTATTTGCAAAATGGCTCATTTCCAATAAAGAAACTTTCATGGTTCTAGGCCAATTATTACCATTAGTCTACCTGAGGGGCACCTGTATATGTTTATTTTTGGTTTTGTGTAGCTAGAATGGGCACCCTCCAACTTGGTATGAATTCTTTTCACACCAACTTTCCTCACCTTTCCTGATATGTACTTCTCCTCTTCTCATGGATGCTTAGATGAAGTGATAATATATACAGAAAAATTATATAGACATCATACTTGGGTAAGAAGAAGAGTTATATGTTTTATGTTGTTCTTTCCTGCCACTTGATATACGAAAGAAATCTTCATATATCAAGTATATTACACTGCTGTGAATCAATAAAACAATCAAAGATATCAAAGCACACTCAATCATGTTAAAAGTCATGGCTGAGTGCAGAAGAACATATTTTTGGAGTTACGAAGCAATCGAAGGAAGCCATTGATCATTTGCCTTCCCAAGAAGAATTCAAATTTTTCTAAGATATCTGTACTGTAAACCCTATTTTATCAGCTGATGTTTTAAAATAAGTAAGAATCAGTTTATGGAAAGCAATTATCCTTCCATTAAAATAAATAAATTTAAAAAGAACCAATTTCATTAAAAAATAATAGCAGTTATCAAAACTGAAGTACCTATCACCTCCAAATTAATTTCAAATACAGTACTGAAATTCAGAGAGGCCAAAGGTGACTTGACCTAAGGTAGTATGGTCCCTTGAAGGAGAGATCTCTCTGCTGCATTGGTTTGGACCATCTCGCATCTCCCTCTCACCTCCGCTCTGTCCCGTACTTCCTGGGATTTCTCCCCTGTGTGCTGGTAATCTTTCGGTCACTTATAATCATTCAACCTATTTAATCCATTCTCTGCATACAACTGGCTTCTCAGTAACTATTTCACCTCTTGTCAACTATTACTTTAATGCATTTAAAAACCGTTCAGACACAAAGAAGTGGCAGAGCATATTGTCTTAAAATTGCTGCTATGTTCCCTGATTAAAACTTACTGTATTTTTGCTGCTATGTTCCCTGATTAAAACTTACTGTATTTTTGCTGCTATGTTCCCTGATTAAAATTTATTGTATTTTTCCTTCTCTGTACAAATTTGTTCTTTAATGCACTATTTCTAGTAAATTACTTACTCAATTTTGTCATTCAAATTTTTAAATGGAAATAAAATGTCTAAGGCTCTTAATAAAAAAGGAAGATTAAGAGTGTCAGAATTAGTCTGATCCAATGACTTTAGCTAAGCAAATCTTTTTAAAACAGCTCAAATAGTATGAGCATTTTACAAATGAGCTTTAAACATCCTTAATCTAAATTGCTCTTAACTTCTGAATACCTAAAAAACTGTAATTTGCAGCTTGAATATAAACATTCATGCCAGACTAATACAGAAAAATCTAGGACCAATCCATGATTAATATATTTTTTCCCAGTTTGTAATATCTAGCTGTGTTTAAGAAGGGGTTTAATGAATACTACTATGATAATTTAAATAAGAAATTGATTTCATTTTTGCATCATCACTGTCATTTCCATTCCTATCACTCGCTTTTTCTATTCATTACCTCCATTCTGATCTATATTCAATTCACAAAGAAAAATACACCATTAGATTCATCACATCTTCCAAAACTATAAGCAAGCATAGGAAATCCTCTCTTCTCTGCAAAGAATTATCAACATGAGAGGGCAAACTCTAGGTAACAGAGCCAGGGATGTACGGTTCAAATCCATCCTTGTAAATTACAGCTGTACTTAAATTTAACTGTCTGAAAACTAAAGCCCTGTAAACTAGGGGGAGCTTTTCCCTCCCACGGTTCATCCAAACTGCTGTGAAAAGGCAAAGGTGTATTCTTCATGATAACATCCAATTCTGTCTTCAGATGAAAGTCCCAAGAAAGGAAAAATCTGCTGGATATCGCAACAGATTTATTTATGGGGACAAGAGAACTGTGAGGTTAAAAACTGTAAGAATGAAAGTAGTATCAATGTGGAATGGGCGCTAACCAGGTACATTTCAAAATAAATTCCCGAAAACTGACTCTATTGCTATAGATATGTGCCCTTGAAGAAGTTACTTTGCCTTTCTGTGCCTGAGATAAACATCAGTTGTAAAATGAGGACATTAACAGTAGCCATGCTCCATGGTTCTTCTGAGGATTCAATGGAAAACAAATACGCATGCCAAAGCACTAAAACCAAAAAGTCATGATTACAAAATCTCCTCCAGCTTTAAAATCTGATTCTCAACCTAGTAGTTTAATTGCAAACCTCTCGTCTACGTATTCGGAGAAGGCAATGCAGCCCACTCCAGTACTCTCGCTTGGAAAATCCCATGGACGGAGGAGCCTGGAAGGCTGCAGTCCACGGGGTCGCTAAGAGTCAGACACAACTGAGCGACTTCACTTTCTCTTTTCACTTTCACACATTGGAGAAGGAAATGGCAACCCACTCCAGGGTTCTTGCCTGGAGAATCCCAGGGACAGGGGAGCCTGTTGGGCTGCCATCTATGGGATCGCACAGTCAGACACGACTGAAGTGACTTGGCGGCAGCAGCAGCAGCAGCATGGAATGCTACTGTTAATCTACGTATTTTACACTACAACTTATCTAAGTCATCATGTTTCTGTAACTACATCCCAAATAAATATTCAACAAGAATCCAGAATTCTATCACTGTGACTGAGAGGGGAAAGATGAGGTGTTCCTGTCATTTAAAAGCGTTTTTTATTTTTTGACTTTAAAATTCCTTCAGACTGTTGATAACTCTGAATTTGGTAGCATTTTGGGGTAGCCAGACTCTTCAAGGGTTAATAGTGACCTGTCATGATAAGAATACTCTGTGAATTCCATAAATATAAGGCCCAGACCTTGGTTTAGAGAAGAGCAATTCAGTCCAGGGCATATTCATCAACAGTTCCCTTCTCTCGAGCTACTTTCATCTTTATGTGAATTCTTTTCAGAGGCGGAAACAGCTGATGCGTTGTCTTAGCTGCACACAATTCATCACGAAGCATCCAGACCATGGGGCGCAGAGCGCTGGCTTTGCAAGGCTAACTAGTTTGAGGTGAGTTCACCACCAAAACAACAACAAAAGACAATAATACATCGAAAGCTTCTTTCCGTATTTTCTGTAGAACAAATTCTCTTTAAGTGAGCCACATAATTGATAAGTCTTGTGTTTCACACCACCCAAGGTTATAATAAGGCTGAAGTCGAGAATACGTATGATGGATACTGGCCCCTGACTTTTCAACTTGAAATGCCACTTATTCCTTAAAAAAAAAAAAAAAAAAAGGTGATGGGAGGGGGTGGAATGGAGATTAAAATGAACTGAACTGACTTTTCCTCAAAGAATCCCAGAAGCAGACAGATGTGCTTTTATTTCCTCTCCAACGATGAGATGAGCAAATTGAGAAAGAAAATGTCAATTATTCAGAGCAAAGACGAAAACTGCGTCAGAAGATCTGAAGCCCACGCCTGGGCTCCCCTGGTTACCCTGGCTCGGCACTTCACTAGCCGTAAGCCACTGGGGGAGCGGACTGCCAGAACCACCGGGATCTTTTCCTCGGTTTTCTTGTGTCCCTCCGTAAACAGGAAGACTCGTGCCATCCTTACCCCGTGGTTCTCTGACTTCACCTCAGCTACCTTCCTTCTCACTCCAGACACATTGGAGTCTTAAATATAAGGACTTAAGTCCCAAACGCTATAAAGCTGACTTACTGTTTCTGCTTATATTCTTCCTTTCTTGAATGAAAGCTCTGTGAGTCAGAGACTTTGGTCAGGTTTGTTCACATCTGTTATTTTTCTCAGGACTTGGGATAATGTCTGCAATGTCATAGTTGCTTAAAAAATATCTGTGGAATCAATGACTGAATCTTTCCCATAAGGCAGCTGTGACGGTGAAACGAGATGTCATAGAGTGAATTTACCAAATTAGAAAACACGATTCACTATTTTTAATTCCTTTTAACATTCTGTTGAAACAAAATATATTATGGGACACAATACAAGATAATTAAATAAAAGTAAGCTGTAAGAACTACAAAATATTTGGTTTTGTTAGAAGATAAGTTAAAAAATAGTTTTAGAAAACAAGTGAAGGCTTAAACATATACCAAAAACATAAATACCTGAGGTTTGTGAATTCAGCCAGAGCTGTGACCTCTGGTCTAAAGCACTAAAAATCTGACCTGTGGCCTGGTAAAGGATAAGCCAGATTTAGGGGTGAGGGAAGGGCGCGGGAGCTGCATAAGAGACTAACAGGTCTGGAGATGGGAGGAAAACAAGGAAGAGAAAGCTCTGGAGAAATAAGTTCCACTCGGCAAACACACTTACAGAAGATGAGATTTTCAGATGCTGTTGACTTGGGCAGTAAAAAGAACATCAAAGTGTACCCGGTTGATGAATGGCACATAACTAATAATTCCTAGGTTAGCCCTTGCGAGCCCACTGAAAGATTGGTCATTCCCTAAGTATGACACGATGAAATGAAAGTGGGCTGTAGACCACATCAAGTCAAGTCCCATGGGGAATAACCTGGTCCGGGCTGGAGTTTTTCTCAGGGAGAGATCAAAACAAACAAATAAAAAGTAAAACCCCCAAACCTAGATTAAAAAAAATAATCACACTACACAGCAAAGCTCCTATCTGCATATATTAGAGACACACTTCTCTGTTTAGTACTGGGGCGGGGGGCGGGACAGACGGACGGACAGACACGAGTGACATGTGTACACGGGGTGACGGGGTTCTGCCTGGGAACTGCTGCTTTGATTCAAAGGGCACAGGTTCCAGCAACACTGATCTAAAATGGGATGAAACACAGCTGGGTATTCCACAGCCAAGGAAGACTGTCCTGCCGGATGTGTGGTTATAGTAAGTGTAAAATGACGCTAACTACACATTTTAAATCTTTATAGAATGTACTTTGGGTCGGTACGCAAAAACCATTTAAACATACAGGACAATTGAAAAGAAGAAGTAGATGAAGTGATTTTCTTTTCACAAAAGAATTATAAAAGTGGCATAAAATTTATCTAACTGAACATTATAGTGGGATATAAATTTGCATTTTTTGGTAAATAAGATGAATAAGATTTATAAAAATAGAACTATCAGCATACAGTTCTTTTAATTAAAACCAGTTCTAAGATGAGTGACTCACTAGAATACTTGAGCTACCTGTACATGTAGAACCAGTCCCCTGATGGGGATCACTTAAAACTGATCAAACAAAGAACTCATTTGCAATCAGCTTATAAAACCTAAATTTAACACACTACCAAGCTGCTTGTATATGTAGACGTAGCCTATATGTTTGAATTTTTAAAACAAGGGAGAAGGAATAACAGGAGAAAGCAACATAACCCTCCTGTCAACCATATACACATGCACTTGCGTGAATCTCCCAGCGACCCCGGGCAGTAGAATCAGCATGTGTCAGGAGAGCTAGGCGGCCTGCCCGAGGCATGACAACAAGTGGCAATGGCCGATCTAGCTGGGCCCAAACTGATACCCCTTCCAAGACACCAAGGCACGGCCCAAAGAGACAGGCTGGTCATCATAAACAAATGAACGGACTTAGTATTTGATACAAACAGGAAAGGCAGGAAGGACTCAGGGCAAGTTATAAAAGAAAAGCAAAGATCAGGAAGAAAGAAAATAAAATTCATAATTTACAGAAAATAGTGATTAGATCCTACTTGAGCCCAGATGTAGTGGGGTCAGTAAATTCTATTCTCAGAATATTTTAACTTCTCCTAGAAGGGTAGTGTGGTATTTTAAAGTGTAAATTTAAAGTATTATGCAAACAATAGCAAATGACACAGAAATGATAAAGTTTGGTGGCCAAGACATTACTAACTAAATTTTAATGTTTTCACGCACAGAGGCAACTCCGTAACGTGGCAAAGTACCTGGAAGAGAGCAGCATCACTATATCAGCTGTTTCAGTTATTTATTTACTCTGATCATCTTCGTTCTAACTTGATAAAAATAAAATCAATAGTTGGGAATGAATATATACAAATACCACTTTGCTCAGTAGTCACCTTATTTTTGAAGGAAATAAAAATGTACGAATATATTAAATTCTTTTTTTCTCCTCCACACTCTCCAAATCCCACCCTGAAAAGTACAACACTGACATTCCAAGGGAAACGTTTAAAGAGAGCATATTGCAATAGGTTTTGATTTTCAGTCATCCTGTAAGTTTCTTAAAATGTGCCGAATGATGGCCCAAACACTAAAATAGATAGTAAGAGTTCAGTTTGCTGTAAAATGGTAGTGCAGTTGTTTGCCTTTGCTGAGAAAGAGCTGGGTGAAATTTCCTGTCAGCTGGACACTCGGGTCAGCCTCAGAAGACAGTCCTAGGCTAGCTTCAGGGAACCACAGCTCACTAAAATTATTACTACACAGGCCGCCAAAAGCAGTGTGACCTTGGAAAAGGAAAAGAATATGGAGTCAGAAGTTCCAGGTTAAAGTCTTAGACCCACCACATAGCAGCCTTGCCTTCAGGTGAAGATTTTAAGTATCCAGTCTCAGTTCCTTATCTGTGAAATGAAGAAAATACTGTCTTCAGCTATCACTTAGGGTTGCTATGAGTATGCAGTGAGAAAAACACCAGAAAGGGTCTTAGGAATTTTAATGCACGCATCACCGATTGGTAGTAGTATTTCTAATGGAGTCTAATGTCTGTATTCAAAGCACAAAAATTGAAAGAAAAATAATGAGTAAAAAAGTAACAGTGTCTATTATGAGAAGTTACAAGTAGACGGTAACAAAAGAATACAGAAAAGGATATTTTAAAAAGCTTTAAGTCTGTTGACTTTCTGTCCAGCCACTAAGAATTTGCTGGAAAAAATAAGCATATACTATATTTACTTTTTTGACCATATTGTTCTAAAACTTTTAATATTCTTTATAATAAGACCCAGTCAACAACTGGTTCCCTACATCAACCACATCTCCACTTTGGCCTACAGCATAATACATTCCCCTTGTTTACCCAAACTGGAGCTCTTTCCCTGATGTGTATTTTTGTTGAGTTCTGTCACCCCAACTTCTCTCTTTTCCCAGATTATACAAGAGCTGCAATTCCCTAACTGAACCTTTATAACACAAAGCCAAGTATGCCTTTAAGACTCACAAAAGCTGTTTTTATAGACATATAAAAACAGCAACCTAGCTCTCCACAAGCATCTTTACTGCCATCGGTGAAACACGCGACTCTGGCGTAGGCACACATACAGTGTATGCCTGTCCCCTCCCAGGGCTGAACTTGTGTCAAGGACGCTGAGCATGCACTTCCTAACACATCCCACATGCACACCTTCCACAGGCTGACAGGTGTGGTTCTGTCTTGGCTCCACTCCCGTGCAGTTAAGAATCCCTTGGGTAGTATCTTCAGTGTGCTCAAGTTTGATATTTCTAACTGCGCCTGTACGATTTCTGACCTAAAGCTGGCTGGCCTGTGATCTCCTCCAGGGCATGACTTTTTCTGTGTCCCTGTACCCTGAGTCACTCTGGTAGGCACTGGGCTTTCTTCTGATGTTGAGTGAAATAATTTGGTCTGAGTTAACAAGAGATGTAAACCACTTGTGATAAAAGATACTTTCTCTTTCACAGAGAAGGCCAGGATAAATCTAGATTCAGAATAAAACCTAGTTTTAACAAACATTTCCTATCTGTACCAGAATTAAAACTCACTATGGCATTCTGTACACAGAACAAAGGAAACCACTATACCTGTCTACATAGACATAACTGAAAAAACTCTGTGTCTCTCTCCCTGGAGGACCCTGTATTCTCAGTAGCCAGCATTCTATGTCTTTGCCATAAGCTAGAATTGGAAGCCCTCATTTCAAGTCTCCTTTAATAAAGCAAAAAAGCAATAATGTCTTGGCAATGTCAGTTCCCAAACACTGACAACCTCAACTACATCTTCTGGCCCTGGGTGCTTATTAAACCTGCACTGATGCACTTCACATTTATAATGCTGCCATAATACGGGAACAAACTCATGGCTTTCAAATTTTCATATCAGCTTGCCAATTCCAACTGGATGCTACTGTAAACAATAGTAAAGATCAATGGCAGTCTCCCAGGATGGGACACTCAAGCTTTGCCCACTTACAATAGTACTGCTCTCTGGAACTATCAATTTTAAAGTAAATATATTTTACAACTCATTTGTCCATTCATTCATTCATGCATTCAACAAATAAGCATTGGTTAACAACTTAGAAAGAGGTGATGTGATATGTTGGAAAGAGACTCAGTCAAAACATACTGGGTTTAAATCTTGGCTTTACACTTTACTAGTTTAATGATCTCCCACAAAATATCAGTGCTTTGTCTCCCTGAGTACCCATTTCCTCTCTTGTAAAAAGGGGTCTGGAGGATGAATAATAAGACATCTTATCTGAAGTACTCGGCAGCGCATGGAATAGTTGTTTCTGTTCACTTTCTCTTTCCTTGCTGGGCTTCCATCGAGGTTCAGCTGGTAAAGAATCTGCCTGCAATGCAGGAGACCTGGGTTCAATCCATGGGTTGGGAAGATCCCCTAGAGAAGGGATCGGCTACCCACGCCAGTATTCTGGCCTGGAGGATTTCATGGACTGTATAGTCCAGGGGTTTGCAAAGAGTTGGACACAACTAAGCAACTTCCACCTCATTTCACTTCATTTCTAGACTGTGGGTGTAGAAAGATGAATAAAATGTGTTTCTGTCATTGAAGAACATGAAGTGTAGTGGGACATGTGGATGCCCATCAACAAAAAAATTAATACCCAAGATGATAGCAAATGAAATTCAAGTGTGAATATAACACAGCTACTATGTAACAGTAACAATTGACAATGATCTTGACAAAAAGAGCCAAGACAAAGTTATGAGGCAACTTAACCAGATCTGACTTTCAGAGACAAGATGCTAGAGGTTATATACTATGTTCTCAGACGAATCCATATCAAAAAACCACTCGGCTTAAAACTGAGTATTTGGGGTGTACAAAACAAAACAGTAAGTTGCCTGTTGAGCTCATCAAACTCGGTTCTGAAGCTCTAACGTGACTCTTCTCCCAGACCACAGCAGCTGTATGTTCTGCCCCACTGAGGGGACGCTCCGGGTCACCTGGAGTTTCTCAGAACTCCTTCTGCCATAAACTTTCACGAGGCCACTGAAAAACCACTTTCCTTTCTTCCTATTTTAAACTTCCAAAGCATGTTGTGCTTCCTTTATGACACTTCTTTTTTACAACTTGTCATGCAATATAATAACTTGATACAATAACATATATAATATGTTAACAATATAATGTTATAATATGTTGCAATATAATAACATGCAAGGCAATAACTTGCCTTGCAATATAATCACTTGATTACAAGTTTTATCTTCTTCATTAGATTGCACACTCCTTGAAGTTTATTTGATTTTATTCTTTTCAGGGAGTAGTTATAAAAAGACAGTAATTAAATCAGCCAAGGAATACTTAGCCTACGGTACTAAGCGTACACATTTACTAAATGGACACTGCCTCCAGCCTTGGACAACTGGTGCTGAAGTCACCCATCTCCCCAGCCAGTTGTCTGGTGCACAGGTTCCCACCAGGTCTGCTCCTTATGCTGCGGGAAGCCCCCAGCAGAGAGCAGGTGGAGCCTGGCCAGGGAATGGCCTCTGCAAGGAAGTGCCTTGCACCGTGTTTTTCAGTCTCCCAGCTGAAAGGGAGAGAACACCCCTGCCAGGTACCAGCTGACGGCCCAAGTTTTAAACTCTGACTTGACCTGAAGACTTAATTTCTCCCATGACCTTCTTCATGCATTCTGCTAAAAAATCAGCGAGGAAGCCTCTATACTTAAGGACACTACTTGTGTAATTACGGCCTCTCTTCCCCAGGTCTAATCCTCACAGCAGGTAATGGGGCAAAGCAAAGTTCAGGGTTTCTGCAGTAACACCAGTGCTACCCAGAGCCAGCCGTGTGCACATTCCCCAAATTAGCAAAGCTCAGCCTTTTTACAGCCTGAGAAAAACAGCGGGACTCGAAACCCCAGTGGGTCAGCATGTCCCTCAGGGCTCAGTCTCCCCAATGCCCACGGCACCTGCCTTGAAAAAAGGTTCTCACTTGGTGGTTCAGGTAACTGTTCTCTCCTGATTACTCAGTTCCTAATCTATATTCCACACTTACTAATTTGACCAATGCCTTCCACATTATATGCATATATGGAAACACATATACACTGCCCTTATGCAAGACAGTATACCTCTCTGAATATTCAGTTCCTAGATAGACACCAAACAGATACATATTTATACATATATATATACATATAAATATATACACGTATATATTTATAAATATAGGGGCTTCCCAGGTGGCTGAGTGGTAAGGAATTCATCTGCCAATGCAGGAGATGCAGGAGACGTGGGTTTGATCCCTGGGTCCAGAACATCCCCTGAAGAAGGGAATGGCAACCCACTCCAGTATTCTTGCCTGGAGAATCCAATGGACAGAGGAGCCTGGAGGGCTATTGGTCCACAGGGTTGTGAAGAGTCAGACATGACTAAGCAACCACACACACATTCACAAATTTGTACATACATAAACATATACACATATAGGTACATATGTATAATCACATATTTATTTAATTCAGATGACAACTATACCTATTGCTGTGACCAAGAATACCCTGCAAAGCTGCACTGAATCCTCTTTCTAGAAATTCTATATGGTACACATATGTGTGTATGTGTATATACATCACTTACACAAAGGTTAAGAAATATATGGTTGTTGGCCAAGGAGAATCCCATGTTGTTGTTGTGTTTTTATTTTGTATCATTTACGTTTGCTACTTTGTCAGTTATTTAAAAATTGCTTTGAAAAGATTCTCATAAATCTCCCAGAAAAGTTTTAGGAGTCTAGATTCAATAGTAATTGCCTGAACTAATTATACTGAAATATTTGGTTATAGCAGTTTCCAACCCTAGCCACACATTAGATTCACCTCGGGA
This sequence comes from Bos mutus, assembly GCF_027580195.1. Lineage (NCBI taxonomy): Eukaryota > Metazoa > Chordata > Mammalia > Artiodactyla > Bovidae > Bos > Bos mutus. The sequence goes on from NC_091625.1 coordinate 97,743,706, forward strand.
GCTTTTAAAACTATTAAATAGCAAAATATTTGACACATGGGAGCCTATCAATAAATGGAAATAATTTTCTCCATTATCCATTTCAGGCTTCTCTGATGGCCCAGCAGGTAAAGAATCCATTTGCAACACAGGAGACTCCTGGGTCGGGAAGATCCCCTGGAGGAGTGTATGGCAACCCATTCCAGTATTCTTGCCTGGAGAATGCCATGGACAGAGGAGCCTGGTGGGCTACGGTCCATGGGGCCACAAAGAGCTGGATGCGACTGAAGCGACTGAACACAGCACAGCACACATTATCCACTTCAGTTTATCTCCAATTCCGTACTTCCCAAATGCCTACAGAGCATATAATCTGAAGTCTCAGGAATACCTCACTCACTATACCCCAAAATTTCCTATAAAAAGTAAACACATATTCTCATATCCAACTTGCATATATGTGGGATGCTATAATATTTATAGGAAATTCACACATAATAGGTGAAATACCTTTGTAATAGTTGAAGAAACAAATCATCGAGTATCATTGTGTGGTATACTCCAGGGCTTACTTGACTTTCTTGGCAATGTCTACATTTACAGATATTCTTCATAAAATATATCTCTTACAAATATCTAATGAGTGGCTACTACAGTATTCTTTTGGTACTGCTATAAATATTGTCATCTTTATAAATTAATATAGCTCTTTGGAAATAATTCATTGAGTAACAGCATATTATAATCTCAAAAATCAAAACCAGAAATATCTAAATACCTAGGGCAAATGCAACTTAAAAACAGTCACTATACAACAAAACTAAAATCAAATGTCTTAATGAAAAAGTTGCAGAAAGTGTGGTGTTCTGGACGGTATAAAAATGCATCCAGTAGTAAGTCTGTGGTTTTGTATTTTATTATAGCTAAAGATACTGAGTCTAGAGGAAAAGTAAGAGGTAATCACAGTGGGAATTACCCACTGTGGGTAATTGTGGGAAGTTGCCTATTTACAATTACCCATTGTGGGTAATTGTGGGAAGATGCCTATTTAACTTGAGATCAGCTGATCTAAGGAGTATGGACATGGCTGTCCTAGAAAGAGGTTAAAAAAGAACAACAACAACAAAAATCCTATGCTGGATTTCAACAAGAGTGTCCTCAGAGTGAAGGAACTCTACAACCACAGGAAGCCCTCACTGTTTTCAGCCACTTCCCTCTGCCAGAGAGTGAGCATATTAAGAAGACAGACCTGTGTACTGCAGTGCACATGCTCAGTAACATGGGTGTTATTTACTGATAAAAAGCACATGACAAGGATTTTAAAATAGGGCTTGTCCTGTCAGTCAAATTAGAAAGGCAGGCTATCATCTCCAAGTGATTACTGTCTGGGCTGTAGCGTGGCGGACTGCCAGGTCAATTACAGTGGGGCTGGGAAGGAAATATGAAGATAGATCGGCATAATTCTACACAGGAGCTTCAGTAAAATAGAAGCCTGGGGACATATTAACACGGTGCCCAATTACTTAAAAGTGTAGCTTTGACCAGAGCTGAAAATGCATTTATATTGAATCTTCCTGCAGGTAAGGAACTTTTTTGTTAACAAGAATGGACGTACAGGTAAGTTTTTACAATAAGCTTTATAAATTTGTTTCTGTACAGAAACATTTCTTACAGGAAAAAAAATAGGATTCTTTCATTCTCTTTTCATCTAGAAAACCACGCATATGGGTAAATTGATATTTGGGAAAACTAGCCACTGATATTTCATAATTATTCATGTCACTGATGTGTCAATTATCCTTCCATTTTCCCTTCCTAAAGCTGATTTAGGTTTTAAATTCCCCTAGTCCATTCTCTACTTCCCATTGCACCTACAGCTTCATTGTATGATCGTGAAAATATTAAAGAGACCAGCAGCATCGATTTGAGAGTTTGTCTCACACAATACCTACAAACAGGGTCACATTTCCTTTGTTTCAGATACAAACTCTAGGAGGCTCATGGAGATGCATGGAACATTGGACTTGCCCCCCAAAATGCAGACTACTTGAATCACAGCTTAATTGCTTGTGCACTAGACTCCCACATCCTATAATAAAAGATGAAAAACCCTGTCAACATTTATGTGAAGAAAGTGCCGGGTTGCTGACACTGAATTTTGCAGCTCTGCTATTTTTAATAGTGATTAATAAGCTCTCACATTAAATAATGTAAGATTATAAGGGATACACACAAAAAGATGTACATTAAAACCAAAATAGAAGAAATACTATCATAGTTTCCTACCTAGCTAAAGAGATAATTCTCCAAGGGGCAGGCGGGGGTGGAGGGGGTGGTTGTGGAGAAATTATATAACTCTAGGATAGCATCAGTGTTTATTAAAACTTGTGTAATACAGGTCAGTAGGATAGTAGGATATAATCCTGGTCAAACCCAGTCTCCCCAGCTAATGTTATGATAGCAGATTCTTATCTGATAGCTAATAACTGTGGAAATGAAATAAACATACTATTTTACCTACCTCTAGTATTCTTTATACAGGTAAAAAGGTGCATGCATGCATACTCAGTCACGTCTGATTCTTTGGGACTCTTTGGACTATAGCCCACCAGGCTCCTCTGGCCATGGGTTTTCCAGGCAAGAACACTGGAGCGGTTTGCCATTTCCTTCTCCAGGGGATCTTTCCGACCCAAGCATAGAACCCGCATCCCCTATGTCTCTTGCATTGCAGGTAGATTCTTTACTCACTGAGCCTTCAGGGAAGCCCCAAGAAGGTGCATAAGCATCTATTAATGACAAAAGTCAATTAACCAGTGTCTTAATAACAAATCATATACTAAATTCCACACAGAAAATAGAATCTATAACATTAAAAATAGGCAAAAGACTTTAGAAATTTTCAGCATAACTGTCTGGAGATCTGTTATATGTCACTCAAACTATCTAAAAAGCAATCTCCGGAGTTGTTGGTGTTTCTGTGTCTAAATTTTTCACCTGTTTAAACCTGTCATAATGGTTATCAATTGTAACTGGGAAGCATAGGGTTAGAATCAAAAGAGATTTTCAGAAACCTCTGATGATGCCCTGCAGGATGGAGGATTCTCTTCTCTGCTTCTCCACTTGTTTTTTTCAAATAGTAAGTACCTCCTGGGTGCCAGACCTTGGCTGATCTTGGCTCTGGCTGATAAACAATAAACAAACAGCAGAAAGTTTTGCCCTCGTGTTGCGAGACAGACACAAACTAAATAAACTCCACAGGCAGAGGATGTGTCTGGGCTGGGAGGTAAGTCCATCACTGTTATATAGAGGGGTTGGGGTGGCCCCCCGGAGAAGGTGATAGTCCAGCAAAGAGCTCAGAGGAGAGTGTGTGAGCCGTGCAGATACCTGGAGAAGAGCAGCTCAGGGGAGGGCCCAGCCTGAAGGAGCACCTTCCCTATTTGAGGGGAGCAAAGGGCTGCAGTGAGCCAGGGAGGGAGGCCAGGAGGGCCTCTGCCAGGGCTAGACCTTTAGATGGTCAGTGTTGACTGAGTCTGCGGGAGCCAGGAAGGCTGTGCAGGCTTTTAAAGGTAGAGAATCTTACACGAGTGTAACTTTTAAATGAAAATTCTCGGGTCTCCCCTTCAGAAGGGATGAATTTAAATTCAGTATGATCGAGCCCCAGGAAGTTTTGTTTAGTCCCCAGGGAGTTCAGCTGTTGTTGCAGACCTTTAGTTGCTCAATTGTGTTGGACTCCTTGCACCTCCATGGACAGTAGCCTGCAAGGCTCCACTGTCCATGGAATTCTGAAGACAAGAATACTGGAGGGGGTTGCCACTTCCTCCTCCAGGGGATCTTCCTGACCCGGAGACTGAACTTGTATCTCCTGCATTGGCAGGCGGATTCTTCCCCACTGAGCCACCAGGGAAGCCATCCTCAGCAGTTCAGCTGAGGGTGACCCAAAGACCATTTTGAGAAACACAGCTTTCCTGAACCGCTGACAGCCTGGCATCTAGTCCTTCTTTGCATAATTTCCGTCAGCTAGCTACTACAAAACCCAGCCCACATCTGTGGAGCATCTGTTCATGCTCAACCACTGGGACAGAAAAGTGAAGAAAGGAAACCCTAGGCATAAATGTTAGAAACTGAAGTGTCCAGTCAGTTTTCATTTAGCCAGAGAGTTAAGTCCAATATCAGCTGACATATGTTGACATCTGGTGGCCACCTGCGCTGTGCTAAGTCACTGCAGTCGTGTCTGACTCTTTGCGACCCCACGGACTGTAGCCCACCAGGCTCCTCTGTCCATGGGGAGTCTCCAGGCAAGAGTAGTAGAGCGGGTTGCCATGCCCTCCTCCAGGTGGCTACCAAGTAACAGGCAAACTGATGAATTACGTGAGTACTGAAAAGCCTATGTATCTCCTAGGGATTGATTTAATTAATGATTCCTGTGTCCCTGGGATCTGCTAACACACAAGGCTGGTGTGTCTGCTGGGTTTGTTACAGCGAGGGTCATGTTAAACATTAACAACTGAAGTTACACCGTATGACGGGACCCAAATCCCCAGCTGGTAGGAAGCTAAGGGATCCAGGGAACAGGTACGACAGGGTCACAAAAGAGTCTAGTGACGCTAAACACTGTCAGTTGAGGGACTTCCTTTAAGAACATTACTACATCATCGCTCTTCCTTTACTGCTTGCATATATACGGTATACTACGTCACAGAAACCACTCACATCAGGTCCCTTGTCTGCACAGGATCTTACTTAATCCTCAGAGCAGCCCAGTGAGGTAAATGCTGGAGGTTAACGGAAACCCACAGAACGTAAGAAACCTGCCCAAAGGTCACGAGGCTAACAGGCAGAACTGAGATTTTTAACCTTTGTTTGATTAATGCAATGTCCATGTCTTAACCACTGAAATATACTTCTTAAATTATTTAAAAATTATGCTTGATGTAAATGTCTAATATATGGCATTTCAACATGAGAATGTAACATTGAGATGGTGCATTCTCAGAAATAATAAGATTAGTTGGGGAACATGAGCCTTGAAGGGAAACAGACCTGAGATGGAATCCTCATGTGACCGTGCATCAGCAAGTTACATACCTGAGCCTCAGCCTCTTCATTCATAAACGGGAGAGAGAACAACTCTCAGAAACATAGGTGAGGCAAACGTGCAGTACCTGGGGCACAGTGCACATAACTCAGAGAGGAATTCAGAAGCCCTTCCCATCGCAATCTCCACACAACACAATATGCCAATTGTCCTCTACTAGAAAAATTCTAGTGTTTTTCTGTGTCCTTTAAAATGCAAAGCCCTGGAGCAAGGAACAAGATCAGATGGATATAACGAGTAGAGTGGGGTGAGCCCCTATAGGAGTTGCTGGTCAGGACAGCCCATGTCATCATTCAAGCCCAGCCGGACCACCTTGGTGCCTCAGCTCAGTGCAGTCACAGCAGCAGGGAATGCCCCTTCCTTCCAGCTCCCATTCAAATCCTTCCTTTTTTTTTTTTCTCTCCTCCAAGGCCCTGCTCTGCTCTGCCCAATTTCCTAAGGAATCCCACTTCCTCTGCATCAGCCCAATTTTAAACCCAGGCAGCCTATGTTCTAAGTTCTTCTAAAGCCTGCTCTTCTAAGCTTCTTCCCTCCCCAATTAGCCCAATCAAAACAGCACTGTTTATTAGGCAAAGGAAGACAGAATTGTGTAAGACTTAGAATTTTGGGGCTTCCCTGGTGGCTCAGACAGTAAAGAATCCACCTGCAATGCTGAAGACCTGGGCTCAAACCCTGGGTTGGGAAGATCCCCTGGAGAAAGGAACGGCTACCCACTCCAGTTTTTTGGCCTGAAGAATTCCACTGACAGAGGAGCCTGGCGGGCTACAGTCAATGTGGTCACAATTCAACTAATCCAGTCTAAGACTGCCTACGCTTCACACCGCTGGCCTCCCTGAGCTTGGGGTCAGCTCGAACGGAGAGCCTCCATCACCTTCACACTTGGCCATGCTCTCATCCTCGAGCCTGCAACTGTACGTAATATCACTCTTTTAAAAGACAAAATCAAACTTTGAACTTCATCTCCAGTAAGTCCAATTTCAGTTTCCCGTTATTGTTGCCTTGCCACAATTATTTGATTTCTTATTCTGTTTCCCTTTATTAGTTCTCCTTTCCAGATTTTTATCATCTGCAAATGTGGGATGACCTCTAGGTCTTCATATGAATCATGGGCAAAAATATTAAGTAATTGTCCAAGGGGAAAATATCTGTTATATTTATAAATACCTAAGTGCATGTGAAACGGGCAGTCCATAACTGATACACGACCGTGTAAGTACACCCGTGTAAAAGAACTCAACCCAAGGGACAAACAGATATGCCAGTAAATGTCACTGCACTGGGCGTAACAGGCTACAGTAATCCAGCACAAACAAAACTGATGTGAGACAGTTTCATTTGGGGACCTACGATCACTACTGGCACAGGATGAGAGTCATTCTAAGTTATTTGAAAGGGGCAGCAGAGAGAGGGTGGATGTTTTGTGATTTAACTGACAGTGAAGTTGTCTTAATTATATAGTGAGATGGAACAGCTTTGTTTGAAATCACACACTTTTAGTGACAACACAGCAAAGTGGTAGGGATTAAAATTTCACCCATTTCAGTGTTGTCTGCTTTCCTCATCTGATAAGCAGTGATCTAATATTCTTCTTTCTTGTCTTCTTTTAATGTATTCACAAAGTATTTTCTCCTATGCTAACTCAAATTCATTTTAAAATCTGGATGTTCCTGGTGTTCCAATGCCAGTTCACGTTATCTAAAAGATATTAATCTTGAGTTCTACTTTCTGCTAGCAGCAGATTTTGCTTCATTTCCCTAAAAAGGCAAACCAAAGGGCCTGGGGCTTTTATGGGTAAGCGTCTGCCAGAGTGGCCATGGTTTTTGCCCATTTTCTCATTAGCTACTTGGATTGTGAAAGTTGCTCAGTTGTGTCCGACTCTTTGCGACCCGGTGGACTATACAGTCTATGGAATTCTCCAGGCCAGAATACTGGAGTGGGTAGCCTTTCCCTTCTCCAGGGGATCTTCCCAACCCAGGGTCGAACCTAGGTCTCCTGCTTTGCAGGCGGATTCTTGACCAGCTGAGATACAAGGGAAGCCCACTTTCACTCTCATTTGGATTGTAAGAGTGTTTAATTTAGGAATCATATTAACTGTTTCTTATATATGAGGAAACCATTTCAAGTTTCGAGTTATGACATTTATGTCACTCTAATACAGATAACTTTTAAAAAACATATAATCACATCTATTGCTCAAATGCATAGGGAACGTAATAAATTTCAGATGACACTGAAATCATCAACTTTGAATTAATCACAGATTATCTCACTTTGAAGTCCTCAACTTTTTAACATATTTGATAAGTATAACTTACCAGGGGAAAAATTAATAGAGAAAAGAAGTCTAAAATTTTCTCCTCAGAATTGGTAATTAGGAAAACAACAGATATGGGTAGACAATAAGCAAATGAATATGGTTTTGAAGACTGAAGAATCTAGAATATATAGTAAAGTTAGTTCAGGGTTTTTATTAGAGATTAGAAATTTAAACAGAACTTAAGCATCACTATGTTGTCCATTTATCCAAAAGTGTCTTCTATAGCATACTATTAACAGTGATGATTCTCAGTTATCTGAATTTTTTTGAAATATAAAGTTACTTCTAAGCAAATAGAAATTATCATATCAAAGTATTAACATATACTATCTTGATCCTGTAATTAGGCAAAGGAAACTTAGCCATTTAAAGCACACTGTTTCTTATACCTTTCATCAAATAGGAGCAAAATATGTACCAGTTGAAATACAGTGAAAGTAAGTTTTAAATAAAAACAAATAAAATAAACAAGGCACTGATTAAGAAAACATCACTTTTCCCTTGATCCTGACATTTTTTCTCACATGCCTCTGTTTGCATTATTCATAGGTTTTATCGGAGTTTTATTTCAGTGGGTTAATGACAAAACATTTCCTATTTGTTCCTGCCAAAGGGCTTGCTATTTCATTATTGCTCAGTGCTTTCACTGCCTCAATATGACAAATGCCAAACATACGCCAATTGAAACACTCAACTGCTAACAGACGCTGAATGTCCCAGATATGCTAGAGTTCAATCAGGAACTTTCTGGTTTAATGAGACTTGCCTATTGTGATTCTGATATACATCATTACAGAATTTTATCCCATTTTCTCCAAAGAACTAGCACAAACCAAAAGAACAAATTAAAGCAAAACTATGACAACCCCCCTCATGTTTATAATCTATATGTCATAGATCAAAATTAGTTATGCTGACAGTATTTACCAAGGGCAATGCAGGACTTTTCTCATGTTACAGTCAAATTTTATCAAAGGTAAAAATAATATGCTATATCCATATAGTTCTTTATAGTATTTATGCCAAAGGACGTTCATAACAATTACCTAACTGGATATTTGCAAAAACCCTCTAAGGAAAGTTAGGAAGGATTTTTTTCCCCCATTTAATAGGCATGGACCCCAGAAAAATTAAGTGGCATATACAAAGTCATGGTTAGTCACCAAAAGGGACAAGGCCAGATCAAAACTCATCTTGACCTGATAAGCACAGCTCTCCCCATCAGGCTCATCTCCAAGGATACAGAGTTCACAGAGACTGAAACATCATCAGCCTCCCTCTTATGACTGGAAGACAGCCCTACTCACTGAATATATATATATATATATCTTTTAATGTTCAAAACAAATGAATGTGTATTTTAGGTCTCTGCCTATATTCTCTGAGAGGAAACCATATCTCAACAGCAAACACAAAGATCAGTCTTAAATCTGGACCCAAGAACATGAATGCCTCTAGTTAGGCATACAATTCCATTTTCTAATTTTAGAAACCACTGACATTCAAACAATGTTTCACTTCCATAGTAAATACTTGTTTGGTGGAGGTCTAATAAAATCCATGAACACAGTTTTATTACAACTGTGAATTTCTTTTGTAAGTATGGCTGTCCTTCCTACCAAAGAGATATTGAAACTCATGTGAGCTTTAGCTCAAGTGCAAATTTCCTATGAACAAGGCTAATGATGGCTCAAAATTTCAGAAATACAAAGAGTTGTTTCACAGGTTACTTCACGTGGCACTAATTTCAAGTTAAATGATTTGACATTTTCCAGCTGGCATTTGGTGGTTAGCTCTCAGGAACATTTCATGAACCCGCTTACACCTCTCATCTTCCTGCTGACTAGGGAAGGTAATGATGTTCCTTGGCAAGTCATGGGTGACATTCTGTCCTTTGAGATAAAAAGATTTTCCATGTGTGGTTTTCAAGTCTGTTTGGAGAAAGTGAACAAAAAAAGAAAGATAGTCTTGCTCTTGGATTATTTCTCAGGTATTTTAGAAATGATGTCAATAGTACGCTTAACATGTTTTCTCTAGGCAAACAGAGGTATCCATAGAAGTATGTATTTGTTTTTTACTCAACTTTCATTACTAACCACCAGTTTCTACAATGGCAACCCACTCCAGTGTGCTTGCCTGGAAAATCCCATTGACAGAGGAGCCTGGTGGGTTACAGTCCATCGGGTCACAAAGAGTCAGACATGACTGAGTGACTCAGCATGTACATGACCAGTTTCTACACACACTTTCAAAGATAAATAAACCTTCCATTGAAGAGATGGAACAGCCTAGCTGAGAAGGTTGAACTAACAGTGATATGTTACTTTCTCTAGTATGGATTACTACAGAAGAGAAAGGTGAAGGAGCACAGAGGATGATGAGACTAAACTTGTCTCACCATTTTTCAGCTGTTCCACAGAGGTGATACAATTTCAATTCATGGTTTCCAATAACATCTTCACAAATACAAAATAAAGATTAATATGTAGGTAGGTTAAGGTTACTCAACTGACCAAGATAGTATTAAGGATAAAGTAAGAAGTACAGTAACATATAATAAGCAGTTAAAAGTCAAAGGATTGTAAATGATCATTACAATAAATTCAACCCCTAGGTAGAAGGAAAGTAGTCTTAATGGAAGCAACCTAAATGCCCATGGACAGATGCGTGCATAAAGAAGATGTGGTCTATTTAGACAATGGTGTATTAGCCAAAAAAAGAAGGAGGAGTCAGGAAGAGGGACAGAGAAAGGAATTAAGCCCTAAAATGGTGTGTCATCAGGCAGACTCTTGTGCAGGGAACTTTGGCTCATTCCCAAGGGGAACTATGGAGACAGCCCTAAGACTGTCCTGGTTGGGAAAGGGGTAGAGGGTGAGGGGTGGGAGGGAGGGGGAGTTAGAGAACCCACGGCCCCCACCCTTGTTACTCATTAAAGACTACCCTAGGAAGGTGTGAATTCCCAGGCATGGCTGGGACAGTCGACCGCCCCATGGTGAAGTTTCTGAACAGAGTAGCCGCATTTCTTACAGGATCCATTTCATTAATATCTAAGTACATATTAGGTCTTAAACAGAAAGCGTCAAGTCTCTGGTGGACACATAACAATGTATTAGAATACATTACAAAGTTTTTACAAAGATGTGTAAGATATGGATTTCAGAAATTTTCTAGAGATTAGAAGTACTTCACTACAAATCAAAACGTGAGAGTGTTGTATCAAACAGCTAAATCAAATTGCGTGTAATGATGGAGTCAACTTCAGACCTACAGGGCAAACAAAAGACTACCACCACCGGGGAGGCCTTGGGTTGACTGCTCTCTGCTCAGACTCGCCGGACAGGCCACTAATACTAAAACTGAGAGAACAATATGTGGGACCGAGTGTGATGAAAAGTTTTCCTATTTATGTAATACTGGAGTGGGTAGCCTATCTCATCGCCAGCAGATCTTCCCAACCCAGGAATCGAACCAGGGCGTCCTGCATTGCGGGCTGATTCTTTACCAACTGAGCTGTCAGGGAAGCTCATGTGTAATTTCAAGACTCCTGATTCCCTTAATGATCGAGTCATCTGATGCTTGTAATATGCATTGGTAAATGTTCCCCTTTTCAGAGTAGTCCTTGGAACATATATACAAATGAGGTTCTATTAATATTCAAGTTTACAGGGTGAATAGCCCAAGCAGAAAATAGGATAGTGAATATGCACATGGGAATACAAATTGCAAAAATGAGTTACTAATTTTCCTGGGTATAAACATCACTGGTCAAACCAATGTCTGAAAAGGATATTCTATTTCCTATCTATAACAAGCAAAATATAATTTAGACAAGTTTTTAAAAAGTATTAGAAACAGAAGAGTTACAAAAGAATATGAACAAAAAAGAAGAACAATGAATAAAAATGGATTTTTTCCTAAATATAGTCATTCAGAGATGATGTTTTCTCTTAAAAATCATCAGTCGTGATTATAAAATAAATGAGGACTCAGTGCAAAAAACTGAGCAATTCTTTCCTCCTTTTTCTTTTTCATTTTAATTATTTATGTAAATTAAAAATCTTATTGAAGTACAACCATATACAAAAAAGTACACAACTTACAAGTGTATGACACCTATATGAGAGCCCTCAGATGATTCTAAATTGAGGGCAAAGCAACTTCATGTGAGAGCTCTTAGTCAGTCCTTTTAACACATACCTGTGAACAAACTGAAGAAATGGATCATTTCTTTTCTTGGTGTTTTCTACAATCCTTGACTATTTTTTTCATTGCAGAAACTTTCAGACTAAGTTACTAATTCACTTAACAGCTATTAATTAAACACTTAATATGTGTTCAGCAGCAGGTACGTGGTGATAGACCTTAGGGTTTAGTGGAAGACACAGATAAGACAAAATCTAATATACAAATTCATGATTATAAAATATGAAATGCTACCAAAAAAAATAAAAATGATATTATAGTCAAGAATAACAGGGTATCCTACCAAGAAAGAGTGATTAAAGAACTAAATCAGAGATGAGTTGAAAACTTGAATTAAAAGAACCCAGTCATGGGAAGAAAGAAGAACATTTTAAAAAAAGGAACAGAATAAACAAAATACCTAAGTCCGGAGTGTTCCACAAACAAAACAGATGACTAGGCTGCAGTGATCAAAGGCAGGAGTCAGAAAACAAAGCCAGAGCCTGGGCCATGGCTATCTAGGTTAAGAATAATGATCAAAATTGCTAAGTGCAATGTAAAGGAAACACAGGGTTTTTAGCAAGGAAGTGAAGAGACAATTTAGGCTCTAATTAGTTGACTCTGACCACTCTATTAACAGGTGGCAAGAGGGAAAGCAAAACCCCAGTGAGTTAGTGCAGTCACACAAGCAATAGAGAATGCCCTCTGATGGTAAATCAACCACTGTGTGGAATAACTGGTTATAGGAGTGTTGGAGGGGACAGAACAAAAGATCAATCAGGCTTGTATTTCAGCTATCAGGTAGCATGACATATCATTTACTGAAACAGAGGAGATCCGTGGAGATACAGGTTTCCACAGGGAAAAGCAGAGTTTAGTACAAAACATATTAAGTTAGAGACGTCTGAGCAACATCCATGTGGATTTGCCAGCTAAGTAAATTTGGACAAATGAAAAAGAAGCACTGAAGGAGATCCAAGCAGGATGTATAAACGTGGCAGCTATTAGCATACAGATAGTTTTTAAAGCCTTAGAATGTAACAAGAGAACTCAGTGCGGAACCATGAGGAACCTCAATATTCAGAATTTGGTCAGATTCGAGCCAAAGACAGCTAAGCAGAAAGGACCACACATGTAGAAGGAAACTCAAATTTTCAAAAGAAAAAAAAGAATATGTTTCACCAAGTAGAGGAATGATGAACAATGCCAGTGCCAAATGTTGGTAAGTGCTGAAGGAAGACAGGACGAAAGAAGCATCTAAGTGAGCTCGGCAACATTCAAAGTTACTGGAGACTCTGACAAGGATGAGGCAACAGGTAGAGAAATCAGTGGAGTTCAGGTTGCTGCTGTTGTTCAGTCACTCAGTCGTGTCCGACTCTTTGTGACCCCATGGACTGCAGCACGCCAGGCCTCCCTGTCCATCACCAACTCCCGGATCTTACTCAAACTCATGTCCACTGAGTCAGTGATGCCATCCAACCATCTCATCCTCTGTTGTCCCCTTCTCCTCCTGCCTTCTATCTTTCCCAGAATCAGGGTCCTTTCAAATGAGTCAGCTCTTCACATCAGGTGGCCAAACAACTGGAGATTCAGTTGCAGCATCAGTCCTTCCAATGAATATTCAGGGTTGATTTCCTTTAGGATTGACTGGTTTGGTCTCCTTGCTGTCCAAGGAATTCTCAAGAGTCTTCTCCAGCACCACAATTTAAAAGCATCAATCCTTCAGTGTTCAGCCTTCTTTATGGTCCAACTCTCACACCCATACATGACTAATGGAAAAACCACAGCTTTGACTAGATGGACCTTTATCCGCAAAGTGATGTCTCTGCTTTTTAATACCCTGGTGGTCTGCTGTCCATGGGGCCGCACAGAGTCGGACGTGACTGAAGCGACTTAGCAGCAGCAGCAGGTTTGTTGTAGCTTTCCTTTCAAGGAGCAAGCACCTTTTAATTTTGTGGCTTCAGTCACTCTCTGCAGTGATTTTGCAGTCCAAGAAGATGAAATCTGACACTGTTTCCACTTTTTAAACCCTTCTTCATTGAGTTACACAACGAAGACTTCACCACAACAAGGCTGTGGTCTGTGAAGGGGGGAGTTCAGGTAAGATCTTTAAAAGGGTGGATATTACTAAAAAATGATTGTGGATAGAGAAAAAGAGGAAGGTTAATGATTCAAGGGGGAGGTGACTAGCTGAAGAAGCATTGTCTTTGATAAGTCAAGAGGTAGGGGCCCAGAGCAGGTCTAGTGATCTTGGTATCAGACCGTAAGAAGGATGATAAGTTTCTAAAGAAACAATTGAGAAGGAGACAGTGCTCTGTGCCGTGAATCTCAGTAAAGTATTCGGCAAAGTGGTCAGCCAAAAGGAAAGAGGCAGAGAAGGGATGGGGGGCATGGTGGTGTCAGGCCAAATAACCAAGGTCCAGGTATAAACTGGTGCTTATACAAAGTGGTAACTCTTACTTGCTTAGGAAGTCCGGGTAATATTTATTAACAGGAATTACAGAGCAATCTTCCGATTGTAACCTTATGCTATCTTCTGTTTATTCAAATGCTTACTAAAAAACAACAAACCCCTCCCCCTACAAAAACCTTGAAACTTCATGAGAACATAAAGTGAAAAAATGGATTAGCAAAGACATTTACAGTCATCAACTTGCCTGGACAAATCAAGTTCATAAAAAAAAAAAAAAAAAAAAAAGCATGTGCAAGAGCAGCTGAAGGAAAGTGAATAAATGGTGAACTATGCAATTCAAAGTGAATAAAGGTAGAAGAAGTAAAGGGCTGGGGAAGAGTGAGAAAGAGAAAGAGTGAAGTTAAAATTACTTCACCCTTGTGAGTCTTGTGAGCATATGCGCTGTTGTCAACGACAAGAATGTTTGTGTTTGTAATTTTGGAGAGAGACGAGTTTCTGCTGATGACAAAACTGTAGTCTAATTCCGTCATCTGTGTTTAGAACAGAATGAAATACAAGTTCGTTGGAGATGAGAAAATGAAGAAACTAAGATTGAGGGTGTGCGTCTCTGTGCATGTACTCAGCCTCATCCAACTCTGTGTGATCCCGGGGACTGCAGCCCTCCAGATAAGGTTGAGGGTGTGCATCTCTGTGCGTGTACTCAGCCACGTCCAATCCTGTGTGATCCCAGGGACTGCAGCCCTCCAGACTTCTCTGTCCATGGATTTCCCAGACAAGAATACTGGAGTGGGTTACCATTTCCTTCTCCAAAGGATCTTCCCGACCCAGGGAACATACCAGTATTCATCTCCTGCATCTCCAGCATTGGCAGGTGGATTCTTTACCACTCCACCATGATAATTCACATAAATGGTGAATTCCCAAGAAAGCTGACAGCTGGAGCAGAGAACAAGGCGGGGATAATGAAATCTTCTGCAAGGGGGATACAGGTTGGGAGGAGGACAAGGCTAGCAGATGATAGGATCAACCTGGAGGAGAGCCTGGTAGAGCCAAATGGCATAAAGCTTAAAAGTTCTAACAGGAGGGACGGGGGGCTGGTCTGGCCAGTGCCCTGGAGAACGTCCATCTTGGCTTCAGTACCTGACTCTGAGGAGGCTCCTGTGAGACTCAACAGCCTCACCTGGAGAGGCCTCAGGGAAAACAGGAAGTCCTACTCAAGCCCAGGTGGTGGCAGAAACATTCTGAAACAAGATTGGGAATTTAACAATGGAGTTTGCTGTTCACGGAAAAAGAATTCCAAAAGCAGAATGATTAAATTATTAAGGAAGATGCTGGAATATAATTATCTGGAGGACTTTGTAGTAAGGGGGTAATACTAGCTACAACTATTACATATCCAACTCAAAATTATCCACCTCCTTCTACGTGCAAGGGACTGTGCTTTCAACAAGTTTTAAATCAAGAACCAAGTAGGAAAGGCACATAGTCTGGTGTACAGTTCAGATGTCGTGACACGAATGCAAACAGTAGGAAATTATTTCCAAAAGTCAATAATATTACAAATATTCATGGAAAGATGAATTTAAAATGGCCTCTACAGTAATATAAAACATGTTTTAAATCAATTCTAGTATTATTTTGAAGCACATCAAATAAAATTAATTCATTTCTAATCAAACCACTAAAATATTCTCTAAAGCAAGACTTTACTGAGAGGCAAAATTTAAAAATTAATATGTGTACATACACACACACACACACACACACACACACCCCCCTCAGCTTTTAGACTAACTGTATTCATCAAACCTTGCCCTAAAGGAAACCAGACAGAAGTTTACACAAATTAACTGGGTACAGAAAACTTAGACAGTATCTAACTGCAAGGAGATCAACCCAGTCAATCCTAAAGGAAACCAACTGATGCTGAAGTTCCAAGACACTGGCCACAAGATGCAAAGAGCCGACTCGCTGGAAAGGACCCTGATGCTGGGAAAGGCTGAAAGCAACAGGAGAAAGGGCAGCAGAGGGTGAGATAGCTGGATGGCATCGCTGACTCAATGGACAGGAATCTGAGCAAATTCCAGGAGACGCTGAAGGACAGGGACGCCTATGACTTAGCAACCGATCAACAACAATAATAATATATACTTTTAAATATTCCAGCAATATTGTACAGAAGGACACTATCTTTAACTATGATATAATGCATGTATTATGGCTCATAGTGAAAAAAACCGCCTAGACAGAAATCAGGACAACAGAACACTGAAAAATTCCTTTTTCCCAATGTGAAAATGTTCAAAAACAGATCAGCAACAAGGACCTACTGGACAGCACAGGGAACTCTACTCAATAGTCTGCAGTAACCCACATGGGAAAAGAACCTGAAAAAGAATGGATATATGTATACATATAACTGAATCACTTTGCTGCACACCTGAAACTAACACAACATTGTACATCAACTCTACCCCAATAAAAATTAAAAAAAAAAAAAAAGTTCAGTAAGGTTCCATCGTGGAAGAATTCTGAAGGCATTTAAAATTAATAGAAAATGCTGCTGCCGTCACACTTAACCCCACGCTCTGAATGGACCAGCTGCTGTAGGACACCATCGCATGGTCATCACAACACGGTAGGTGAACACACAGACAGACCAGCGTCAGGGCTCATGTCCTTCCTGTGTGGCACAAGCTTTCCTGAGTCTGGCTGCAGGCTCGCTGAGCCAGCTATGCATGTTGCGTGTAGGAACCTCCCCAACCCAGCCAGGTCACAGAACAAGAAGTGTGTATTCCACAGCTGTCCTGACTTCGAAGAGTGCTGAGAGAAGGTGCTGTGGAATAACAGCATGGGTCTTCTCACTCCGGGCTCCCCTTGTGGCTCAGCTGGTAAAGAATCTGCCTGCAATGCAGGAGACCTGGGTTCGATCCCTGGGTTGGGAAGATCCCCTGGAGAAGGGAAAGGCTACCCACTCCAGTATTCTGGCCTGGAGAGTTCCAGAGACTGTATAGTCCATGGGGCTGCAAAGAGTCAGACATGAATGACAGACTTCCACTTCACTTCACTTCACTTCTTCTCACTCCCCTGAAGCTGCCACAGCGCAAGTCCTTATCAAACTTTCTGTTGTCTCCTGAGTTGCAACTTAGGAGGTAATTTAGAATCAAACCTGAAGGGAGCTTCAGGAGCAGCAACATTTGTAAGTATTGCCCAGTTTTCTACAAAAAAAACAAAGTTTTGACTTGGGCATAATCACAATAATCTATGCATTACACAAGCATTTAAAAATACCACTTTTAGGGCTTCCCTGGTGGCTCAGTGGTCAAGAATCCGCCTGCCAATGCAGGAGACCCTGGCTTGATCCCTGAACCAGGAAGATCCCATGCCACGGGGCAACTAAGCATATGCACCGCAACTAGAGTCTGTGCTCTCCAGCCAGAGGAGCTGCAGCTACTGAGCGCGTGCGCCCCAGACCTCGTGCCCCGCAACGGAAGAAGCCACTTGCAACAAGAAGCCCAGAGACTGCAGTGAAGAGTAGTCCCCGTTCGCTGAAACTAGAGAAAACCCCTCACAGCAAGACCCACTACAACAGCCTCTTTGGATTGCTGCTCCCTACTTCAAAAGTTGTACTTGCTGATCTGAGGACTAAAGTTCACTCTTCTTCACTGAGACTCTTATGCCATCATCTTCACTACACAGTTTATTAGGTGGAATCTCAGAGATAATGCCATTTACGACATAGCCTGAATTTTCTCAAACATTCCAGGACATCAAGTACTATTTCACGTATTTTCATGGATTTTAAGCAAAGTCTTTAATCTTCCTATTTTTAAATACTGATAAAATTGCTAGTTGAAAAATACAGAGTTCAAAACTTTTCTACTCGAAGAGGCAGGTGGTAAGTTATATGAACATTCTGAAATGTTTCTGTTACTAGAATACTCCCTATAGAGGGAATGAAAAATACAAGTGTTATATTTGTGCTATCTAGGTTGGTCATAGCTTTTCTTCCAAGGAGCAAGCGTCTTTTAATTTCATGGCTGCAGTCACCATTTGCAGTGATTTTGGAGCCCAAGAAAATAAAGTCTGTCGCTGTTTCCATTGTTTCCCCATCTATTTGCCATGAAGTGATGGGACCAGATGCCATGATCTAACACATATATTATATGGAGATTTCTGCAACAAAATTTAACAGTGGCTATCTCTTTTATATAGATATTAGTGTGATCTTTACTTTCTTCTAATTTTCTAGATTTTTACACATTTAAACAAAGTGAAAATATTTTTACAATCACAAACCACACCGTTTTAAAATGATGACTTTGTTTTGAGGACAATATATTTAAGAACATAGTTAGTAGAGTAAGAAAGTAACACATTCTTGGAAAACAGAAATCAGTTTTACATTATAAAACCTGATCACATGTTCTGTTTGTTCATCATTCAGAATATTTTTTCAAATGGTTTCAATATAATAAAGCCTTAAATGCTTTGCTCTAAGCATTCTTGATTTGATTTTTCACACTGTGTATTTTGACTGTTCATCTGATTGCATTTTGTTCATTTAAACTCATCTCATCAAAATGCAAAATTTTAAGAGCTATTTTATCTCCAAAAAGACATTTAAGTCTAATTTATATCCCTATTTTTCTTAGAAAAAGCAAAACAAATTTTACTAAAAGTAAATGAACTTAAGCTCCGAAAGTTCAAGGCTGACACAGAGGTAAGTTAAACATCATGAGACTTTAAAGCACTCTGGCCTTCAATTCTTATTCAAGAAGTTTATTTACCTGCATATTATCAACACTTTACAGAACTTTTCCTCTCCCTTAGAATCTCATATTCCATATTCTTTAATACAGAAATGAACGGTGACCCATTTCCTAGAAAACAGGTGGTAACCTGCTATAAACCTCTGACTGACCTAGACCTCGATCCCAACTTCATTCTTCCCAATTGCTCAGTGTCTCGTGCTGGTCAGGATTTCTTCAAGATTCTTTCTTGGTCAAGATTCTGCTATGCGGTCTTCAGCTTCTGCTGTTATCTGCATAATAGATTTTGAGCTTGCTTTGCTCCCAATTCACATTAGAGCTCCACTATGAACTGCATATACCAGCAGACCCACCACTCTCATCGACTTTCTTCCCTTTGAGGACTGCGTTGTCCCAGAACTCTCCTTCTGTCTTTTATTGGGAACACAGCCTGTCCTGTTAGCCATTCCCCTCTTTCTCTTGCCCTGTGATTTCAAGTCCATCAAATCTCTAATTTAGTTTCAAGACTGTGATTTTAAACATACTAATTCCTCTACCTAAAACATCCTTTAGAATCTACCATTCACTAGAACAAGCAAATATTTAGTTGTACTCAGGACAATTTTTATTGAAATTTATAGTTGATTTACAATTTTGTGCTCATCTCTGCTATGCAGCAAAGTGACTCGATTATACACGTATAGACATCCTTTTTTTTTTAACCTTATTTTCCATTATGGTTTATCACATGATATTGAATACAGCTGCCTGTGTTATACAGTAGGACCTTGTTGTTTATCCATCCTATACACCTGCTAATCCCAAATTCCAGTGCTTCTCTCCCCAGCCACTCCCTGCTGGCAATCACACGTCTCTTCTCCATGTTTGTGAGTCTGCTTCTGTTCTGCAGATGAGATCACTTGTGTCATATTTTAGATTCCATCTATAAGTGGCATCGTACAGTACCCCTTTCTCTGATTTACTTCACTCAGTATGATGATATCCTCTAGTTGCATCCCTGTAGCTGCAAATGCATTATTTCACTCTTTTTTATGACCGAGTGGTATTCCTCTGTATGCGTGTGCCACGTGTTCATTGCCTGTTCTTCTATTGATGGACATTCAGGTTGTTTCCATGTCTTGGCTCCTGTGAATATGCTGCTATGAACATAGGGGTGCAGGCATCTTTTTGAATTATAGTTTTCTCCAGGTATATCTCCAGGAGTGAGATTGTTGAATCATATGGTAATTCTGTTTTCAGTTTTCTGAGGAACCTCCATTCCTACCAACAGTGTAGAAGGGCTCCCTTTTCTCCACATCCTCTCCAGTATTTGCTATTTGTGGACTTGTTAATGATGGACATTCTGACTGGTGAGCTTCCCCAATGGATCAGAAGGATAAAGAATCCATCTGCAATGCTGGAGATACAAGAAATGTGGATTCAATCCCTCGGTCGGAAAGATCCTCTAGAGGAAATAGCAACCTACTCCAGTATTCTTGCCTGAAAAAATCCCACGGACGGAAGAACCCAGCAGGCTACAGTCCACAGGGTTGCAAAGAATTGGACATGACTGAAGGACTAAGTACACATTTTGATTGGTGTTCAGGTGGTTCCTCACTGTGGTTTTGATTTGCATTTCTTTAATAATTGGTGACATTAAGCATCTTTTCATGTGCCTACTGGCAATCTGTGTGTCTTCTTCTGCCCATTTTTCGATTGGGTTGTTTGCTTTTCTGGTTGTTGACTTCTATGAGCTGTTTGTATATTTTGGAGATTAAGCCTTTGTCTATAAACACTCAATTTAATCATCTCTTCCCTAGTGACTTCTAATCCCTGAAGTGGAATATATGAATATGTGCTCACTTCCTTCTCTAGTTAAAACCTACACAACACACACATTCACTTGTGTGTATGTGAACATTAGCGCACACCCACACAGAAGTGAGTTATTTAGCTTATATTAGAATCTGTTTACATGTCTTTCTTCCCTACCAGACTGTAAGCTCATAAGGGCCTGCCATATCTCACTATTCTGTATACACCCATTACCTCCCCTAGACAGGCAATGGCCTGTATCATATTCTCCATAGGTCTATTGGATGAATTAAAATATGGCCTATCTGGAAACTTATCTTCAATTTTAGGCAACTTCCTTGGTATAATACATCTTCCTTTAACACGTATTTGTGAGGCAGACTAAAGGGTCTGGAGTTTATACGATGGTCTTTGAAGACACTGCACTTCCAAAGCCAGGAGCTACCATATCAGATGGTGCTTGGGGAGCTTAGAAATAACATCAGGGTAGGATTGAGAATTAAGAGCAATTTAGCTACTACCAAACCTAGCCTACAGAAACAAGACTCTATAGTAGGATGGTGATAACATGAGATAGAGAGGAGAAAAAAAAAATTACATAAGATACCCCACAATACGTGTCAAGAACAGGTTTTACAAGAAAAGCTTTTGCAGCCGCCCTGCCTCCAGGCAATTGAAAATGCACGTGGCACTATATGAGATGATAAATGAAGTGAGTGACCAGGGGAGGCCACTTTCCATAGAAACTCTATATGCAAGTGCTCAGTCGTGCTCAGTTGCCCCAGTCATGTATATACATGCATATATACAAACATGCAAATGCATATACATGTGGTGGTGGTTTAATTGCCAAGTCGTGTCCGAGTCTTTGTGACCCCATGGACTGTAGTCTTCCAAGCTCCTCTGTCTGTGGAATTCTCCAGGCAAGAATACTGGTGTAGGTTGCCATTTCCTTCTTCAAGGGATCTTCCTGACCCAGGGACTGAACTCATGTCTCCTGCTTGGCAGGTGGATTCCTTACTGCTGAGCCATCAGGGAAGCCTCATGTAACTATTTATACTTAGGAGGATACAAATGGAGAAGAGGAAGGTAACGCATCTTAGCTGGTTGATGAAGCTGAGGCTCAGGTAGGTGTTACACCTGCAGCAAGCTCCTGAGGGCTCGCTGAGAGCAGGGCCTTTCCTACTCCTTCAAAGGGTCCTCCCCTCCCTCCATACCCGAGACACCTATTACTCACTCATAGGTAATAAAAATACAGTGGATGCCAAGCACAGTTGCTGAACTGGGAGTACATTCCTGTTCCATGTTCCTTGGGTACAAGGACGGAGCCAATGCTAGAAACGGCTCTTCCTAGCAAGAGCCAGAAGTGGTGCCACAGGTTCAGTGAAGGTGTCACCGCGAAGCTAAGACGCTGTCACAAAGGCTAATAAGAAGATTAAATGTATTAAAAAGAGGGCTGAGACTAATACAAATTTCCTTTCCCCAAAAGAATACCAAGCATTTGAGATATAAGAGGTTAAGTGAAGGGCAAAAGAGATGGTTAGACTCATTTATAAGTGATTTACTTCTGAGGAGAGACTGTGAGAGATTACTTAACTTAGAATGAAGAGTAAAATATTCAAGGCAGCTTTACAGTAATTAATGAAAAAGTGGAAATGGATATTAGATTTCTAACTCATCAGCATCATGACCCAGACAAGAAAAAGAAGCCAGTTTTCACTTTTGCTGAGGAACTTCTTATGTAACAACTTCATATACAAAGCTCATTATTAAACTCAGATTTTAAGAAGTTTTTCCAACTAACACAGTTTTGTAAGGTAACAAAAATGAGTTTAAGTGAAGTATCTACACAGTTTTATTCAATTTACTTTTGGAATATTGCTATGATAGGGTTGGTCAAAATTATGATGCAAAAATTGGTAAAAATTATCAAAGGAAGAAAAACTAAGCTAAGGAGCTAAGGAGACCTCACTCCTAAAGAGTTGTAAAAGAAGAAATTTAAACAGACTTAGCTAAAAATTTAAATCATTTCTTTCTAAACACAAAGTACAACCACTATATAGTTGAGTCACTTAAATCCTTTGTGGGTTAAGTCTCTTGGCTATAAAACAGAAACAAACATATACATTTCTTTGATGACATTATTATTTCACACATTACATAACAATCTGTGAAGAGAGTACTGTAGCACAGAACTATGAGATTATGTATGCAAAACAGGGCTTGCAGGAGGAAGTCTTGTCATTCTACAAAGTCCTAAATTCTCTACAGATTTTAAAAATGTGTAAGAATTAGCCTTAGATACTTTTAAATGGCAAGCAAAGTATATTAGAATAAAACACATGACCCTACGACTGCAAACATATCAAATCTGAATACATTTTATGTAGCACATTGTCAATATTCTATCTACAGAAATTAAGAATCATAAGGATGACATATCCTCATTATGATCCCTGCATTTTTTTTCACATGGTTTATTCTGTCATTTAGATAGTCTAAGCGTTCCTGAAGGAAAAGATGTTATGACTAGAAATCCACTTCTAGGGCGAAGATCAAGTTCAAAGCTGCAGAACAATGTCTGAATTGCTTTGTCTCTCTTAATACCAGAGTCACAGGCTCTTAAATTCATCTCTCCTTGTCTTTTAATAAACAGAATCCAACTCAGTTATTGAGGCCTCCCACCAGAATACGCTGACAGCTCAAACAGTAAAGAATCTGGCTGCAATGCGGGACAGCTGGGTTCGATCCCTTGGTTGGGAAGATTCCCCTAGAGGGGGAAATGGCAACCCACTCCAGTATTCCTGCCTGGAAAAATCCCAGGGACAGAGGAGCCTGGTGGGCTACAATCCATGGTGTCATAAAGAGTCAGACACAATTGAGCGACTTTCACTGTTCACTATCACTCAGAATTTCTCTGTTTATGCTTTCCTTCTCCCAGAGTTATCCTTCTTTTTCCACAAGCCCCATAACCTCTATAAACGTAATGAAGGGTAGAGATACCAATTAAGGAAGTTATCCTATAAAGCAAAGAAAAAAGAAAAATGAAGCAAACTTCAGAAAAGCCATGCCAGCATATAATCTGCCACCAATACTCTGAAACCTTTAGAAACCTCCACTTATTGAAGTTTGAGTGCAGTTTTGTGGTTAAAGCTGACTGCATATATACCCATCTGGGCAGAGAACACAGAATTTCGTGTGCTTCCCTGGACAGGCTTCCCTGTCCATCACCAACTCCAGGAGCTTGCTCAAACTCATGTCCATAGAGTCGGTGATGCCATCCAACCATCTCATCTTCTGTTGTCCCCTTCTCCTCCTGACCTCAATCTTTCCCAGCATCAGGGTCTTTTCCAAATGAATCAGTTCTTCGCATCAGGTGGCCAAAGTATTGGAGGTTCAGCTTCAGCATCAGTCCTTCCAATGAATATTCAGGACTGATTTATTTTAGGAATGACCAGTTTAATCTCATTGCAGTCCAAGAGTCTTCTTCAACACCACAGTTCAAAAGCATCAACTCTTCAGAGCTCAGCTTTCTTTATAATCCAGCTCTCACATCCATACATGACTACTGCTTGACCTTACCGAACACCAAATGAATTCATTTCCCTCATGCACCACACTTCTCCTATCGCTGGGTGGGTGTATCTAATTCTTCTATGTTCTTCACATTGAAAATTCTCTGACTCCATTTGTTGATTCTGTCAATATTTACTCAAAGTCTCCCCCTAAATCAGGCAGAGTACTGGCACTGGTGTACACAAAATTATTTTCAAACTTATTACAATTTGATTCTTCTCTTTTTCTATTAGCTGTTTTTTTTTATTGTGTAAATATGAATAATAATAAGATATAACAAATGCCCAGTGAATGTTAGCAATTATTTTTGTAGCTTCATTCCACGGAAACCACACTGAGCATTTCATGAGCTTTACTATTTAATTATCACATCAAGCTTATGATCTCAATATGAACATGAATACCAGAGACAGAAGCTGGGTTTAGAGAGATTAAATAACTAACCCTATGTCATGTCAATACAAAATGCAGAAGTCAAGACACATATCCAGTTAGCCTAACTCTTTATCTGCAGAGTAACAAGATAGAAAGTCATAATATAAGTTCAATACACAAAATATACAAAGATGTGAATTTGGGGGGATGTCGTAGGGCTTCCCTGGTGGCTCAAATGGTAAAGTGCCGGGGTCCAGCCCCAGTGGATCCAGGGAATTCGAAGGAGAGACGGCTTCGGCGATCAGGATACAATAGCTTTAATTAAATATTAATTAGAGATATAAAGAGTAATAGAATGAGGATAGCTCAGTAGGAAAATTCAGTGGAGAAAAGAGGCTGAATAACTTGGTTTACGTGGAAAACTAGTAAAATTCCAAGGCAAGGAATTTACGTCACCTACGTAGGCCGCAGGCGTCCTCCTGCTCTCCGAAAGGCCTCCCTGGCCAGATCTTAGAAGCCCAGGCATAATTAGTAGGCTTGACAAGCCTCCACGTTCCAGATGGGGATTCAGCCAGAAGGTGAGAGAAAGAACGACATGGGGAGACCAGTCTTTCGAGGAACTGATCCCATTTCTTATTTTTCCAGGGTCTGTTTTTATACACTGAGATGTTATACAAAAGTCACGCGGGGTCAGCAGTCCTGACTTTTATTAAAGTCAGGTGCTTCATACAAATGTATACAGAGGTCTTAGGGGTGTTACATCATCTTCTGGCCAGGGGGCCTGCTGACAATTTATGACCCTCTCCTTGTGACAGCAGTCAGTCAACCAGAACACTTATTTCTCCAGGGGTGATTATTCTTAAAACAGACGCCACCTTCCGAAGGTACCAGATAAAGTTACATTCCTATAGGGTGAGGGTGTAGCGGGTTTTAATTAAGGAAAGAATTTGCTTAGCCTAACATGATTAAAATCAAAGGTTAATACTTATTTCTTCTATATATTCATTAATGTGTATAAGGGCAGGGGATGTGGAGACTTAGCAGCAAACATTGGCTCAACAAATGAAAAACCCTTCACCAATACAATTTCTAATCAGCCCACTATACTTATACTAATTATATTTTTTCTATATATATTCTATTATATATTCTATTATTTTCTATATAATATTCTATTATATTAACTATAATTATATAGTTTTCTAACTTCTCTAAAGAACCTGTTTTTAGAAGGTTTAAAGCATCTCGTGCCTCTCACAGTTGGGAGGCTGTGAGCAATCACATGTGGCTGGACAAGCCTGTCAGGCAGGCTAGAGAACCTTCAGAGGAGTTTGTAGGTTGAAACACTCCTATCACGCCCAAGAATTATTATTAACTGGAGCTCTAAGTTAACTCCTTCTCCGAACGAGGTGGTGGGGGACAGCCTCCCATAAAGTCAGAGGTGTAGGTGAGAGCACAAAGTAGTAAAGTAGGCAAGCTCTGGTTTTGGGGGTAGATGCTCAAGAATATCCAGGGGGACTCCTGAGGCTCGATCCCGCCTTTGCGTATGCCGAGCCTCCTTCCTCATGACCTTTGCCACGGGCGGAGTGCCTCACGCTGGCCCCCAGCAGTAAAGAATCTGCCTGCAATACAGGAGACCTGGGTTCAATCCCTGGGTTGAAAAGATCCCCTGGAGAAGGCCAGGGCAACCCACTCCAGTATTGTTGCCCAGAGAATTCCATGGTCATAGGAGCCTGGTGGGCTCCAGTCCATGGGATAGCAAAGAGTCAGACAGGACTGCATGGCTAACACTTTCATAGTAATGCAGGTTATCACTCTGGTGATAAAAGCATTATAAGTAACTCAGATTTGATAATATCCTGGCACCAGTATCTCAGAAGTTATTGCTTTCCCACAGTCAGCATGCTAAAAGAAGATGTTTCTGTTTCAGAAAGAAATTTACATATACCTAGTAATATAATCTGCGAGAAACTACTATAATGTTCTGATTGTAAGAAATTTGTTCATAGATGTCCATGGAGAGGGAAAGATATATATGATGGACAATACTTTTCTTCTAGAATGTTAAATCTATGGACACTACTGACTACTGAATTACATAACCACCCATTGATTCAGGCTGGTCAGTGAGTGTCCTGGTGTCTCAGAAAAGAAACATGAACTGGGTAATCCTTTCAATGTGATTATGAGTTAAAGGGGGTAAAGTCATCAGGACTGGAAATCACCGTGGCAGGCTAGAGACTGAGTTTTAATATTAGAGCTTCTGCATATTAAATACCAAAAGGCAAACAGCGTTTTTAATCAAGTAAATGGATGACTCTTTTTTTTCCCTCTGAACCAGGAACAGAAGCTCTGTAAAAGTGAATGTTTTTGATAGGAAGCAAATAGGGGAAAAGAGAAAGAACACAGCAAAACATACCTGAAATGTTAAAGCTTGCAATTTAAAGAATGGCTCTTGATTATTTATAGAGTGCAGTTCAATTCAGTGAGCATTTGCTGAGTGCCTTATATATACGGGGTAGGCACTGTGGTAAAAAACCTTGGTGCTGAAACAACCCTTGACATCAGTGCTTTAGGGATCTAAGAGTCATACAAAAGGCAAATCTCGCCGAGTGATCTATGCACTACAGCAATCATGCCCAAGTGGAGGAAGCATGTGACTTAGTCATTCGCTATTTTAGAAAAGAGGTCCATTCAAATAGAAACATAAAGCAAGCATATGTGAAGCATCCACTCAACTCTGAGGTTACGCGTGTCGCCAGCATAAAGGCTAGCACTGCTTCTTGATCTGGTGGCGACTATCAGAAAAGGAAGCACAGCCTCCAAAACAAAAGGCAGCCCTTCCCCCTTACAGAAAAACAGCAGCATCCCACTGATTGCTATTACTGTTGGTGGTGGTGTTCAGTCGCTCAGTCGTGTCCAACTCTTTTGCGACCCCATGGACTGTAGCCCGCCAGCCTCCTCTGTCTATGGGATATCCCAGACAAGAATACTGGAGTGGGTCACCATTTCCTTCTCCAAGGGATCTCCTAACACAGGGATCAAACTTAGCATTTTGTGCACTGGAAGCGGATTCTTTACTACTTAGCCACCTGGGAAGCCATACCATTGATAATCAGAAGAAATATCACAGAATATTATTTTCACAAACACAACAGATTAATCTGATCATTACTATAGATGCATAATATGTAAATAAATGTAAGCTTAATGATTATCAATCAGGTTATACTGATTTATCTTTAACGATTTCAAAACAAACCTCAATGACAATTACAAAAGGGCCTGTCTTATGGAGAAGCACAGAAAGACAGCACTATTGAACAAAATGAAACACTTACTAACTTGAATTATCATGCAGAAAAAACGGAAGATTGCAATTATCTGTGTTGCAAGGAGATTAAACATTTCTCTTTTAACTTGTGTTCTCAATACCACAAATAAATAGAAACTTTCATACTTCCTCTGGAAAAAAATTATGTAGCAAGATAAATTTATTTGAGCTCAATGAGCTTTGCTGACAAAAAGACCAAGTGATATCCATCACTTGGAAAGCAAAGAAGACAATAACCGAAGGTGAAGGCATGGAAATTTCCATAGTAAAGCCAGGGTGATTGAAAGGTAATGCTCCCCACACTAACAAAAAAAAAAAAGTAAGCAGTATCAAACTGGTATAGTTAAAACAACCAGGTTTCACAGGAAAATGGTCATTTCAGGACGTTCTCCAGAAAGACCGGCTGGTGCAGTGGTAAAGAATCCACCTGCCAATGAGGGAGATGCAAGAGACAGGGACTCGATCCCTGGGTCAGGAAGATCCCCTGAAGTAGGAAATGGCAACCCACTCCAGTATTTAATGCCTGGAAAATCCTATGGACAGAGAGCCTGGCAGGCCATAGTCCATCAATTCGGAAAGAATCAGACATGATTGAGTACATATCCACACATCCATACATCCATATTTATTTAACGTGCACATGTGCTCATTTGGAGAAGGCAATGGCAAACCACTCCAGCACTCTTGCCTGGAAAATCCCATGGATGGAGGAGCCTGGTGGGCTGCAGTCCATGGGGTCGCTAAGAGTCGGACATGACTGAGCGACTTCACTCTCACTTTTCACTTTCCTGCATTGGAGAAGGAAATGGCAACCCACTCCAGTGTTCTTGCCTGGAGAATCCCAGGGACGGGGGAGCCTCGTGGGCTGACGTCTATGGGGTCACACAGAGTCAGACAAGACTTAAGTGACTTAGCAGCAGTAGCAGCATGCGCTCATTAAATAATGAACATAGCTCTAAGCTCTCCCAGATTCCCACAACAGCAAGGATGTATACTAAAAGTAAACATGCTGCTAAGTCGCTTCAGTCGTGTCCGACTCTGTGCGACCCCATAGACGGCAGCCTACCAGGCTCACCCGTCCCTGGGATTCTCCAGGCAAGAACACTGGAGTGGGTAAACTTGCAGTTATTACTGACATTTCATTTGCATTTAAGGGATTTAATACTTTCAATCATTACTAGTAACGTAGTGTTGTTACTCTTTTCATTTTCTTCCATTAAAACATGACTGATTGTTAAAAAAAAAAATCAGGAGACACAGCTTCAGTTCCTGGGTGGGCAAGATCCCCTGGAGGAGGGCACGGCACCCTACTCCAGTTTTCCTCCCTAGAGAATCCCATGGACAGAGGAGCCTGGCAGGCTACAGTCCATAGGGTCGCAGAGAATCGGACACAAGTAAAGCAACTGAGCACAGCATAGTATCTTGCATATAGTAGGCATTAAAGAAATACTTTTAAAATTAGATTTACTTAGGGAGATTTTATTTATAAGGAATAACAACACATTAAGGATGAAACAATTTGTGAATGAAATACCAAAGAAACGTGTTAGTTACTTTCTGCCTTGATAAAATCCTCATATAACAGTGTGTGTGTATGATCATCCCCAAAATTCCCAGATGATTTTATTTTCACACAATTATCTTCTCTTTTTCTTATAAAATTCTAAAATAACTGCTGATCAATCGACTAAAGGGAAAGTGAAAGTAATGATCTTTAATTCCAACTTTAAATCAACCCTAATCCACCTGGAAAGTCAGCCATCTTTCTTTTTTTATTAGGAAAGCGAATCAGTAAGATAGAAAACAGTGGCTAGTACATTGCTCTTGAGAACTTCTGGCAATGGCACCCCACTCCAGTACTCTTGCCTGGAAAATCCCATGGACCAAGGAGCCTGGTAGGCTGTAGTTCATGGGGTTGCGAAGAGTCGGACACGACCGAGCGACTTCACTTTCATTTTTCAGTTTCATGCATTGGAGAAGGAAATGGCAATCCACTCCAGTGTTCTTGCCTGGAGAATCCAAGGGACGGGGGAGCCTGGTGGGAGGCCGTCTATGGGACTGCACAGAGTCGGACACGACTGAAGCAACTTAGCAGCAGCAGCAGCAGTGTCTGGGTACCCACCTTGAGTTGTTACTAAACATACTCTCAGGGTAGTCTCCTCATTGTGCATATTTTACTGGTGACTGAATACATTAAAATGATATTTTCTCATAGATTACTATTTAACCTAGAAAACCAAATAATGACTTCATTGCATGATATTTGAGCTGCTGTTGGTATGTGTACACTCAGCTGTACAGTCAGCTGAGAACTTCTAAAATGAATACTGTGAGTGAATCAGTGACGAAAAACAACACTGAGATCCACGTGCACTCACATGTACACCGTGCCCTTGGGACACACAAGAGATAGATGATGATCTTTCGGCCACACGGGAATGGTCAGCCCTTTGCATTACCTTCCCCACAGCTCACAAAAACTAGCCTCTCAACTCAGGAGCTGCACTAGCTCCAAAGTCACCAGTTTTGACGGTATCTTAGAAGCAGTAACCTGCTTCTAAGGGGACTCTGAATTGAGCACAGGCCAGACTCTGAAGGATGAGGCCCTTACAGTCAGACTGTATGCTAAAAAGTAAACCTACCAGATCCAAATGGTTCTTAGGAAAACATTACAAATGGCAACGGACAAAGAGAGGTAAACACAGCTGGAATTATACATGTAGAATTATGCTATTTAAAAAGTGTTAATGTAAGGACATAAACGACACAAAGGGAACATTTTATTGGATTCCAGTTTATCTCTTTACGTATTCTAAACTCTTAACTATAAAATACCACCTAAATATGAGCTTTTCTTTCTTCACAATCAGTAAGATAGGAGTGGGGCTTCCCTGGTAGCTCAGCTAGTAAAGAATACACCTGCAATGCAAGAGGTCTGGGTTTCATCTCTGGGTTGGAAAGATTCCCCTGGAAAAGGGAAGGGCTACCCACTCCAGTATTCTGGCCTGGAGAATTCCATGGACTATATATATAGTCCATGGGGTTGCAAAAAGTCAGACATGACTGAGCAACTTTCGCTTTTGCTTTCCAGATGGAACCGAGTGGTTTGCTTTGAGGAACTTAGTACCTTGAGGATTTAAGTTAAAATTTAATTAAGCTAATTTAGCTGCAAAATATTTCCTCAATGAAGGGTAACAATTCAGATAATTGCACAGCAAATGCAAACTGCATAAGTACTAAGTCCTCTTGCAGTAATAATCAAAATTAGTGATTTTTGATTCACATTTTAATTTAGATCTAGTGAGCTGCTAGAAAGAAATTGTTTTAGTGATGCACCAAAAAAAAAAGCATAAGAGAAGGATGAAGTTGCAAAAATAGCAAATATTAGTTTAAAAGCTGACATATTTATCCATGTACTCATTAAACACGTTTTATGAATAGTTGTTACAGGAATATGTCTCCTGACAACTATGTGAGATTCTGCTCCGTGATGATTATTTGGTTCATTGTTCATTTTTCGACTCCTCTGGGGTTTTTACAGTTGGGTAATATGCTGACTTACGGTGGGATCCACCCATAATCATTTTGTCCCAATAGAGAGAGCCTCTGAAAGTTTAAGGGACTGATCATCATCTGCCTATGTAGTCATCATGGGCCTGTTTCCATCTCCATGGAATAAAGCAGGTGCAAAAAAAAAAAAGTATGATTTACTTTCTGTCCTGGACATTTAGTTACTTGATACAGAAATTAAACCAACCCAATACATTGTTTCCCTTCAACCTTATCTCAACAGTTTTTGAAAAATGAAGCAAATTAAAGGAAAAAAAAAAACATTCAGAAGGAGTAAAACACTGAAAAAAATTCAACGTGATCAAAATTTTTCTTTGAGTATTATAAGAATATTAATGTATGAATGGTAAGAGCTCTAAGAGAATGAGATACACCACAATCTTAGAATGTATGTACAGAAAGTTTACAAGTAGCTAACATGCCACCATTACAGAACCCTCAGGACAACTCTAAACTCTCTGTACTGTGGGAGACACGTGATGCAGGGCCAGGTCTGGAAGGATGCCAAGAAGTATGGCAAGGAGCCTGAGGAGGGGAAATGTGCTAGACGGCATCTCAGCATACAGGGAGATCTACCACATTCTGAACGTGAAAAACAAGCGCATACAAAATGGAAAAGAGGCTTAATTATGAATACTAGAGAAAGTGCAGGAATACAGAGGTCAAGTCAGAAAGGCCCAGAGCCCAGCCAAACCAGCCAAGCCTCCTATGGGCAGCTGCATGCCAAAATGATATGATACCCACTATCATTCATTTAAAAAATAAATGAACGAGAGTTCCAGTTAACAACTGGCAATGTCATACCCTCCCTCTTTCGCTTTAAAGGATATTGCTATTGAATTTTTATTCTAATACAATATATTTTTATGCTTCAAAGTCTTATTGATCATGCTGCATACTCTGTACAACAAAAAGCAAATGATTTCCATGGCAACCAAATTCCATAGACTATTCCACTAACTAGACTAGTTAGGGGAATTCAGTAAGCATAAAATGAACATGTCATTCAAGTTCACTTATTTAGTTATAAAATGCCCACATCTCATATTTTTACTATGAAATTTGTTCTAAAGAACACAGTGGCCCAAGCCTGAAATGTAACTGAACATTACTGAGGTTACGAGTATGACATTATTTTAGACATTACGTGAGAATACTTTCCTATGCTTTTATGATGATCTTGTTGAGTATTTAATGTCCTAGAAATTGTTCTTCGTTTTTGAAGACTCTTTCAGAAAAGTGCATGGCATATAATTGCAATATATCCCACAAAAACAATAAAAAGTTGCTGATAATTAAATTATCCTAAAAATGTTTTAGGATATGTTAAATATTTTCAAAACATGAAAATAATTTTATTTCTTTTTCTCTTAGGTTTTAACTCTAATACTTGTGGAATTATGCTTATATAAGTGCTCTTCTATTTGAATTTTATTTTTTTGTATTTGAATGATTTTAAAGCATCAAATTGAAATAAAGAATTTTTAAAGTTTTTATTTTATACTGGAGTATAGTCATGTCAGTTTCAGGTATACAGTAAAGTATTCAGTTACACATACACATGTATGTATTTTTCTCAAGTTCTTTCCCCATTTAAGTTATTATACACACTGCTACATTTGAAATAGAAAGGATATTTTTAATGCCAATCAAAAAGTAAATAAAAATCATCTTAAAAAAATCAAAGGAGGGAGTTAAGGTTGGACATTTGCTCATATCTAAACTAGAGTTCTAATACTACTTATTAACTCACTTTTAAGGAAGAGGTTGATTTGAATAACAGCTGTTAGTTTTAACAAATAAAAACATATTATATTTTTATTTCATAGTAAAGAACGTAGGCTCATTCATCAATGTTTATCTAGTAATGCCATAATTAACTCATGTTGCTGTTCAGTTGCCCAGTCGTGTATGAATTTTTGTGACCCCATGGACTGCAGCATGCCAGGCCTCCCTCTCCTTCACCATCTCCTGAAGTTTGCCCAAGTTCATACCCATTGCATCAGTGATAATATATCTAATGTTGAGTCTAATTTTTAAATTAATACAAAATACATTATTTATGAGAAATCTATTTAGAAACTAAGGTTCATAGGGGAGGGGGATTTGAGTTGCCTAGGACTGCTAGAACAATGAAACTAAACCACAACACATAGATATCAATAACTCAAGAGGTCTCAACAAAAGGTAAAATAACATATAAAGATTTTAAACAACTTATAGAATTCTAAATGTTCTAACTTATAAAAACCACTCCTTCCCCAGGAAACAGTCAAAGCCACAAGAGAATGATTGAATTACCTTTTTTTCTTCTTCTTCCTTGTATTTCCACAAGTAATTCAATTACTTATGTTTCACAATTATACTTTAATATTTCAAAGGCAGACAGCAAATATAAAATATTTCATTATTATTTTCATGCTAATCATGTCTATTGAAAGGTAATGATTAGTAAAATACAGTACTTCCTACTTTATATTTATCATAAGAAGTAGATCAACATAATGTTCCAAATACTTCCATAAAGTGTGGAACACACAAACTCAGGAGGGAAAAAAAGGAGTATCTCCCTAGACAACAAAGTAGAGCAATTAAGTATCTTCTCTTGAATAAACCATTCTTTATACAAACTAAAGCAGAAAACTGTATGAACAATGTTGATGTTGATGTCATGAATTTTCTACAATAAAAGATAATCTAGGGACTTTAAATTATATTAGTGCTGAAAGCAGGTATCTAGAATAGCTATGCAAATGTACCTTTTGACAAGCATTTTGTCTTAACTACAGTCCTATCCTGAGACATGGTATTAAAATGAGGACAGTAGAGAAGGCTCAGTGTGGACAGTGACTGCAGCCATGAAATTAAAAGACACTTGCTCCTTGGAAGAAAAGCTGTGACCAACCTAGACAGCATATTGAAAAGCAGAGACATCACTTTGCTGACAAAGGTATGTCTTAGTCAAAGATATGGCTTTTCCAGTAGTCACATTTGGATGTGAAAGTTAGACCATAAAGAAGAAGACTGAGCACTGATGAATTGATGCTTTCAGACAGGTGTTGGAGAAGACTCTTGAGAGTCCCTTGGACTGCAAGGAGATCAAACCAGTCAGTCCTAAACGGAATCAACCTTGATGATTCATTGGAAGGACTGATGCTGAAGCTGAAGCTCCAATACTTTGACCACCCTATGCAAAGAGCTCACTGGAAAAGACCCTGATGCTGGGAAAGATTGAAGGCAGGAGGAGAAGGGGGCAGCAGAGGACAAGATGATTGGATGGCATCACCGACTCAATGGACATGAGTGTGAGCAAACTCTGGGAGATGGTGAAGGACAGGGCAGCCTGGCGTGCTGCAGTCCTGGACATGAGTGTGAGCAAACTCTGGGAGATGGTAAAGGACAGGGCAGACTGGCGTGCTGCAGTCCATGGGGTCCCAGAGAGTAGGACTTGCCTTAGTGACTGAACAACAGTAACAGAGAAAGCTAAGTGGAGAAGCATCTCCACCAGGGGCCCAGTGAAGGGCCAGACTTCCTAAGGATAGGTGGCTGAATACAGAGGGAATCCCATCTCACCACTCTACAGGCAGTGTCATAAGTATAGGTGCAGAAAACTTATTAACTCCAGGTACCATACACACACACCAGCCATCAAGAAATACAGTGTTCTTTGTCAGTCTGAAGAGTTCTCTAAAATCCCAACTCAGGAAATGTTAGTGAGCTTCTCATAACTAAATTACCTGTAAAGGCATACTTCCTTTTTGCAACTAGATCATTTGTGTCAGTAGATTTCTCTCTCAGCCCATGGAGATGAGAGTATTTAAGCTGAGGCCAGAGAGATGGGCAGAGACCATTGGGCAGAGGTCTCAGAAAGTAGGAGTTTATTGTGAAGACTCCGAGGAGCCCAGGATGAGACAGGCTCACGTGGGTTTTGAAATCATCATTTGGATGGCAAAGTGGATACAGATCACGGTGAGACAAAACAGGAGGGAGAAGATGAAATTGAAGGCTGCTGTGGTCATCCAGGTTAGAAGAGCTGCGGGTCCCAAATGATGGTGGTGGAAGCGGGCTAAAGATTGTAGAAACAATACATCTTCTTTCACATCTCTTCCACTTATATGAGAATAAATACAAGCTTATATGGGCTTCCCTTGTGGCTCAGCTGGTAAAGAATCCACCTGCAATGCAAGAGACCTGGGTTCGGTCCCTGGTTTGGGAAGATCTCCTGGAGAAGGGAAAGGCTACCCACTTCAGTATTCCAGCCTGGAGAATGCCATGCACTGTAGAGTCCATGGGGTCCCAAAGAGTCAGACATGACTGAGAGACTTTCACTTTCATGTATGTACCCAACAATAAGCAAATCAAGCTTTTCTCGAAGTTAAAACAGCAATGGGTGTCAAAAGCAGACAGTAGCCTTCCAGAAAGTGATGGGAGAAGCAAATTGCTGTGCTCTGCCTGACAGTGGACAAGCTAAAGGCTGCGTGGCTTCTGGAACCATGGTGTGCCACCCCCTACTTCCTGGGGACTCATAGCCAACAATGCCCATTGCGAAGGCTTAGTCCAGCTTCCAAACTCCATGGAGTTTGCTCTTTGGACCACCACGGTGTTGCTCGTGAACTATGGATAACTCTGGACATTTTTTCTCTCCCTGCTAATAACAGAGAGTTGAGTGAGGAATTCCTCAACTGTGAATTATTAAGGCTGTGGAGGTACATTATAAGTGACAGAAAATGATGGTCTTTGAATTTTTAGATATTTTGCTACTAAGTGACATCAGCTGGAAACTTAGTCTCCCAGCCTTAATCATGAAAAATTTGAATAGAATATACTCTTTTTACCCTCAGCTTTTCTTCTTAGTTTGAGTTTGGCAAACTACAGCCTGCAAACCAAATCCTTTGCAATAAAAGTTCTATAGCAACCCAGTCCCACCCATTGTTCACAAATTGCCTCTGATGGCTTTCACCTTCCAATAGCTGAGCAGTAATAGCTGGACCAAAGACCTTCTAGCTCACAAACCCAAAAACATTTACTATGGTGGCTCCTACAGAAAGAGTTGGCCTGTACCCATTCTCTGGGAAATGCCCTTCCCATCCAGGATGCCTCATAACATTGAGCAGAGTTTTAAAATGGATATATGCTTATGTATGGCCTTAGTCAGGTGGGCCTTAGGAAGCATCACTACGAACAAAGCTGGTGGAGGTGATGGAATTCCAACTAAGCTATTTCATATTCTAAAAGATGATGCTGTGAAAGTGCTGCACTCAATATGCCAGCAAATTTGGAAAACTTAGCAGTGGCCACAAAACTGGATAAGGTCAGTTTTCATTCCAATCCCAAAGAAAGGCAATGTCAAAGAAAGTTCAAACTACCACACAATTGCACTCATCTCACATGATTGCAAAGTAATGCTCAAAATTCTCCAAGCTAGGCTTCAGGAGTAGGTGAACTAAACTACTGGATTCAAGTTGGATTTAGAAAAAACAGAGGAACCAGAAATTAAATTGCCAACATCTGTTGGATCATAGCAAAAGCAAGAGAATTTCAGAAAAAAATCTACTCCTGTTTCACTGACTATTCTAAAGCCTTTGACTGTGTAAATCACAACAAACTGTGGAAAATTCTTAAAGAGACGGGAGTACCAGACCATCTGACTTGCCACCTGAAAAATCTGCATGCAGGTCAAGAAGCAAGTCAGAACCAGACATGGAACAACACACTGGTTTCAAATTAGGAAAGGAGTATGTTAAGACTGTATATTGTGACCCTGCTTATTTAACTTATATACAGAGTACATCATGCAAAATGCCAGGCTGGATGAAGCACAAGCTGAATCAAGATTGCAGAGAGAAATATCAATAACCTCAGATATGCAGATGGCACCACTCTTCTGGCAGAAAGTGAGAAGGAACTAAAGAGCCCCTTGATGAAAGTGAAAGAGAAGAGTGAGCAAGCTGGCTTAAAGCTCAACATTCAGAAAAATAAGATCATGGCATCCGGTCCCAACACTTCATGGCAAATAGATGGGGAAATTATGGAAACACTGAGAGACTGTTAGTTCCTTGGGCTCCAAAATCACTGCGGATGGTGACTGCAGCCTTGCAATTAAAAGACATTTGCTCCTTGGAAGAAAAGCTATGACCAAACTAGACAGCATGTTAAAAAGCAGAGACATTACCTTTGCCAAAAAAGGTCTGTCTAGTCAAAGCTATGGTTTTTCCAGTAGTCAAGTATGGATGTGATAGTTGGACCATAAAGAAAGCCGAGAGCCGAAGAATTGGTGCTTTTGAATTGTGGTGTTGGAGAAAATTCTTTAAGAGTCCCTTGGACTGCAAGGAGATCCAACCAGTCCATCCTGAAGGAAATCAGTCCTGAATATTCACTGGAAGGACTGATGCTAAAGCTGAAGCTCCAATACTCTGGCCACCTGATGCGAAGAACTGACTCACTGGAAAAGACCCTGATGCTAGGGAAGACTGAAGGCGGGAGGAGAAAGGGACGACAGAGGATGAGATGGCTGGACACGACCGAACGACTGAACCAAGTTGAACTGAAATGTATGGCTGTGTCCCTCTGCTGTCCACTTGAAACTAGCACAGCAGTGTTAATCAACTATTCTCCAATACAAAACAAAAAGGTTAAAAAAAAAAAAAAGGAAAAGTCGGCAGATCCCTTCTCTAAGTGAAACTGCAAAATAACACGTAACATATTCTCTTTTACAAACTTAATTGAAAGGATAAAAATGAACACTCAGTGAAATCACAAAAGAAGAGTAAAGGTTTAAAAACACCCCAAAGCGACATCCACCCCACGTCTTCTTTACTCTCCGAGGGACAAAACTCAAGAGCTGCTTGAGATGCTTGAGAACGGAGCACACTGGGTGCCACCCACACGTGACGTCAGGAGGTGGAAAGGCTGTCAGTCTTCTGAAAGCGATCCTAGGGAGGCTGGTGAAGCTGTTGGACAAGCATTTAAGGGAGATCTGCCAGTCCCCACAGACAGGCTCGGGTTTAAGAGAGAGGTATCAGAGGAGTGCTTCATGAGGTACTTAAAAGTTCAGATCCTTAACGCCGCGAAGATCCCAAGCAGAGGCTCCCACAGGCTGTGCTGTAGAGTCACTAAGGAATCCACACCTCCTCCTGAGATCCGGCAGACAGGTGTTAGGGTGACAGGTGACTAGAGAACCGCCGGCTCTGAATCTGTCTCAGCCGCGCCTGTGCGCAGAGTAAACTTCCCTCTTAACAGGACGTCTTCGGTGCGGCTCCTTGAACAGAGAGAGCGCCCGCTTTAATAAATCAGGGGCACGAGACGGCAAATCGGTCTTCATTTCCACCTCAGGAAGAATCGCCCGGCACGGTTTCACCTGCACCCCAGCCCGCTCTGCCTGCGCGATCCCTGAGGCACTAGTGGTAATTCTCATTTGTCTCACAGCCTATACAGAGCAGAGCTCACCCAAGATGAACACCCTGCTTTTCTGCAGCCCCCACCCCCCGCCCCAACTCTCCAGTTTGCCTTCCAGGACCAAGCTAGCGTGAAGTACAAAATACTGATTGGGAAGGTGCTCCAGACCCCTGAAGAGCCAGTCAAACTACCATCTGCCCCGTCTTTTCTTATCTCCCCACGTACAGTAGTAAATACAATCGATCAGTAAATGTTGGAGCATAGTTCTGGCAATTAAGGAAGTAAAACCTTCCCGCGGTGCGTGCTCTAGCCTCTCCCCGCCCCCCGCTTACAAAGTCTCAGGTGTGTGAGCTCCTGTGATACAGACACATAACAGCACGGTCCCCGCAGGCCCAACTTCTCCCTCTCCTTATTCACCGAGACTCTGCGATTCATTTTCACCTCCGACAGCAAAAACCCCAGGACAAGATTGTCACAGAAAGGATTATCTTTCAGATCAATGCTGAAATCGATTGCAAACCCCACTATTTATCAGCCTGCGGCAAAACTGCAACTGGTTAGGAAATATGTCTTCTCTCTGGAATGTATGTTCAGCGCATCTAGGCAACATTTCACCTCATTCTCCACGAATACAATAGCCTGACTTTTCACCCAGAGCTGCACAGTCATAAAATATGCATCACCAGCCAAAGTGATCTTTCCAATATCCTCTTATAGGTGAGGCAGAATCCTTGGCTTTCAGCTTAATATAGTTATAATACATGAGGTACAGGTTATTTATTTTTTCAGTTAAACTTTCTAACTCTAAAAATGGAGGCTAAAATATAGACCAAAATGGCAACAAGGCGAATGGGAATAGGGCAAGATTAGCTAACATATTTCCACCCTACTTCCTGATAGATTTTTCTTCTCCCACATCTCCCCCTCCCCAACTAACTGTTTTACACCAAAACCCAAGGGAGAACTTACTAACATTATGGACAACTTGACTGACCAACATGTTACGTCAGCCATATAAGAGCAATGGAATTTTATCAGGGAGGTTTTTTACGGCTTTCAATTCCTTGGTATAATTAAATAAAGTTAAAACTAGAACTTAGCTCAGGAATTCAAAACATTCTTACTAAAAACTCCAGATACTGATGTAAATGGTACAATTGATTACAACAGGTGGATGCAATTAATTAAGAAAAAAAAATTATGATAGGGCTTCCCTGGGGGCTCAGTGGTAAAGAATCAGGCTGCCACTGCCACAGTCAGGGGTTCAATCCCTGATTCAGGAAGATTCCACATGTCACAGAGCAACATGCGCCGCAACTACTGAGCCTCTGAGCTAGAGTCCAGGAGCCGCAACTCCTGCAGCCTGCTTGCCTAGGGCGGGCTCAGTAACAAGAGAAGCCTCTGCAATGAGAAGCCTGAGCACCACAATTAGAGAGTGGCCTGCTCGTCAACAAAGACACAGCACCGCCATAAATAAATAAACGCACAAATACAATTTTTAAAAGTTAAACTTAAAAAAAAAAAAGTAAATTATAGTAGCCAGAAAGTACCTTAAAGAAACAAAATAATAAAAAAAGACACTTTGGGGCAAGAAATACGCTTTAAAAACAGACCCATGTGGAGTACTAAAGCAATGATTCATTATACTCAAACAGCAAATAAGCGTCTAGAAAGAAAACAAAATGTCAAAATGATATATTCATATCACACTGCCTCATACAAATATTTTGCAATGTCTAGACACTTCAAGTTTCTTAAACCAGAAAGATTGACCAAGACTTGCCAAAGGCTTCTACTTTAAATATTCATATTTAAGCCAATTCCTTAAACTCTAAAATGTATTGTCCCATAAAATATGATTACCCATAGTGACAAAACTTTTATGTTATTGAAATGCCACTGAATTAAAATGCACAGATTCAAAGTTTATAGTGAATCTTTTAGATTTCAAGGCCAACCAGCAAAACCTTTTATCCAAGATGAGATTTGCACTTAGAAAGATCAATTAAATGACAATGACCAAAAAGTTTGCAGAAGAATCAGAACTGATGTGGATAAACCACTGGCAGATTAATCAGTGTATCAGCTTCTCACTGAAGTAGGTCAGTCAAAAAAAGATGGCTGGCTGGACTACGGGTGGTTATTTGTAAAATGGAGACTCAGAGATGAAATGTAAAATCAAGACTAGACAGTAGATTTGATACTAAGGAAAAGATTAGAGGCAGATTCCAGGTAAATGGCCGAACAGTACAGCCGTGAAACAGAGATGCTGTTAGAAAACCCAACTTGGAAGTGGGAGGGTGGGAGAGAGTCCTTGAATTTAGACACGTGGGGTGTGAGGTGTCTTTGAGATGTTGTAAGTATAGAAAGTCATAAAGGTAAATGGATACATGGGTCCAGAGTACAAAGAAGCAGAAATCTGGAGTAAAAAGTCACCAATGGCCGAGTCCTGGCTGAGGGGTGAGTTTTCTGGCAGTGTTAATATTCACATTTTGACAAGGCGCCCAATGGATGAAGGACCTCAGAGAAGCGTCAGCACTGAGTTAAGGCTAGGAGGATAAGTTGAGAATCCAGCAGACTCTACTGGCTATGCCGAAGTCTGCTGGAGGAAGAGTAGTTTAAAACACATGGGTGATCAGGAAGAGGAGGTATCCAGCACCTTGGCAATGCAGATCAGCAGGGTGAAAGCCAGTTACACCGTGAAGGTGGTTCCACCGTTTCCTAGGAGTGGGTGAGCCATGGCCTTGCTCCCCTCACGTGAGGCTTTCTCCCTTATGTAACTTGGGCAGTGATGATACTGTGGAGAAACAGCAGCGAGGCTGAGAGAGTGGACATCTTGACATATTTCAGGCTGGGAACTGATGCTAGTTCTGCACCTACCATCTCAGAGAAAAAGTGAAAGCTGGGAAGATATGAAAGGTAATCTAATCAAACACCTTTAGTTAAATCAACCTTTGTTAAGATCAAGCTCCTGGAGTTTGATTTCACAGGGTCATGATTCCTGGTGATGTGTGGCAGAAGCCAACACAATACTGTAGAGTGATTGTCCTCCAATAATTGTATTTTGTTCTATACTTGTCAATAGTGTACAATTACAACCTTTGATAATTATTAGTTACCCAAGAACAGTTATGTTTTAAGCGAATTGCTCAACTGTTATCACCAATAGAATATACTTAGATGTGTTCTTTCTATAAAACTTTCTAAGTAGTAAAAATAAATAAATAAATTAGCCAATAAATCCTTTAAAAAAAAAAAAAAACAGAGCTCCCGAGATCACAAGTGTTTCTGATATTCACTTGTCCCTGGCTTTGCCTTACACTGGTATCCTTATACTACTGCTGCTGCTAAGTCACGTCAGTCGTGTCCGACTCTGTGCGACCCCATAGGCGGCAGCCCACCAGGCTCCTCTGTCCCTGGGATTCTCCAGGCAAGAATACTGGAGTGGGCTGCCATTTCCTTCTCCAGTCATACTACACTTGAAGAACTAGCCCATGAAATAATAATAGCAATAATAATATTAATACAACGGGAGCAAAAATAAATACTTTGCAAATAATAACCTATTTATTCCTTACAACAACCCTGTGACGTAGGCCCTATTGCTATTTCCACTTAGTCACCACACAACGGAGGCAAAGAGAAGTCAAGTCACCCACAGTCAGAGAGATGGTTAGTGGCAAAGGCAGGATCTGAACGCAGGCAACTTGCTCTGGAATCCAGGTGCTTAACCATGACGAAACACAGTCCTCTCATATGCAGGAATCCATTTAAAAATAAAAAGTGCTCTAGCACTCTCACTCACTAATAAGGTTATAATGAGTGTGCTACTATGCTATTTACACATCATTATTTCAAACATGGAAGCAATCGTGCCCTGCTATAATTCCTCAGCAGGTTCACAGATTTTAGAATATTAACAAGTAACTTTAAGCTATAAAACAATTTATACATAAATGAAGGATGTCCTGTGGTATAATAGTAACCATAGCAACAGAGTAAGATGGGTTTGCAAAGTGAAAAGTATCCTAAGGTATTTCATGCCCCCAGAAAAGCTTTCTCTCCATTTACAATAGGGACATGATCAGTAGCAGCAAAATAACAGTACATTTTCATAGTGGATTATATTACAATCTAGATTAGCAATATTATATCTTAACATTCTTATTTTCAAAAGGAAATAAAAGGACTATACTAAAATCTGTCCAATTTGTATCTCAATAACAGGAATGCTTAATTCATTCAAGATTTTATACTAAGTCTTGAATAAGGTAACATTTTATATAAACCATGATATGTACAAACATTTATTTGGAAAAATATGCAATCAGAATAAAGTTTTAATAATGACATAGCATACTATATCTACAAGGGGTAGATGAATATTTTGTGGAGTATAGTCATAATGTATCCCCTAAGAAACAGATTTTTTTTTTTAAAGAAATCAGAACTTGTAAAGAGTAGGAATCATTTGGAGAAATAATGAGGTAAATTCCTTTCTAATATCTATGGCAAAAGAACTATAAAGTTGCTTAAGTAAATAAATATCATTTAAAGACCACTAATACTGTATAATGGAGAAGGCAATGGCACCCCACTCCAGGACTCTTCCCTGGAAAATCCCATGGACGGCGGAGCCTGGTAGATTGCAGACCATGGGGTCACTAGGAATCGGACACGACTATGTAACATCAAGTAGACAACCTGAGCGACTTCACTTTCACTTTTCACTTTCATGCATTGGAGAAGGAAATGGCAAGCCACTCCAGTGTTCTTGCCTGGAGAATCCCAGGGACGGGGGAGCCTGGTGGGCTGCCGTCTATGGGGTCGCACAGAGTCGGGCACGCCTGAAGGGACTCAGCAGCAGCAGCACTGTATAATGGGTTTCCCTGGTGGCTCACATGGTAAAGAATCAGGAGATTCTTTCTCCCGGGCAATGTGGGAGACCTAGGTTCAATTCCTGGCTAGGGACAATCCCCTGGAGAAGGAATGGCTACCCACTCTAGGATTCTTGCCTAGAGAATTCCATGGACAGAGGAGCCTTGCGGGCTATACAGTCCATGGGGTTGCAAAGAGTCAGACACGACTGAGTGATGAACACACACACAAACGCAGTATTGTATATACAATTAATAAAGAAAGAAAGAAAATACTAAATGAAGGCTCTCCTTCAGCTACAGATTTGGTGTAACCCTGTTCATTTCAGTGTGCATCAATGACAAATTAAAGCAAGTTGTTGCTTTTCCAACATTTGGATAACAGCATAAAAATACAAAATTCAGAGTTTGGTACAATGTGCTAATACTCTCAAGACAAAGTTTAATAGAAACTGTGAGTTTCAAAACAATTTTATATGTCTGAGAACTAAGGAGACTATGTATTAACTTACAACAGCTTTCACATAAATCCACAGTGTATGACGATCAAAAAGTAAATCTTTTAGGAGAGGAGTGCTGTATAACACAGAATAAATGAGTGGACCACTGGTCCTGCGCTATTACAGTGCACTTCAGATTCTACGGTGTGCATTTCAAGGGCACACGAACTGAGAGCTTTTAGAGAAAAAGAGCTGGGCTGATGATGAAGTGTTAAAATCACTTCATATGAGGAATGTGTCACAATGAGGAAAGTTTCCCAAGCTCAGGGACCAACCTTACCTTACTTCGTCACCAATACCCAGTACATAGTAGGTGCAGAGTAAGTGTTTGTTGTACAAGTGAATAAACTAATGTATATAAATGTGCAGAAAAGAGCGAGACAAGATTGAGAAGCCTCAAATATCTGAATGTGTATTTAAAGGATATGAGTTATTCTATTTGGCCTCCAGAGTAGAACCAGGACTAGAGTTTGGAAGTCACAGGAAAACAAATCACGACTCAAAAGAAGACCGTTGTGCTACTGGGATGCCCAGGTTTTTCTCCTGCCTGGAAGGACAAAGCCAGATGCAGGTTCAGACGTGTTGAAAATGGGGTAAGCAGCATGCTGATGCATGGGACTCCCAGAGGCACAGAGGCACAGGACTGCCCCAGAGTTAGTGTTTCTAAATGCTCCCTAAATGGAAGACTATGGATCATTAGTATAAGTTCTTGCAGGGTCATTAGTATGAGCTTCC
This sequence comes from Bos mutus, assembly GCF_027580195.1. Classification (NCBI taxonomy): domain Eukaryota; kingdom Metazoa; phylum Chordata; class Mammalia; order Artiodactyla; family Bovidae; genus Bos; species Bos mutus. Next base: position 97,788,620 of record NC_091625.1, read on the forward strand.
TGGTGTTCTTTGTGGGGAGTGGGCAAGGGAACTCCTGGAGATACAAAGATGGGCCACACCTGTTCCTGGACACAGATGAACCACCATGCTGTGAAGATACTTTAATATATGTGTGTGTTTATGTGTGTGTGTCTGTGTGTGCTCAGTTGTTCAGTCGTGCCCGACTCTTGCATCCCCACAGACTGCAGCCCACTAGGCTCCTCTGTCCATGGAATTTTCCAGGCAAGAATACTGAAGCAGGTTGCCATTTCCTCCTCCAGTGAATCTTCCCAACCCAGCGATCAAACCCACATCTCCTGCATTGGCAGATTCTTTACTACTGAGCCACCTGAGAAGCCCCAGACACTTTTACATCATTCGATAATTAAACTGAGGTTTGCACATAATCTTCTCCCTCTATAATGGCACCCCACTCCAGTACTCTTGCCTGGAAAATCCTATGATGGAGGAGCCTGGTAGGCTGCAGTCCATGAGGTTGCTAGGAGTCGGACACGACTAAGCGATTTCACTTTCCCTTTTCACTTTCATGCACTGGAGAACGAAATGGCAACCCACTCCAGTGTTCTTGCCTGGAGAATCCCAGGGACGGGGGAGCCTGGTGGGCTGCCGTCTCTAGGGTCGCACAGAGTCGGACACGACTGAAGTCACTTAGCATAGCATAGCTATAACCTCCTGAGGAGGTTATATAGTTACATAGTTCCTCCTGAGGAGGAACTATAACCTCCTGAAAGTAAAATGTTTAAGATTCCTTCTAACCCTGAAAGTTTATTACTATAAAAATACTGATTATAGAGACTAGGATCAATACTAAGAAAACATCATTTAATCCTGGCATTCAGCCTAAGAGGGAGGCACTATTATTATTTCCATTTTATAGACTAAGAAAAAGCCACTTGGAAATACAAACTCGCCTAAGATCTGACGTTATGCAGAGTCATAAATAAAGCTCATGAATATCTGTCTCCAAAGTCAAGGTCCAAGCATCAACATTAAATTAAGAGAGATACTGAGAGAGAGAGAGGGAATCACCATAGACTTATTGAAACAATAAGTAAATCTGCATTTCAGGGAAGACAGGGTAAGATTCAATTATTAATTTAAGGGAATTTGAATAAGATCCAAAGAGATCAATTTCAGTCCCGTATCACATTACATTCAATTTGACTTATCTTGTTGACAAACTAGATTTTTTATAGTAATTCTGGAAAATCACTTTTACTATGTTTCAAACAGTCTCCTCATGGTCAGGCACAGGATTAGTTAGTAGTTTATCAGTAAAATGGTCTGTCACACATACACAAGACTAGGAAACTCTTGTTGCTATTTACTGGATATTATCACTGAATCTTGATGAAAATAACTGATTCCTACAATTGCCTCTATAATATCTCTACCAACAATTAGAATCCTTGAGCTTTTAAAGACACATAAAGAGAACTCCTCTAAGAAAAAAATGAGAATGTAATCTTTCCTTAGAAGATGTGTCATTGAGAATAAACAAAAGCTAAAGAAAGAGCCTTAGACATCAAAATGTAAGATGACCAAGGGTGAGGATTTGACTACAGAAATGCTGCACGTGACAGAACCAAAAGTATCATCTAACTCTTAGAGTCATTATCTGAGAAAGAAAATCACTGTGTATTATTTAGCCTGTTCTACTGAAGAGTCACTAACGGAAAGGTCAAGATCTTAAAAAAAATGCATAGTAATCATTGTGAAGGCTCAGGAGAGAGCTCAGATAATATAAAGAAACAAAGAGAAAAATGCCCTTGGGTTCAGCAGTGTCAGGAAGAGTAAAAAATAAAAATACTTCAAAATTCAGATTGTATGTTTGGTAAAATACTTTTTGAATTTCAATATATATCTATGGTACATCTGAGTATGAAAAAACCCTGTCAGTATTACTGCTTCATCTTCTCCTATGGTAATTATTTCAGTCACAGTTTAACACTCCCTAAACACCTAAGGAAGGACTGATGCTGAGGCTGAAACTCCAGCACTTTGGCCACCTCATGCGAAGAGCTGACTCACTGGAAAAGACCCTGACACTGGGAGGGATTGGGGCAGGAGAAGGGGATGACAGAGGATAAGATGGCTGGATGGCATCACCAACTCGATGCACATGAGTTTTGGTGAACTCCAGGAGTTGGTGATGGACAGGGAGGCCTGGCGTGCTACGGTTCATGGGGTCGCAGAGAGTCGGACACAACTGAGCAACTGAACTGAACTGAAACACCTAAGATGGGCTTCCCTGATGGCTCAGCTGGTAAAGAATCCACCTGCAATGCAAGAGACCCTGGTCTGATTCCTGGGTCAGGAAGATCCCTTGGAGAGGGGATACACTACCCACTCCAGTATTCTTGGGCTCCCCTGGTGGCTCAGACGGTAAAGAATCTGCCCACAATGTGAGAAGTGGGTCTGATTCCTGGGCTGGGAAGATCCCCAGGAGGAGGGCATGGTAACCCACTCCGGTATTCTTGCCTGGAGAATCTCCACTGACGAGGAGCCTGGCGGGCTGCAGTCCTTAGGGCCGCAGAGTAAGACACGACTGAGCAACTAAGCACGCACACATGCAAACACTTTATATATAATCTGAATTTTATAATTAACTAAGCAGCCTGACAATTTCAAAGGTGAGTCACCTGAATGTCTCTTACCTTCATGGACACTAATGAGATGGTGGTGGCAATGACATGGTTGAAAGTGGAAAGTCATGGAAACATATCACTCAAAAAGGTATAAAGAAGACTGACCAGGATGCACACGGAAATAGCTCTTGCATTCCTTTCCAAGTATATTGAGGGAATTCTAAACGAATGTGATGATGAAAGCAAAATAGTGACAGCAGTTCCTGACTGAGGAAGCTTGCTGTCATAGCTGTAAGTGCGAACTCAGGCCAAGGGTCACATTTTATGCTTTACTAACCATTTTTGTTTCTCTTTTAAAAATATTTTAATGGTCTTTGTAAAATGTTTTATATCATACATGAGTATATATATGTAGTTTAATATATGAGTATATAAAATTTAAAAATCTCTAGAACCATGAATATATTTAAGTTATGCCTTTAAATTTGTATTTATTCATCAAATATATAAATGTTAAATATGTACATAAATTTAAAAGGATGACCTCTAGTTTAATAGCAGAAGGAGAAATCTCGTCTACACCGACTGAATGCTCGTGAAGGGACGTTGTTGTTCAGTTGCTGTTTTTTCTGACTCTTTGTGACCCCATGGACTGCAGCACGCCAGGCCTCCCTGTCCCTCACCGTCTCCGGAGTTTGCCCAAGTTCATGTCCACTGAGTCGGTGATGCTATCCAACCATCTCACCCTCTGCTGCCTCCTTCTCCTTTTGCCTTCAGTGTTGAGGGAAGGTTAGACACTAAACTTTATTGGGAGAAAACGTGTGTCTGAGCTTTGAATATCAAGTTTTGAGTCTACAAAGACAATTTATCTATTTTAGGTTTGTGAACTGTGACTGATGAAATCTCAAGCCCGTATTCAAAAAAACCAAAAGATGCCCAGCATAAAAGAGTCATATAGATGCTTCAGATGGTTCTGCTATTGTTTGTACAAAGAGAAGAGCAAATGAGCTCAGTGAAGATTATAGGCAATGCTCCACAAAAGTAATTAACAATCATTCTGAGTCTACTCCATTTCTATGCAATGAGAATATAGTCAAGATGTGTCCACGGTGGCTTTTCGCTTTATTCTCACCAATTAACCGACTATTGGATATGATGGTAATTAGACACCTCAGCTGGAAAAAGATCATTATGTCCTAATGAGATGATTAAAAACAACAAAAAAGTATGCTTCTTGCAAAGTATTAGCATGTTCTTCAAGTAACAATAGCATAATTTGTCTCCAAGTTTACTGTGCTTTGTCAGCCCATATAAAAGAAATTCTCCAACCAAAATATGCCTTAGAAAGTTATATCACCTAAACATAAAATAACAATTTTAATGAACCATCTGTACATTTGAGATATTAATACATTTGAGAGTGTTTACTAATGCTACCCTGATCTGACAAGTCAGAGTCGCCACATTAAAATTTTAATCTTACACTGGGGCACGTAACATTTCAAGAATTTCAGATCCCATACTGTTATGTAGTTTAGGCCACCTTCCGATATCTGGTTTACTCAATTCAATTTCCCATTAGATGGAAGGCCAAATATAGATTTAACTATGAACACCCCTGGCAGGAATACACCAACACGGAGAGCTGGAGAGAACGTAGAAGGTATCTGAGAAGTACACACCCCACCCAGCCAAGGTCAAAGGTTTCCTCAGAAATCCTCCTTTGGGTTGGAGTTTTATTAATCGAAAGCAGGTCATGCTTTAGCTGATCGCATAAGTCATCTAGAAAGGATAGTAACTAACATCTCCCTGCATGCCACCGTGAACTAATTATTAAATATTCCGGCATAAGATTGGGTTTGGAGGAACTAGAAAACACAATATAAAACCAAGTTGGGGAAGAACTCAGAGGAACAGAATGAACTGTAAAATGCCTGGCTAGTCAGGAGGCATCTGGGTGAAATGCCTGCGATTCACACTCTTGACACTCTTCGTTCACTCATCCATTCATTCAGGAGGCACTGTGGAATACCTATGAGCCAGATAAGCAGAGTAAGTTTATACTTAACCAAATATCCTTTGGTCCTAAAAGAAGAGGCTGCTCTCTTACAGAAGCAGTATTTATCATTGCGAGTAGGGAAATGACACTTGACGCCCTGCAATTTGACACCTGTGCATTCTAAGCCAGAAGCCATCACCTGGGAACACCGTCACCTACTGCTGTCCAGCCTGCAGACCCTGCTGCTCACAAACTTGTCCTCTTGGCCTTTGTTCCTGGGACAGTAGGCTAGGAGTTCCTTCCTTGATCAAAGGCCCATCTACCCACATTCTCCATACACCACCCTGGCTTACTCCCTTCTCAAGATCTTGCTCTGTGGATTATCGCACAGCAGTCAGCACGTGGTGGGATAACTATTTATCTGTCTGATAGTGGGCCCATGGAGGACAAGGAAGATTGCTTACTTTACTCATTTTAATAACTCCAAAACCTAAGACACTTGTCTCCTAACATTCAGTCAATCACTATTTGCTGAAGATGGACTGATCAATGTTTTCCAACTTCTGCCCCACCTCTGTTGCTACCATCGCTATTTCCTCGTCATATACCATGTACACTAAATAAAAAGTCTCTACATCCCAGAGATACATATATAATTGTTCCATCACACTTTATATATTCATACTGTCCTCTCCCCTGTAATATACTCACTACATAGTTTTTTGTTTATTTATTAGCCATACCAATCAGCTTGTGGGATCTTGGTTCTTGGACCAGGGATTGAACTCATGTCCTCTGCAGTGGAAGAATGAAGCCCTAACCACTGGGAAACCAGGGAATTTCCTATACTCACCACACAGTTTTTTAAGAATGACTGCATGCTTCTTCTATTATAAAGGTGCATGCTTTATAATGCATGCTTCTTATATTATAAAGGTGAAATGGTATATAGCCAGGCATATCTGAGCCAAGGTATGTCTTTTTTTCTTTTTCCTGCTATCTTCTATCAATCATTTATTTGTGTAACACAAAATTGCCATTTCTCTGAACTGAAGCAAGAGAAAATCTTACATAATATACCACTGTTTTGATATACCTTGACATATAAATTATGTAACAACATTTTCCTTTGCTATACTTCACAATATAATAGAGGAATGCTTTTTAAAGTCAGCAACATCAGCAGGAATGAGACTTTTAAATGAATCTCCTAGGAAGATAGAATTCTCACACATAAAGACCAAGAGTTTATTCCATAAGGGCTACATTTTTTTCCCTGAAATTATTAGGTTGCAATGATGAGGTCACAATTACATTATTAAGCAACAACCACAATAAAAGAGTATATGGGGGAAGACCTAGACAGAAGTTTTAGATGATATTTTTTGAAAATTTAATGTAATGGCATTGTGAGTTAAAATCTAAATGTAAAAATGAATTTCTGCTTTTATGACCTTATGACAAAATATAAACACTACTAATAACAAAAAGTATCAAAGGCTGTATATTGTCACCCTGCTTATTTAACTTATATCCAGAGTATATCATGTGAAATGTCGGGCTGGATAAAGCACAAGCTGGAATCAAGATTGCCAGGAGAAATATCAATAACCTCATGTATGCAGATGACACCACCCTTATGGCAGAAAGCTAAGAAGAACTAAAGAGCCTCTTAATGAAAGTGAAAGAGAGTGAAAAAGTTGGCTTCAAACTCAACATTCAGAAAACTAAGATCATGGCATCCAGTCCCATCACTTCATAGCAAATAGATGGGGAAACAATGGAAACAGTGATAGACTTTATTTTGGGACTGCGGCCATGAAATTAAAAGACGTTTACTCCTTGAAACAAAAGCTATGACCAACCTAGACAGCATATTAAAAAGCAGAGACATTACCTTGCCAACAAAGGTCCGTCTAGTCAAAGCTATGGTTTTTCCAGTGGTCATGTATGGATGTGAGAGTTGGACTATAAAGAAAGCTGAGTGCTGAAGAATTAATGCTTTTGAACTACGGTGTTGGAGAGGCTCTTGAGAGTCCCTTGGACTGCAAGGAGATCAAACCAGGCAATCCTAAAGGAAATCAACCCTGAATATTCATTGGAAGGACTGATGCTGAAGCTGAAATTCCAATACTTTGGCCAAGAGGTGAAGAACTGACTCCTTGGAAAAGACCCTGATGCTGGGAAAGATTGAGGGCAGGAGGAGAAGGGGATGACAGAGGATGAGATGGTCAGATGGCATCACCGATGCGATGGACATGAGTTTGAGCAAGCTCTGGGAGTTGGTGATGGACAGGGACGCCTGGCATGCTGCAGTCGATAGGGTTCCAAAGAGTCGGACACGACTGAACGACTGAACTGAACTGAACGAGGCTACCTAAAACTTACTGAGCACTTGATACGACCAGGCATCATCCTGAGGGCTCTCTATGGATGAGTGCCTTTAAACGTCAAACCAGCCCAATGACACAGGCACAATCATTACCAGTATTTGTCACACACGAAGAACCCAAGGCACGGAGACTTGAAGGCATTTTCTGAGGACACCCACTGGTAAGTGATAGACCCAGGGTTTAAACTCATGCTCTTAATGTTAAACATTATACTTTCTTCAGTGTCTTCATGTTTTAATGTGAATAAAAATAAAATATCATTCTATTCCTTTTTCTCTCTAAAACTGAAATCATTTTTTAAACTGTATGGAGCACATTTCAGGATACGGATGACAGAAAATCACTGGCCACTCAAATTTCAGTATCTTCAGGAGAGGATCTTATGAAGCATACCTTCAATATCACCAAGGTACAGATAATGGTGAGTTATCTGACAGCTGCCAAAAACCCACTACTGTACTACTTTATCAGCCCTACTCAGTTACTATGCTGTCGAACCTACCCTGCTTTCTATTAAATAATATTCTTTAATAATCAGTGAGTCAGCTTATAATAAATCAAATTTTTTTAATGTTTATATAATTATCTGGGCAACCAGACACAGCTCTCCCTTAGAGAGTTAAGCAGGAGCAAATCTACTCGCCTGTGTTCAGGAAAGCAAAGGTTCTTCATGAGTAAGCCCTGAATCTAAATAAGCCTCAGTCCAAAAAGAGTTTTATTGCAGACAGATAATCCCCTAGGTTTATAATAAAAATGCTGACATAGCTTTAGCTCCAGTATCACAAATGCAAGGCTATAATGTTTGCCTGTCAGAAATTCCTATTTATTTCCAATGTCCTAACAGATGTGCTTTACTGCCTTTAAATTCCCTCCAAAAGCTAATTGCTTGTCTATCAAAAAGATAAAGATCTTGTTTTAGGCTTTGGGGATATTACATGCGGAGAGAAAAACCAATACTCCAGCAATACATTGTGTCCAAAATTCCTCTGCAGTGAGAAAGCCAAACTCCTGGAACATGAGAAAATTACCAGGAAGGGATGGTCAGATTATGCCAAGGTCTTAAAAAGTGTAAGATTTTCCACACAGCAACATTAAAAGATATGATATACTGAGATTTTATTATACCAATGAAGCTTTAATTATCACTGCATGATGACTATAATATTATGAAAACAAATTTCAGAATGAAGGTGACATTCTTTTAGACTCTTGGAATCAAATAATGATTTTGACAAAACGTACCTTCAACATATCTAGTCCAGTCCAAACTACGACTCCTAACCCATTCATGAATTGCAGGGTTTTCATAAAAATAAAATAAGGAAAGCAAAATAGAAAATATCAAAATATTACACATGCTAAGAGTAAGTATCATGTTAGGAAACTTTTTTGTCAGGTAAACATAAACACAAGCATATAGTACAGGGATGTAAGTTTGAAAACACTAAACCTGAGTGACTCCTTCATTTTACAGGTGAAAAAAACAGGCTCTTAGGGACTCCCTTAAAGTTGTAACTCATTAATATAACAGAGCCTGAAATTGAACCTATTCATCTCTTATTATGCATGGTCCATATGTGCATAACTATATATCTATCTCTCTATATCTATATCTATAGCTCTCTCCTTCACCTTAAATGTCTGCCCTAATTTCATATATTAATTCTACTCTTAACCCTGGATATAATACTATATACTGTTAACATCACAGAGACATGCTAAATATTTAGGTGAAGGTAGATAATGATAACCATAGCAGAAAGTTTGCAACACACCCCTTTATAAAATTATACTTTAAAAATCTGAGGCAACAGCAGAAGCAAAGGGGCAAGTACAACTAAGGTGTGTTCTGGTGTCAGCAGCTTGACTGAAGCTCTTTCAGAAGAACAAAGACAAAGTAAATTTAGAAAAAAATGCATACACTGCATTAGATATTATACAGTAACATGAAGATTCTATTCTCCAAAGAGCTGGTTTAAACTGAAAATATACCACTCAGGGGAATTAAGATGTTTAAAAAGAAATTCCTTAATTAATAATTAACATTAAAAGGAAAGATTATAACTTGAACATGAGTCTTGATGCCACTGTGAGATTGCAGAGATGATAAACCTGACCAAATCTGGATATTTGTGTGTTTTTAGGTTATTTTACTTATAAAGGGCTTCCCTGGTGGCTCAGAGGTTGAAGTGTCTGCCTGGAATGCAACAGACCCGGGTTCGATCCCTGGGTCGGGAAGATCCCCTGAAGAAGGAAATGGCAACCCACTTCAGTACTCTCACCTGGAGAATCCCATGGACGGAGGAGCCTGGTGGGCTGCAGTCCATGGGGTCGCAAAGAGTCGGACATGACCGAGCGACTTTACTTTCACTTTACTTATTAAAACTTTTCAGTTCAATTCAGTTGCTCAGTCGTGTCCGACTCTTTGTGACCCCATGAATCGCAGCACACCAGGCCTCCCTGTCCATCACCAACTCCCGGAGTTCAGTCAGACTCACATCCATCAAGTCAGTGATGCCATCCAGCCATCTCATCCTCTGTCATCCTCTTCTCCTCCTGCCCCCAATCCCTCCCAGCATCACAGTCTTTTCCAATGAGTCAACTCTTCGCATGAGGTGGCCAAAGTACTGGAGTTTCAGCTTTAGCATCATTCCTTCCAAAGAAATCGCAGGGCTGATCTCCTTCAGAATGGACTGGTTGGATCTCCTTGCCGTCCAAGGGACTCGCAAGAGTCTTCTCCAATACCACGGTTCAAAAGCATCAATTCTTCGGAGCTCAGCTTTCTTCACAGTCCAACTCTCACATCCATACATGACTACTGGAAAAACCATAGCCTTGATTAGACCGACCTTTGTTGGCAAAGTAATGTGTCTGCTTTTGAATATGCTATCTAGGTTGGTCATAACTTTCCTTCCAAGGAGTAAGCATCTTTTAATTTCATGGCTGCAGTCACCATCTGCAGTTATTTTGGAGCCCAAAAAATAAAGTCTGACACTGTTTCCACTGTTTCCCCATCTATTTCCCATGAAGTGATGGGACAGGATGCCATGATCCTGGTATTCTGAATGTTGAGCTTTAAGCCAACTTTTTCACTCTCCTCTTTAACTTTCATCAAGAGGCTTTTTAGTTCCTCTTGACTTTCTGCCATAAGGGTGGTGTCATCTGCATATCTGAGGTTATTGATATTTCTCCCAGCAATTTCCAGCTTGTGCTTCTTCCAGTCCAGCATTTCTCATGATGTACTCTGCATAGAAGTTAAATAACCAGGATGACAATATACATGAAAAACAACACAGAAATGTTATCCATTCTTTGAGTTGTTTCATCCATATGGACTTCCCAAATGGTTCAGTGATAAAAAAGACACTTGCCGATGCAGGATGCAGGTTTGATCCCTGGGTCTGGAAGATCCCCTGGAGGAGGAAATGGCAACCCACTATAGTACTCTTGCCAAGATAATCCCATGGACAGAGGAGCCTAGCAGGCTACAGTCCATGGGATTGCAAAGAGTTGGACACGACTGAGCACACACACAGCTGTGGAACATGTACACATACGCAAGCACACATAGACACACTATAGATAGGCAGACAGTGAGATAAGCAAGCAGACTGAAGAAAGCCTAAAATAATTGGTTCCTCTGTCCATATTGTTCCATAGCTTCCTTGTTTCACTAAGCAATACATTATGGGCAACTTTCATACAGTCCTCATTCATTCTAGTGAATATACAGCTCCCACTTTATACACACTCTTGTTGCTATTCAGTCACTAAGTCATGTCTGACTCTTTGCAACCCCATGGGCTGAAGCATGCAAGGCTTCCCAGTCCTTCACTGTTTCCCGGAGCTTGCTCAAACTTGTGTCCATTGAGTCAGTGATGCCATCCAACCATCTCATCCTCTGTCGTCCCCTTCTCCTCCTGCCCTCAACGCTTCCCAATGTCAGGGTCTTTTTCCATCAGTCATCTCTTTGCATCAGGTGGCCAAAGTACTGGAGCTTCAGCTTCGGCATCAGTCCTTCCAATGAACATTCAGGACTGATTTCCTTTAGGATGGACTGGTTGGATCTCTTTTCAGTCCAAGGGCCTCTCAAGAGTCTTTCTCAGCACCACAGCTCAAAAGCATCAATTCTTTGGCACTCAGCTTTCTTTATGTCTAACTCTCACCTCCAGACATGGCTACTGGAAAAACCATAGCTTTAACTATACGAACTTTTTTTGACACATTCTACAATTTAATAAATACTAATTAAGGAGAGAATTTTTATGGTAAATTATATATTTTCCCAAATATAAAGGTAACATTTGCCCATGTGTTATGATATATAACCGTATAACTGTATATTGGGTTTTAAATAGCATACTATCCCTTGATGCACTTTTCTCAGTGAATTTGGCTTGTCTGCTACAGCAGATGAGGAATTAAGGGCACTATATCCATTCCTTCCTTCTTTCCTTATCTGCCTCTTCACTTTGGCATTTATATTTTATTTTTTGCTCTTCCACTGGTTCCACTTACAACTGAAATGTATACTAAACTCTCCTGTTGATCTGTCAACCTGAAATCAGTTACTGCTTCAATGACAGATGAAAATTTGCCACACATACACTTTGTCCTACAATCTCCTTCTCAAATCTTCTGATATTGTTAATTATTTTTATGTTTCTATCATCTAGACAATAATTTAGTGTCTAATATTTTGTATACGATTTGATTCTAAAGTTCAATGTAAGTACATTAAAATTCAAAGTAAGTACATATCTAGTCCTGAAGTGAAAGTGTTATTTGCTCAGTTGTGTCCAACTCTGTGGCATCCCATGGACTGTAGTTAGCCAGGCTCCTCTGTCCATGGGATTTCCCAGGCAGGAATACTGGAGTGGGTTGCCATTTCCTTCTGCAGAGGATCTTCCTGACTCAAGCATCGAACCCAGGTCACCTGCATTGCAGCCAGATACTTTACCTTCTGAGTCACCAGGGAAGTCTTTAGGGAAGCCACCAGGGAATGGTATTTAAATACCATTCATGGAAGAATCAGGTGGTATGTCAAGATCCTTCAGTTCAGTTCAGTTCAGTTCAGTCACTCAGTCGAGTCCGACTCTTTGCAACCCCATGGACTGCAGCAGGCCAGGCTTCCCTGTCCATTACTAACTAACTCTCAGAGCTTCTTCAAACTCATGTCCATCCAGTCGGTGATGCCATCCAACCATCTGATCCTCTGCTGTCCCCTCTGTTGTTTAGATCCTTAGGACATTTTTCGTACTAACACTAAAGTCTTCCTTCATGAAGGAGAATTTTAAGTCTCAAGCTTCATGTCCTATCTTTTGTCTTTTAGTTTCCCCAGTTCCTTCTAGGCTATATTCAGCCGTCACTCTTCCTGAATTTCATACTACCCTTTTACTCAAAATTTTTTGATGATCATTCAATATATTTTCATAAAGACATTCTTTATCAATATTTGCATTCCTCTGGAGTATGATTAAAAATTAGATATAGAATTCTATATTTAAATTAACATTTCTCAGGTCTTTGAAGATATTGCTTGGATGGCTTCTAGGATCCAGTGTTGTTGATGAAAATCCTGAAACTGTGATTCATTTCTTTGCAGATAATCTATTTTATGCACATTAGAAGACTGTAGCATTTTCTGCTCTATCATAAGAATTTTGAAATTTCACCAAGATATGCGTAAATATAGTTCACTGTTATCCATCTTGCTTGCTAGACTTTTTAATCTGACTACTGATGCCTCTGTGCAGTGATAGCCCTGATTCTGCATGCCCAAATCCCAGCCCTATGGTTCTCTGGATTGACCATGTAATAATTTGCTTTGGTCTTTGGGACCTTTGCTTTGGCAAAGGGAAGTAACTGGA